>NC_138963.1:37591562-38191875 GCF_055761805.1 Camellia sinensis | reverse complement strand
TTCCATAGGTGGTGATATACCTTCCCGCAAGAAACATAGAGAATCTGGAAGCGGGTTTGAATTCAAAATCAAGAGACACAATGTTTTGTGAAGCGTTTTGACTCTATACTCTTGTCTAATATGTCAAGGGTTGTGACCTTCTGCAAAGTCCACATGATGCCTATAAATACTTGGCCAAAGCAGTGCATTATTCATTCATTGGATTTCCTAACTACTATTGCATTCTTTACATCCGGATGCTCGATTTTCTTGAGTGATAAACACCTTCACGGGAACTAAGATCTATTTACCATTGTTAAGTTTATCTTACACTACTAACGTCAACATGAAGAAACTTCATCAGCTAAACTTAAAATAAGTAAATAAAAAAATCACTTTAAAAAATCTGATTTACATCAATTTGTCTGTAATCATGAATAGAAACCAGCCAAAAAAATTAAAAAAATAAAACAAGAGATGGATAGAGTTCAACAATATTTCTAAGAATACATTCTGCACGAAAGCAATCCAAAAGTGAATAAGAATGGAAAAGAGGATGGCTCTCTCAAAGGACAACCGGAAATGGCACTAATAATAACGTAATTAGATTTTGAAAACACAAATTCTATCCCACTTGATGTGGACAATAATACGAAGGAGAAGGTTCTTCATCGTCACAGTGAGAGGATAGCTATCATATCTGCACTAATAAGCATGCTAGTACGGAAGCCGATCATTGTGAAGAAAAATTTGAGGGTATGTGTAGCTGGTTTCTCATGCTCCTCGGAGGGGTTTAGTCTCTGTAGATACGATAGCCCTATAGTTTGGACTCCCATGGTTCTGAATTTGGTTTCACAAGTACAATATGAAACAAAAAAACAAAAAAGGAGTCCAAATCCGGCAAATCTTTGGAAAATCGATTTACAATCAGAAATGCCAAAAATGGATTACATCGCTAGATTTCAGAGTCCCCACCTAAATATTTTTGAAAAATTTAGAAAACTCGTGACTTGAGCACCCCACTTACCCGATCAAAAATTTAGAAAACTCTTGTCCGTCATCACCAAAGTGTATCGGCTCGAGAGCTTAGGTATGAGAGGGGAAGGTCATGAATTGAGCACCCCACTTACCCGATCAAAGATCGGCCTCTACTAATCATGATGTGATTTTTATATACAGTATATGCTCTTGTTCCAATTTTTATGCTAAACATTACTATGTGAGGCACACAAGTATAGACTACTCATTCATTTTCGAACGCTTTGATTTCATGTTTGTTTGAAAAGAGTTTTGAATATGTGCTACTTGAAAAAGTAAACTCATATATACATTAATCAAATCATCCTAATTTAAGCAAATTAGCCATCATCCACCGGCATTCAAAAAGTATATCAAATAATCACTGAGCCTCATGGTAATATGCTTGGTATGACACCACAAACATACATGCAATATGCTAAAGCAATAAATGCTCACCTAGTACTCAACCGAGGCAAGCCAAAATAGAAGAAAATAGTTAGAAAGATGAGTGCTCTAATGTGCAAGTGACTAATGCAACACATACAAAATGCAACTACGAGGTTCGGTTTGTTTAACATGTCATATGGAAACTCAAAGCATGCGGTAACGCACATATTCAAGTAAGTAGGAAATGACAACAATGTTAAAATGATGAACCAAACACGATGCATGCAAAAATGGATATTTACACATGGCAAGGATATAAAACCAAAATATGATGCTATATGCAACCATCATAAGCAAGTAAGTAAAAAGGAGAAAGAAATGGGTGTTGGAAGACATACATAATATTACAAGTATACCCTCATATAAGAGGGTTCGAATGAATGTCCTAATTAAACTAATTATTACAACGCCAAATAAATGAAGTAATTAACATAACTAGCTATTACAAATTCGACAGAATCGAACTAATTAAACATACTACTATCAAAGCGTTAATTCAAAGGACCACGTGAAGTGAAGAGTCGCACGAGCACGAACGAGAACATTCTCCTGGAAACCTCTCTGTTTTGCTGCCAAAATCTATTCTATTCGCAGTCAGAAAATTATTCTGTTTTTGCCTCAACTTCTGCTCTGTTCTGCCATAAAAATGACACTGCGTGTACAAAATAGGGTGGCCGGCCAGCCTCAAGAAGTGATAGGCCAGAAAAAAAGGTGGCCGACCGGCCACAGTTTTTGGGTATTGCCTTGCTACCACAGAATTGAAACAAAGCAAAAGCAGAGTGTTTCCAGGGGGTGTTTATCCTTTCTGCCTCTCCCTATCATGAAACTGATCAAGGGAGGAGTAAACTCGATTCACAAACCATCAATTGTCGCAAAGTTGTTGCATGATGATCTATAAATCGATAGGACAAAAGATCAATGAATGGAAATAAAAGACCAACAACACCTCTTCTCTATCATGGAGTTACCTCAAGGGAAGTTTTAGACATTGCTTCTTGAATTATTAACATCACTAAAGAGTATGTAATGATTCAAGAATCAATAGGTTTAATATAGCGTCCGATTGAACCCAACTCAATTGTATTCTCCTTTTTTGCCACTTTTATTTCAATTTTAACCTCTTGTACATTACCTTGTCATTCTTTATTCATTTTTGTCCAAAAATGATAACTACGTCCACTAAGTGCAAAAAAAATGATGAAGAGAAGTGTCCAACAAGAAGTTGTGCTCAACATGAGAGAGATGTAATGCCTTAGTAATTAATCTCCGAAGAGATTAAACCATTAAGCATGGAAAGTCTCGTTCTCAAGCCTTAAGCAACAATTTAGTGTTGGATACACCTCTTAATCAAAGGAAAAAAAGAAATGAGGGAGGTTACAGAGATGATTATGCACATGTAATGATCATAAGTATGAGTATTTATACAAAAATAATGAATGAAAAGCTATCAACTCAAATGGATTGGTGTTTAAGGCCTCAATCCCCAAATCCATGAGGGCTTTACAACACCACAAGCATAGCATTCAAGGCATAAATTAAATAAACCATTAAAACAGGCCTAAAATAGCAAAAATAGTACTGGAATCATGTTGAAAAGATAGGAAAAGTAAACCAAAAAAAAAAGAAGAAAATAAAGCTAGTAAGCAAGCCTAAGAAAGGGTGGCCAACCCCTGCACTTTTGGGACCTTAAAATCACATGTCTTAGCCTCTGAAAACTCTGAAAATCAGTAGCTAAAAGCAAAGAAACAAGTGGGGAAAAACAATGATATAAGCTATGGAATCAGGTTCAAGAAAGGGTGGTTAACCCTCCACCTTTGGTAGCTTTTAAATCACAAGTTGCAACCCACAAAGCCAGTCCAACACGGTGTGAAAAAGCGAAGAAAATAGTAGTGTAAGCAAAGCAAAAGGTAGTAAAGATTAAACCTCCTGAAAGGAGGACACTCTTTTGTTCATAAACCACAAGTTGATCACCCTCAAGAGCTGAAATTTTCGCTTAATAATCTCAGCAAGAAGCCTCAAAATTTTGGTTTAAGAAGTGTATGTATATTGCAAGTTAGAGAGGGAGGGTGTTTGGCAAATTTTTGGCTCATGGCGAATTTTTCTAACCTTAAACAATGAGGGATGGTCATCTATTTATAGAAAAATAGGTTCCCCTATCGGAAATATCTGTATTGAGCCAGCTAGTGCAAGGCATGCACATGGGGGGATAGCTTACAGCAAAATATCTACTGGCCGCTAGACATGGCCCGCCGACCGGCCATGAATAGGGACAACCGGCTAATAAAAATTGGCCTGCCGGCCACCTTTTGGCCAGCAAGCCTCTAAGTGGCCATGAAGAGGGATAGCCAGCCAATAAAAATTGGCCTGTTGGCTACCTTTTGGCCAGCAGGCCTCTGAGTGGCCATGAAACGGGACGACCGGCCAATAAAAATTGGTCTGCCAACCACTTTTTGGCCAGCAGGCCTTTGAGTGGTCAAGCTAGAAAAAATTAGGTTTTGGTTCAAAGAGGGTGCAATGTTTGGGCTCTGAAGCTTGAAAACTGAAGCTTTTTGCTGAGGAAATTAAATGATCTAGACAGCGTAACAATTCATCATTGAGTGTTCACCATAAAGCATCCAAGTCTTAAGGGCGGTCAAAAATGGGGTGTTTACAGTTTCTACTTTTTGACAGAGCTCAAAGTCATGAAATGACGTGAGTGAATGTCAAAGTCCAAAGATGCCCCATTTTGACAAGGCCGTAAGACTTGGGCAAGCAATCAAAATGTAAATGCAATTTGGTTGACCTCGAAAGTTGCCTACGTATCCCTTTGCAAGGAATCAAACCAGCGTAGTTCAGAGGCAAGATGCAAATGATATGCACAAGAATACACTTGAAAACTGGACTTACACGCTTCACGAAGCCGGTTATTTTGGAAATCCATGACCATGCAAGACAATGCAATGAGCAATAATCAAGGCAACAACATATGAATGGAAGAAGCCTCAACTTAAATCAAAACAAATCCTACCATGCCTCACACGAAAAGGAGTAAGCAAACAACAATTCCAAACACATTTTACATGAAAGGAGGAAAAATGGTGCAACCAACAAACGTATCTCTCTATATTTCATACAAAGAGAAGGAAGGTTTAACTGAAGGAACAAGGGGCGGTGTCACCAACATTCATATCTCTCTGTATTTCATATAGAGAGAGGGAAGGTTTTACCTAGGTAACAAGGAAGGTGGTGTAACCAACAGGCATATCTCTCTGTATTTCATACGGAGAGAGGGAATGTTTTAACCGGGTAACAAGGATGGTATAACCAATAGGCATATCTCTCTGTATTTCATACGGATATAAGGAAGGTTTTAACCAGGAAAACAAGGGTGGTGTAACCAATAGGTGTATCTCTCTCTATTTCATACAGAGAGAGAGAAGGTTTTAACTAGGAAAACAAGGGTGGTGTAACCAACAGGCGTATCTCTTTGTATTTCATACGGAGAGAGGGAAGGTTTTAACTGGGGAAACAAGGATGGTGTAACAAACAGGCGTATCTCAACGTATTTCATACGGAGAGATGGAAGGTTTTAACTAGGGAAACAAGGGTGATGTAACCAACAGGCGTATCTCAATGTATTTTATACAGAAAGAGGGAAGATTTTAACCGAAGAAAAACAAGAATGGTGTAACCAACAGGCGTATCTCTCTGTATTTCATACAGGGAGAGAGAAGGTTTTAACCAGGTAATAAGAAAGGAGGTATAACCAACAGGCATATCTGTATGCATTTCATACAGAGAGAAGGAAGGTTTTAACCAAGAGAAAAGGATGTGAGCCGATCTACGTTTCACGCAGAGAGTAGGTAAGACAAAAGATACAAGCCAAACTACGCATTGGGCTAAAAGGGAAAAGGGAGGGCAGACCAAATCACACTCATGCGAAAGGGTGAACACAATAAAACAAAAATCATGATGCGCATGGATGAAACAAAATGCGATATACAATACAATGCATGCTCCATGCAACATAATAAGCAACAGTATTGAAAAGTTAAACAAAAACCAATATTTCAAAAACACCGCATAAAGATCTTCGACTTACCGTTCGGAGGTTCTTAAATGCTCAAAAAAAAAAGGATACAACTTGCTCAAGCTATCGGGGCACTTTCCTACTTCAGAGAAATGATGGGACTCGGAATAAAGTAACTAGAACACAATCTCAGGACTTTCCGAAGCCGAAACAAACCCAAATTCTTGAATTCTTCATTTTAGGATGAATACATGACTCTCCATGCACAGAATAAGCAAGGCTTCAGCAAAAATATACCTGGGCCACTTGAATAATCAGCCGACCACCAGATTCATTTTCGAGGCAGTTTGGGGATTTCAACCCATGGATTCTTTAAAACATAACATAAACCTCATTTTCACACACCAAACCATCTGTAAACACTCCCCCTCTCTCTAGGTGTTCTCTCTCTCTAGATTTGAGCTTTATTCGCATTACCCAATGCCCCACGCAAACTTTATTCGTAAAACACTCATAGTCCTCTACATTTTGAATCGATTGAAATTTGATTTGGTTGAGTTTTGTGGTTTCTCATTGCTTTGGGCTCATTCCTCAAGGGTTTTTCTTGGTTTATGTACTTTTTCCTGAGTTTTGACTTTTTCTCTCTCCTAGGGTTAGACTTTTGGACTTTTCCACCAATTTTCCCTCATTTTACTTCATTTTCACTCACCAATGCTATATTTCTCATGGCGGATGATATTCCATATCATGGTGCCCTTCCTGAGATACTAGTGCTAGATGAGGCTGGCAGAGTGGCAAAGGGCATCACCGCTGACATCGTAGCAGAGGAGATCTATCCTCCAAAGCATGAGCCTGAGCTACCAACATTGAGGGTGAGGCCCTTCAATCCTGCCACCTACTATCCATGAACATATATGGTGGTCCTTGGTGGCATGTTACAGTTTAAGGACTTCGCCATAGGCATGCCTAAAGATTTCCTTTTGAGGAAGCGTGCCTCTCACCTCTCCCACGATACTGCTGAGGTAAAAACTTTCATTTCCTACATTTTTCTCATCTTGCTAGTTCATTACAGTCTTTTTTTCCGGTATGCATCTGACACATTCTTCTTTTTTCAACACAAGGCGATGTTCTCACCTAGAGAGGTTACGGAGCGATGACCGCTAGAGATTGGTACTAGGAGCTCCTTGCTCAAGTCCAAGAGCTAGTTGATAAGGCGGGCTTTAGCCTATTCTGATCTGGGCTTGCACGACTCTAGGCCAGTCGAGCCTTACTTGGCACTTTAGTGGAGAGGCGGTGGGACACCACCAACTCCTTCCACTTCTCCTCCACTGGGGAGATGATGATGACCCTGTACGACTTCTTTATGATCACAGGGCTACAGGTAGGGGGTGATCCAATCCCTTTTGACATCGATATGGGCCAGTGGGAGGTGGCTTGGATTCATCTACTCAGCGCACGCCCTCCTTTAGATTGATTAGCCATGGTGAGATACAGCTGGTTCTATGATCACTTCCACGGTAGCCATCCGAAAACTCAGGAGGAGATTGAGCAGTACACCTGGGGCTTCCTGATTTATCTCCTCGATACCACCTTGTTCGCGAACAAGTGAAATACCGTATGCCTATACATGATGAGCGCTCTGGTGGTCCTAACCCAGGTGCGGTTCTATGATTGGAGCGACACTGGCCTCACCACACTATATGGGTACATGAGCTCCGGTTCCCGCAAGAAGGGGAACAAGGTCGGGGCCTATTGTAGAGCCTGGGAGGTATACACTGCACTTTTCTATTCATTTATGTTTGTTCATTATGCTTTCAGTTTTGCACTTTCTGTCTTTTTTCTGTTTCTGTCTATTGACTCACAAACTGATCTTTCCTTGCAGCTCAGAGTGTACGCGTATTTTCCTGCCCTTACCCCTATAACAAGGGATGAGGTGGAGGCTACTGTGCCTTACTCCCAACGATACGATGGTAAGTGTCATCCCCGGTGCCGCGGTGATACTGTCTTTGCTTACTATTGCCGATTCTTTAATACAATGGTAACACGTGAGGTAATCTGAAACCCATACTCACTTCTGCTTCATTTCCATTGCTACTGTTTTGATCCACACTCTGACAACTGATGACAACTAACAACTATGAATTCTCTATTTACAAATTACGTGGGTGGTGATGCTAGTTGGGACACGGAACGAGTAGGCCGAGTCCTGGGATACCTCCTGGCTATGGATCCTGCTAGAGGGCCCCTTTTACTGGACATGGTACCAAGGGGAGAGATTCATGCGCCAGTCTCTCGGCCTACCAAATCCCGTCATTCCTAATTTTCCTCCACCATCTACGAGGACAGCCGATGGTCTACCTATCAAGGCCATCGTACAGTTCATGGCGGGGCAAGATGCCGACCTATTCTGTGGGGTTGGGGATTATGCTACCTTCATCTGGACTCATCTAATGCCACCCCTGACCGGAGCTTGTGCAGGAGATGCTGCAGGTGCACTCATTGCTGGAGGTGCTGCTCATGTTGCCGAGCCTGGTGCTGGAGGGATTGCCCCTTCTATGTATGTTGCGGGTCTACCGGTGATCCCGACCGCGATCCTAAGTTGGCAGCCGAGTGGAACGGCCTACCAAATTCTGATTAAGCCACCAGAGGAGGAGCATGGGTACATCAGGGACCCTGACATGCAGCAAGTAGGCACTTTGCCTTGCAGTTTGCATTTCATACTCCCTTTTCTAGATACTGATGCCCCAAACTCATTTATAGGTACCAGTGGATTACATAGACGGCCTTCTTCAGTTGGTCGCCTCTTTGGTACAAATGGTGCGGAGGAGAGAGACATTACTTACTCTCCACGGTTATCAAGTATTCTACCTTTCTCGTTTATCTGACTAATCTGATTCTTTTTTCTGCCATGTTCATACTGTTCTACATCACACTGTACAGATTTTCTATACTCATACTGTTTTGCACCGATATCATTCTGATTTGCCATACTCACACTGATTCTGCACTGACACTGTTCTGATTTACCATACTCATACTGATTCTGCACTAACACTATTCTGATTCTTTGTTTCTTGCTTTCAGCATCTTCTTGTACCTGTGATACCGGCGGCACCAGTGGCACCTCCTCTGGCTGCAAGAAAAAGAGGTAGACAGGCCCCTCTGCACGGCAGAGGTCGGGGCAGAGGTAGGGGTTCCCAGAGCGAAGAGTCTCAGGTGCAGGAGACTTTCTCCTCCTCAGAGCCGATTTTGAGTAGGGACAATGTCAGTGCCACTGAGGAGTCAATGAGCAGGCATTCCGAGTTTGGGAGCGAGGATGATGAGGCTGTCTCTGAGTCCCACTCTTCTTATGATAGTGTTGCCGATGGTGAAAGTGCCCCCGAGTCCTCTCCGTAGAAGAGGACGAAGAGGGCCTCTCGAGCCTGATGTGACTGATACCGATTTTTGTATTCTTTTTGTTCTTTTCTTTTGCTTAGTAGTTTTGTATAGCTTTAGATAGGACTTTACTTTTTTGCTTTGAAAACTTGTACTTTTTCTTCTGTAAAAACTATGATCGGGGTAGAACCCTGCAATTTTATAAAAGGAATTTTGTTTTGCACAACATCTTGAAAATGGCATCACACTTGCATAAAATTGGAACTGAATTTGACACTAAAAATGCTTGTATTTGAATGAATGATGTTCGTAACCGGATATTGAGCCTTCAATTAACCAAAATGCAAAATGAAAAATACAACTCAATAAAGGAAAAATAAACCTAAAACAACTTAAACACAGCTATTTACACTTGCTAGAAACAAAAGACTAAAAACAAGACTCAAAAACAAAGAGCGACCAAACATAACACTGCTACCAACTACCTAGCCAACACACTTGGTCAACCAGCCAGTTAAATGGATAGCCGGTTGGGAAATGTGGCCGGCCGGCCAAGGCGTGTGGCTGGATAGCTTGCAACAGCTGTCAGCCACTCACACAACCTTATCCTCTATAACGGTCCCCTTTTGCCATTTCTTCGACAGAACTTTATATTTTCTGCAGTTTTTTTAGGAAATAGAGATATTTCTTGCCGAGAGGCTCAAGGATTGGATGGCCACCTTGGATGGCATGGAAAAGGTAAATTTTTGCGGTTTCAGCTTAAACGCTCTTTTCCATTGAGCCGTACTTCGTTTTTTTTTTTTCCGTTCCTTCATGTCGCTGTTCGATGTTGGAACTTGGTTACTCATGTGTTTCGCTTCGGATCACAAGAAATGTGTCCTACTCTCAAAGAGTTTCAAGCTCTAATGGAGCCTCAGTGCAATGAGGAGATTATGCTTCAACCCCGTTTTGGCCATGCGCGGGCTCTTGAACGGATGTGTGGGCGTACTTTACACGAGGCTCGATCCTTAGCTTATAACAGAGAGTTAGATATACACGGTTCGATTCATCAGTTTTCCGGAATTAGAGACAGAGGTGACTTTCTTTGGCAAGGTTATCGTCAACATGCCCTTTGCTTATGTTTACTCGTACACTTTCTTCTGCCCCTAGTTGCAGCGAAGCTAGCATTAAGTTGATCGAAGTGGCCCAATGTCTCAAGGAGGATAAGAGCTACATAGGTTTGGCATTGGCCGAGATTTTGGTGGGTTTGGATGCTTTCCATCGGTGAGAGACTACTTAATTTGCGGGGAGTCTACTGCTTCTCAGGTATTGTTTCCCACCCTTTCTCATTTATGATTGCTCACATCACTTAGGACTCACTCTCCAATTTCTCTCAAAGCCATTTTCTTACTTTCTCTCAACGTACATCTCTCTATTCTTTAACCTCTCTTATTTTTCATCACTTCCCAAGTGTGGTTGATGGATAATCTGAAGGTAGTGGACCCTTGCCCTGAGTATTCGGCCAAATCCTACTTCTTTAGCCCACAGCTAGTGGACTTTCCCACCGAGACTATGGTGCGACTGGATGTGCAGCAGATCTGCGATTGACATCACTTGCCGTTGCCCTTGGTTGAACTTGACTGAGATGAGCTACAGCATGTCTCGCCAACCAGGTATATAGTTGATTGTCCTCACACACTGCGCCTTCTATTTTCCCTTCCAGTTCAGATGCCAGTTTGGACGTGATCAGACTTGTCCAAATGAGGGGGTACAATCCACTGCTCCATTTCCAGTTTGTGCTTTGCACCTGGCTCGATACCTCGCTGCTTGGAGGACGAGAGAGTTTCTAACCCCTGTTACTAGCTTCAGTTACACCCTTTCCGGCGAGTGCCTGGCTTGGCTTGAGGACGAGGCACAAGTTAGGCCATCCTTGGCTGCAGAGATTTCCGAGAGCGCGAGTAGGAGGCAGAGGACAATCTGTTGACTTATCTGTGCCCCTAGTTTATTGCTTTGATTTTTCTTTTCAAGTTTTTATAATGTAAAAGAAACTTTGATTTAACCTGAGAGTTGGAGAATGTACTTGTGTTGAAATCACGTAATCAAAGTTGTGAGTATTAAAAATTTTCCTTTTTTGTCCAAATAATGGTCTGTGTTGTAAAAAGTGAAATTTTGAGAAAATCAACTTCATTAAAACCTTTCAAAACAATTCTCAAAAATGGTCACTACCTAACACACATGGAATCGATCCTTAAGATGTACAGCCCTGAATCAAAAGATCATAACCGCCCATAACTACATTCAGCATTACTGCTCTATCTTGCAACTGACCTTTATGCCAAATAGAGGTTACACTACTAAACTAAAAGACGATAGGACAATGGTTATGGCCGAACTTCAGGATGAAGTTTCCTACGTATCCTAAAGATGGGAATCAGGCCCTGCGTAGTTTGGTTAAGGTTCACTCGTGTATTAACTCTCTCCTTTGGTGCCCTAACTTTTGCGAAAGTCACCCTTTCGGGTTTTCAACCTTGTGAGCTCTATTTTTCTTCATTTCTAATTTTTTATGCTTTATCTTTTGCATAAGTGGCCCTTTCGAGTTTTCGACCTAGTGAGTCTCTCAGGGATAGTACTTCTTCAACTTGTCCATGTTAATCGGTTGCGAAAATTCCAAGCTAGCTAAATCCATAAGGAAAATCGCTCCGCCTAACCAAATAGACTTGATGATGTAAAGACTAGTCTAATTAGGTTTGAACTTGCCCTTAGGGTCATGGATGAGAGCTCGGTTATCTTTGAGCACCATATCTCCTTCTTTGAGTTTTCTGGATTTGACTTTCTTGTTGAAGGCCCTAGCAATTCTACGCTGATATCCTTGGATATGATACAACGCCTTCAACCTCCTCTCGTCAAACAACATCAATTCTTTGAATCTATTCTGTTACCAATCCGCCTCTATTATCTGACACTCGGCCATGATTCTCAGCGATAATACTTCAATCTCAATTGGGAAAATATCTTCCATCCCATATACCAAAAAATAGGGGGTTGCCCTTGTCGATATTGGAATTGACGTTCTATATCCCCAGAGTGCAAAAGACAGTTTATCTGGCCAATCTTTATAAGTTTCCACCATCTTTCGCAAAATGTTCTCGACATTTTTGTTCGCGATCTCAACAACTCCATTGGTCTGGGGTCTGTATGTTGATAACTTGTGAAAAGCCACGTTGCATTTCTCAAGTAGATCCACCACTTGTTTCTTGAAGTGCGAGCCATTGTCCGAGATAATCTCATTTGGTACCCCATATCTGCAGATGATGTTGTTTCTGATAAACTTGACCACATGTGATGCTTTCAACACTGAGTAAGACTGTGCTTCCACCCACTTGGTAAAATAGTCAATCGCCATCAAGATGAACTCATGTCCATTCGAGCCTTTTGGCGAGTCTCTCAGGTATGTCTACCATGGAGGATAGAGTTGCCAGCGCATCAGCACATCGGTTGTTCTCTCTCAGTAGATGTGTGAATGTTAGTTTTTCAAATCTTGGAATCATAATGTCTAGTGTCTGATAATAAACCTTCATTTTCTCTTCCTTGACCTTCCAGTCTCCGTTGGCTTGAGAAACAACTAGGTTTGAGTCTCCGATGACGTCCAACCTTATTGCCCCTAGTTCTAGGGCAACTTCCAATCCAGCGATACAAGCCTCGTATTCTATTTCATTGTTGGACACTTTGAACCGGGGTTTAGAGGCTAAGGTATATGGGAATCATCATGTGCTATCAGCAACACGCTTATTCCATCGTATTAATTAGAGGCTCCGTCAAAGTACACCGTCCAAGTCTACTCTTCTACTTGTAGAATCTCCTCATCCAGGAATAGGTACGCTACTGTTTCATCTCCTTCCACGGGGTGGCTTGCCAAAAATTTTGCTACTGCACTCCCTTTGATGGACTTGGGAGTGACATAATTGAGGTCAAACTCGAGGTCAAACTCGAAGAGAAAAAGCAATCAACAAGTTAGCCTTCCCGTAAGCGCCGGTTTCTCAAAGAGATATTTAATGGGATCTAATCTTGAAACCAGAATTACGGAGTAAGCTAACAAGTAGTGTCACAACTTTCCAGTTGCCCAAACCAAAGCTAAGCAAGCTTTCTCCAAAGAAGTGTAGCGGGTCTCGTAATCCAACATATTCTTGCTCAGATAGTAGGTGGCCATCTCCACTTTAGCTTCTGATTCTTGAGCTAGCATACACCCCATGGTTGAATCTATTATCGACAAATACATGATCAGTAGCTTCTTCGGTTCTGGCAGCGACAATACAAGTGGATTCTGAAGGTACTGCTTGACCTGTTCAAAAGCGAACTGACATTGATCATCCCATCAAAACTTTTTTCCATTTTTCAAAAGACCAAACAGTGGTTCACAAATCAAGGTTAATTTTGAGATAAACCGTCTTATGAATTGCACTTTGCTTGGAAAGTTGCGCACCTCCTTTTCATTCCTTGGTGGTGACATTTCTAAGATGGCATTGATCTTGGATGGATCAACTTCAATTGCCCTCTGCATAATTAGAAATCCCAGTATTTTTCTTGTAGTCACCCCAAAGGTGCATTTCTGTGAGTTCAACCTCAATTTGTACTCTTAAATTTGTTCGAAAAAATTTTTCAGCACAGTGTAATGGCCTTCTCGTTCTTTGGATTTTATAATCATGTCGTCCACACATACCTCGACTTCCTTATGGATCATGTCGTCCAGGATAGTGGTCGCAGCCCCCTAATATGTAGCCCTGGCATTCTTCAGCCCAAATGGCATAACTTCTTAGCAGTAGGTACCCCATGATGTGGTGAATGCAGTCTTCTCTTTGTCCTCATGTGCCATTAAAATCTGATTATACTCGGAAAACCCATCCATGAATGATAGCAACGTATGGCCGGCAGTGAAGTCTACCAATTCATCAATGTGTGGCAGTGGAAAGTCGTCCTTCGAACTAGCCTTATTCAAATCCCGAAAGTTGACGCAGACTCTAATTCTATCATCCTTCTTCAGAACCGGAACAATATTGGCCAACCAATTTGGATATTCAGACACTAGCAAAAACCCTGCATGGATCTGCTTGGTGACTGTAGACACCCCATTTTTGACCGACCTTAAGACTCAGGCGTCACCGATTGAGCGCTTGGTGATGTTGCATAATGTGCTTGTTCAGAAGTTTCGGAGTTGCGGCCGTGAGCCCTGCCTCCGGACTCCCGAACCCTTTTCTGTGCCTTGTCTCGGTTTGCGAACCAGACTCGGTTTTCTCTGTTTCTTTTCCTGAGGGAAGGAAGATGTCCTGTAGACCATCTCTCAATGTCTGCAGGCTACATTTGGTGGCCGTAGGCCATTTTGCCCATTTCGGAGTCCGGTTCCCGGTTTTCGGAGCCGTCAGGCCGTGTGCCTCGGTTCGGGACCGCCTAACCATCTCCGTTTGCTCTGATTTTTGGCATACATCTTATTTTCTCCATTTTGAGGGACACTGGGGTCTGAGAAACCCACTTCGTGGCCGAACGCCACTTTCGGTGTTTAACGGGCAGTTTCCGGGGCCCCGAACTGCGTGTTTTGGCCCCCGAACATTCGTTTTGCATCGGTTTTCGTTCATTTTTGGCAGGTACCTCTGTTTTATCACCAGGAAGGTCACTGAAGGGTGGGAGGCCAACAATTGTTGCAGCAACCAGTTATCTCTCCTCCGGAGCCTCCCGACGCCCGTTTTTCGCACTTCCGGGCTAATGTTGAATACCCTAGGGTTAGTGTTGCCAACTTTCAACCACATATCTGTGATCTACACACCTGGGAGGCTCCTAAAAACCCATGGCCGACCACTAATTTTTCTTTCCATTTTTGCCCCTCCTCTTTAACTGCAATGTTGAACACCTTGGGCCCATTTTCTCGAACTTTCAACCACATATTTGTGATGTACACACATGGGAGGCCACTAAAAAGTGGTGGCCGGCCATTAATGTTGATTGACCCTTTTGAACCCCTCTTTCCGAGCCAATGTTGAACCCCTTGGACCCATTTTCTTGGACTTTGAACCACATGGTTGTGATGAGGAGACCTAGGGGAACATCACCATGTGGTGGCCGGCCACCAAATTTGATTGAACCTTTTGACCCCTAGCCGGCCGGCTAGGGGGGGTGGCCGGCCAGCCACCTGCAGCCAAAGCAATGGGCCGGCCTGCTTCCTCACTGTGTGTGCTTTACAGCTGTCCAGCTGTTTCCCCCCAGAAAATATCCCAATTCGGGGATATTTTGTGGGGAAAGATTGCCTCCTTTTGGCCCCACCTTTACACCCATCTTCTTGTCCATATAACCAGCTGAGGTCCTTCTTGACAAGGGTTAGAAACTTTCATCTTCAAGCTTCCATAGCCAACTCCATCTTCTTCCTTCTCAATTCTTGAAAAAACCCTAAGTCCCTAACCATCATTCCTTCTACACCACCAAGCTCTACCACCACCATCTCATTTCCAGCAACAAGGAAGGATTCTTGAAGGCTAAAGAAGCTGCAAATCCATCCAAGAAGCAACAAAAGTGTTGATCTTCAAGGGTAAGTAATACTTTGACCCTTTTGACCCTTTTTCTTGATCAATATGTAAGCCATGCATGCTTTTTGTGTTGAGCTCCGGCCATAACTGAAAGTGGCCCTCTTTTGAGCTCATTTTCACTTTTCATTAAGGGCTCAACCCTGTTTGAGCCCTCCATGATGCACTTGCTTCATTGACCCTCTTGTATGTCAACATTTTGCATGCTATTTTTAGCCTATATGTAATCTGTTTTTGAGCATGTTGTAATCTGTAAATGTGCTTATTTTGGGCCCTTCTTCAACATTGTTGAAGGGCCCCTCACCATTTGGTGCCTCCATGTGTCACTTGTAGTTATATCCATTATTTGGCCCCCATTTTTGCATAAATTGGTAGCCCTCTTTGCTTCTGTTTTTGGACCTTGGTCCGAACTTAAAGTAGCCTTATTTTGGCCTATAATTCATGTTTCATTAACACTTTTTTTCTTTTTGGTGAATATTTTGCATACTTCATGTTATAGCCACTTTTGAGCTTCATTTTGCATAGCATTTTTAGCATATTTGTATATTGATTTCAGGCTTGTCATATACTGTAAATATTCATATTTTTGGTCCCTCTTCAGTGTTGTAGAAGGAAATTTTTCAGTTTGGGTTTAGCTTATACTACTTGCTTCATTACCCCTATCTTGGCCCCTATTCTTGTATGCTATTTTTGCCATACCTATATTTGCTGTTTGGCCATGTTTATAACTGGAAAAGTGCTTATCTTGGGGCTGTCTAGTTTCTGTCTTTGCATTGCATGTCCATGTTGTGCATATTTAGCATGGCTATAGGCCATTTCGGGTGCTTAATGTTGCATTTCGGGACATTTCCTTGCATTTCATATCATTTCGCCTCATCCCGGGGCTGTTTTCCCCTTGTTTTGTTGCTGAAATTCCATTAGCATGCTTGCATATCATTTTTGCCATGTTGCATCACATTTCATCATTGCCTCGGTTTGCGTGCCCGTGTGCACGCATTTCGAGGCACCTCATTTTCTACCATCGGCATCTTATGTGAGTGTGGCTGAGGCTCTCTCATGTTAGTATAAGTCCATTTGTCATTTTCCATGTCATTTGCATTGCGTATGCATTGCCTCGGTTTGCGTGCCCGTGTGCACGCATTTCGAGGCACCTCATTTTCTACCATCGGCATCTTATGTGAGTGTGGCTGAGGCTCTCTCATGTTAGTATAAGTCCATTTGTCATTTTCCATGTCATTTGCATTGCGTATGCATTGCCTCGGTTTGCGTGCCCGTGTGCACGCATTTCGAGGCACCTCATTTTCTACCATCGGCATCTTATGTGAGTGTGGCTGAGGCTCTCTCATGTTAGTATAAGTCCATTTGTCATTTTCCATGTCATTTGCATTGCGTATGCATTGCCTCGGTTTGCGTGCCCGTGTGCACGCATTTCGAGGCACCTCATTTTCTACCATCGGCATCTTATGTGAGTGTGGCTGAGGCTCTCTCATGTTAGCATAAGTCCATTTGTCATTTTCCATGTCATTTGCATTGCGTATGCATTGCCTCGGTTTGCGTGCCCGTGTGCACGCACTTCGAGGCATCTCATTTTTATCATTCTGTCATCGCCTCGGTTTGCGTGCCCGTGTGCACGTACTTCGAGGCATCTCATTTTTATTGTATCTGTTATCGCCTCGGTTTGCGTGCCCGTGTGCACGTACTTCGAGGCATCTCATTTTCATTGCATCTGTCATCGCCTCAGTTCACGTGCCCGTGTGCACGTACTTCGAGGCATCTCATTTTCATTGTATCTATCATCGCCTCGGTTTGCGTGCCCGTGTGCACGCATTTCGAGGCATCTCATTTTCAGCATTCCGTCATTTCCTCGGCCATCATGCCTCGGTATGCGTGATTGGTGGCACGAGGATCGAGACATGCATATATCTGTGCAGATACATTGCTATGCCCCTTTCCTGCTCTCTGTTGCAGCAAAACGAAGAATCAGTAATTTTTTCTAGGCTCAGCACGCATTTCAAGAACAGGTGTAAACAGAGGCTAATTGGGGCATTCCGGTGGATTTCCGCGCAAGACAACCCGGACATGCATCATCCATCAGAAGCAAGACAGTCCCTGGCTTGCACGCCAGTTTTATTTGCTTTCTTAGTTAATTCATTAATTAATTAGAAATTTGTAATATTCTTTTATTCGGGACTGTAATATTTAGACTGTATTATTTATTCGGACCCTCTGCGCGAGGGCACAACTGTAATAAGTGTGCGTGAGTGTGATGTATGTCTTCCAACCCCACGTCTTTCTCCCTTTTATTTATCCGCTTATGATGGTTAGATTAGGGCATATTTAAATTAGCATACAGTATGACAGCATGTTTGCATCATTCATCTGTATTGCATGCATCGGGCTCGGCGCATCATACTAACTACATTGTACTTTCAATTCCAAATTGAATACATGGTAGTTATAGCATTCCATATGCCATCTTAGAATAACCGAGCCTGCTATAGTTGCATTTTGCATGTGTTGCATTAGGCATTTCTGTACACTTAGGATCATGCATGATTTCTAATATAGTTTCTATTTTGGCTTGGAATACTCGGTGAGTTTTATGCTTTAGCATCCTTGCATGCGTGTGAGTGAATGCCATGATAGCATGCTTACCATGAGGCTATGTGCTTATATGATATAACTGCCTGAATGCCTGTGGGTGAAGGTTGGGTTGTTTAAATTGGAACAAATCATTGACTGTTTGTTTTAAGCCCACTAGATAGTGGCAAAACCATCTTTTCTAAGCCCACCTGCGGGTGGCAAAATCTGTATTTTAAGCCTACTTGCGAGTAGCAAACCAACTTTCAAACAAGCAAACATGAGATGTTTTGTTCCAATCCAGGTGACCTGGTCTATACTTGTATGCCGTGTGCATCACATAGTAACCTAGGCTAATAAACCGGAATAAGAGCATGCAATGTTTTCAAAAATTGATATCATGGTTAGTAGAGGCCGGTCTATGACCGGGCGAGCGGGGGTGCTCACGAAGTGACCTTCCCTAATCGTACCCAAGTTCCCGAGCCGAGGCAACTTTGGTGATGACGGACACGTGGCCTTTTGGCACCGAGTCAGGGTTTCCTAAATTTCCCATTTAAAAAAAATATTTAGGTGGCGACTCTGTATCTGGCAAAGCAGTCCATGTTTGGCACTTTTTCAAAAATCAGTTTCTCAAAACAATTTGCCGGATTTGGACTCTTTGGTTCAGATTAAGAACAGTGACATTTAAGAGTCCGAGCTGTAGTGACCCCAAATGAACAGAACGGGACTTAACCCTCCCGGGGCGTTCGGGGACGTCTACAGTTTCTGGCGACTCTGCTGGGGATTTAGAGAACTTGACTCGAACTCGTGATATCTGTTTTTGACTACACTTGTGTGTTTCTTTGCATTGCATTTGCATTGGTGCGCCTAGGACACCGTGTTTGCCATCTGCTATTCCTGAACGGTTTGCCGGAGGCTTGTCTTGTCAAGGCATGACCATAAGGCTGACCGGTTGTGGGCTCTGCCAGTATGGGAACACAAACCCCGGTTTTACCGGGGCACCCTCTTTGACCATTCGACCTAGTGCATATTCGGATCCATAGTGACCATTCCAAATTAGGACAGGTTGCTTACCCGTTTATAGGTTGTTTGAAGCCGCTGTGTGCGTAATGAAACTCTAGCTCCTGACAAAATAGGACAGGGAAACCCTACCCCAACATAGGGGTGTTTTGGCTCTCACTTATCTGTTATGTGCTTTAGAGTGCGTCTCTACAGGAATGCATGTATCAGTATATGAGTTTGGGCATCAGGCCTGAGGGCACCAGTTTGCGAATTTTGGCATCAGGCCTGCGGGCATTACTATCAGTGTTTGGGAGTCAGCTTTACCCGTGGGTTTCAGACTCAGATTTTGAGGCCGAATTTTGGGCAGAATTCAGTAGAGGGCACACTCATTCAACTATGCTCGTATCTGTTCAGGTGAAATCAGGCTGAGGTGCTGTCTGTTTTCTCTTTTGCAAGGTAGTCTTGGAACTGTCGCTTCAGAAGGCTCCGATATCCCCCGAGGTTCATCGAACTTGTGCTGATAGACTTTGTCAGGTCAGAGATTCAGTTCAAGGGTAATCAGTGTTCTTCCGCTGAGGCAAGGTAAAGAAAAGCCGGCCAGGGCTCATATGTTCATCTAATCCGTCAGTCGCCAGTCACATCACCTTTGTTCAGACTCAGCAGGCCATGATGGCACAAGGTTCGGAAGAATTTGCGGCCGTGACAGCAGCGCTAAATCAGGGAACTGCCATGCAGGCTGAGACCAGTATTGAAACGCAGCGCCCATCTGGGGCATCTGCCTCACATCCAGCTTTGGGACCCCAGCCGAACTTTGACCCAATTCCGCCAGTTGAAGACTTGCAGTGTCTGAATCCTCGAGAAGGGTTGGCTCAAGCTCAGGTGCTCAGACCCCTGGTGCAGCCTAATGAGAAAACTCAACCCTTTCATGTTGATGAGTTCAACCCGACTGCAGTGAAAATTGCAAACCTTGAGAAGCAATTCAAAAGGGCACAGGGCCTTAACTCCATTCCTGGCATTGAGGATGGGCACACCGAGGATGCCATCCGACTCCCAGACAGATTCAAAATGCCATACATCGACCGTTTCGACGGGTCTGGAGATCCAATGGTACATATCCGACTTTTTTTGGATGTCCTGAAGCCGATGGGTCTGACTAAGCCACAGAAACTCTCTCTGTATGGAAGAACCCTGTCGGGTGTAGCAGCTACCTGGTATACCAAATTGGAGGATACAGTGAAGCAAAACTGGGAAGAACTGGCTGAGGCCTTTGTCGATCAGTATTCCTACAATACCCAAGTTGAAGTGACCATCCAAAAGCTTGAAGCAACCCGCCAGAACCCAACAGAGCCTTTTGTGGAATTCATTGCAAGGTGGAGAGCCAAGGCAGCACAAATGACAGATCGTCGCCCTTCTGAGAAGGATCAAGTGCAGATGATGGTCCGAAACCTCGAGCATGATATGTTGCAAAAGTTGATAGTCGTTCCACTATTCACTTTCAAAAATTTGCATGAACTGGGGGTTCAAGTCGAGAATGCGTTCAACAGCGGGATCATTCCCAGGACAAGGGAACTGACAAGGAAGGTAATTTCAAGGAGTACCAACGCTGGTAGTAGCATTCCCAAACCCACCGAAATCAATACGGTCACCACAGCCGACCCTTTTGCCAAACCAAGCCTACAAACAGCTGGCCCAATCCGAGCTCAGGGTAGAACTTTCACCCCCCTCTATATGAGCCTGACTAGCACACTGAAAGCCTTGATGGAAAAAGGGCATCTCAAACCCCTCGATCCTCAACCTCTTCCCAACCCACTCCCAGCCAGACATAACCCCGCCAAGTATTGTATGTACCATCAGCAGCGCGGTCATGGCACCGACCGTTGCTACCGCCTTCGTCAGGAGGTCCAAAATCTCATCGACAACCGGACGATAGCTCCACCTTCAGACCCTAATGACCAAACATCTCCTGCCTACCTCAATCACATCCACATACTGCCATCCACCTTTGACCCCAGCATATACATCACCCCGGCCCATCTACCCAAGCCTGAGGTGTTTATCCCAGAAAGCATAGACCTATGCATGATGGATGCACCTGAACCTCAACCATCTCAAACCCGTGAACCCACTATTTCTGAGTTGATGGGAATGATTAAAGATCTTCAAAAAACCGTGACAGATCTGGCCTCCGGGACATTGGCTCCATCATCGACCACACCACATACCGGGAACTTCATGTCAAAAGACTCCTCGATGTTGGGACGAGCTGCGTTTGAGGAAGGCCAATCCCTTGGCAAAGTGGAAGCGACTGGTAAGAGCAAGGTAGGGGCAGGCATTGGTCCCCATGAACACCTTCGGTGGGATATTGAGGCTTTGAAAGCCGAAGGGCTGAACAAGCAGCAAGTACTCGCAGTTGTTGCAGAAATTGTAGATAACACTTTCGCCACTCAGCATGAGATTAGTCTGAATCAAGGGGCAATCCGGGAGAAGGGCCGCTGTACCAGGAATGTTCCTTTCAGCTCTAAACCCTTACTCGGAAGAGATCGGCAAACCAGGCCAGCACCTGCCAATCCCTTTGCTGGTGCACCCAGTAAAAATCCACAAACCTCAAAATACCCACCTCGAGGCCAGAGGGTGTTCGCACCACTATACATGTCTCTATCAGCGGCCTTTAGGATCTTGGTTAGAGAGGGGGATTTGAAGCCCCTGGAGCCGCAGCCATTACCAAAGAACCTCCCTCTCTCGCACAACCCAGCCGACTACTGTGCCTTCCATCAGCAAACCGGTCATGACACTGACATGTGCTTTCGTCTCCGCCACGAAATACAAGATCTGATCGACAATGGGGTCATCCCCCTGCTAAGTCCTGCAAAGTCTATTGGCACTTGATCAGTGAACTTGGGGGATAATGTGATCTGATCAGAGGTTGAACCAGCTGCGGGTGGCGCTCAATTTACTCCAGACATGGTGGATGGCATGCACTGTTTTGAGCATTTGTGAATGCCGGTTTCCGACTCGGGTATTGGGTCAGTCTTGTTGTTTTGTTTTGAATCTGTCTTTTTGTTTTGAGTCAGTCTCTTTTTATTTTGGATCTGTCTTGTCGTATCGAGTCAGTCCTATTGTACAGGAGTCGGGTGATTCCGGGGGGGTGTTACCTCGGGCGTCACCATTTTGTTTTGTGTTTGTCATTTCGTTTTGTTTTGAGTCTGTTTTTGCCAGGGAGCCAATTGTACCAACAGATTTGATTGAAACAGCAGTAATTTTTGCACTTCTATGTTCGCTTCTGCCGTGTGCTAGTTGTGACGGAATCTGAATGAAATGGCAGTGCATTCCACCTGCTCTCTTGTGCCCCAGAATCATTGCATCGACCTAAGTTTTTCAAAACTCTTTTTGAACATTGCAGTAAAAACGAAGAGGAAGGAATTCCTTGGGATTTGCAAAACTTTGATCATTTGAGAGAAAGAGAGGCATGCTAAGCCCTTAATGAATGAAATCATGCTTGTTAACGTGAGTACTGAGAAGGACCCTGGCTTGATCCAGACTGGTTTCACACTACCTTCAGCGCGAGCGATTTGTCGCTTTCTTAAAAACTTTCAAAAACAAAATGTTTTGCGCGGTCTTGCGAAGACCTGTGTGGAATCGCTCTTGAGATTGTGCAGCCTAGGATCGCTCTCAGCCTCGAGACTCAACCCCTTCGCTTCCAAACCTTGAACTTGAAATCAGAAGGTTCGACGGTCAACTACGATGTGAGGCCTGTGTGGCTAGATTTGAAGCAGCCCTCGAACAAGAGGCCAGGAAAGTCAGATCAAAAGATCAGAAGATCAGAAGAAGCTTGCAAAGCTAGAACAGAAGTACCCCTCGAACTAGGGGCAAAGATATCAGACATGCTCGAAGAGCTGAAGATGAGTCCTCTTGCAAAGCAGCAGCCATTCTCCTGGATTCAGATGACTCTAGGATCTCGAAACCATTTGGCATGGACTTGTTATACTTTTACCCTTGAGAGGCTCGCTGGGCCGAAAACCCGGAAGGGCGACCCAGGCAAAAGTTAGAGCAAGAGGAAAAAAATACAAAAAAAGAAGAAGCAAAAAATGCAAAAAGAAAAAAAGAGAACAAAAAAGAAAGATGCAAAGAAAAGAACGAAAAAAAAAAAATCAAAAAAGGAAAAAGAAATGAAAAGAATTGAAAAGAAAAGAAGAACAAAGCTCGCAAGGTCGAAAACCCGCAACGGGCGCCTTGGCAAAAGTTAGAGCCTAAAAAGGAGAGGTTAAATACCCGAGTGTACCTTAACCCCGAACTACGTGAGGCTTGATTCCCATCTTTGGGATACGTAGGCAACTTCATTCTGAAGTCCAGCCGTAAAATACTTCAAATTGACTGTGCCCATGTAATGGTTTTGATCATCTTCGATTTCTCTGTATCTGAGAATTTGGTTGTATTCGTCGCTCTAAGGACTGCCTTCAATGCGCTGCGGTGCCATCCACACAAGGGGCAACTTTCCGTTGCCATTCAATGCGCTGCGGTGCCATCCAAACAAGGGGCAACTTTCCGTTGCCATTCAAATGCACCGCGGTGTCATTCAAACAAGGGGCAACTTTCCGTTGCCATTCAATGCGCTGCGGTGCTATCCAAACAAGGGGCAACTTTCCGTTGCCATTCAGAACGCCGCAGTGTCATTTCAAACAAGGGGCAACATTCCGTTGCCATGCAGTGTCCTTCAGACAAGGGGCAATTTTCCATTGCCATGGATCCGAGGTTGCGCATCTCAAGAGTAGATCCCATGCTCGTAGAGCAGTGGTCGTTTGCAAAAATAGTTTTTGAGAATTTTTACTAAGGTTGACTAATCTTCTCGAAAAGTATTCCATTTTCAAAACTGGACCATTTCTTGGACCCAAAAAAGGGAAAATTTTCAGTGCTCGCAGCCTAACTCGCATGATTTTAAATCAGAAAAATTGAACAAGCATGTTAATCTAACTCTCATTTTGGTCAATTTTTTTAGAAGAAAACTAAAACAAAAAAAAATGGTCAAAATGATGAACTAAGGGCACAGTTGAGTCAGGCTTCCTGTCTTTTCCATTGTCAACATACTTGCCAAGAAGGGCACTCTACTTGCCAGAAAGGCACCGTATTCGCCAGAAAAAGGCACAACAAACGGCTGAAGGTTCCCTCATCCTCCAAGCAGCGAGGTATCAAGTCGAGTGCGAAGCACGAATTGGAATGGATCGAGATGCTCCATTCCCTCATCCGGCGCATCGACAGATGTCACCGAAGGAAATAGCCGCGAGCTGATTATGTTAGGGCGTGAGCCCGCAACTTCCTGTTCATCCATCAACCACCCAGGGGAGGGATGAAAAATGAGAGATTGAAGAATAGAGAGATGTCCGATGAGAGAAAAAGTGAGAAAAGGTTTTTTTTTCAGAAAAATAGAGCTTGAGGGCCGAGTGATGTGAGGATCACAAATGAGAAAGGGTGGGAAACATTACCCGGTGAAATAGGCTCCCTGTGCACGTCTGAGTGTCGTGTCTTTTTGTTTTATCTCGATTCTTGTTTTGAGTCGTTTCGAGTGTTACTCGATGTGTTTAGGTCGTGGGCCTTTCATTTCCGTGTTGAGTTGTCTTATTGTGTTCAGTCGCAGGCTCGATACCCGGTCAAAAGCTCATTTATCAAATTCAAAAATAAAATCGTTTTGCGCTCCGAACATCGTGCCGTTCTCCACATCTGTGCAAAAACAAGATTCGTTCTTTCATAAAACCGCAGGGTTCAACCCAGGTCATGCGAGAACAGTAGAACTAGGACCTATTTGAAGCTATATGGGTTCCAGACTACAAAGCAAAAGCAAAAGAGGAAATGTCGGGTATCTGAGTTTGTTTCAACTTCAGTAAGTTCCGAGACTACATCCCGTGTGTACCTCTTCAAGTCTTGCCAAGGCTCCGAAGTATGAGTGTGCCTCTACCTCAAGCTCCAGATCCAGTCTGCTTCAAGCCAAAATGGTAATCAGAAGTGCTCTCCCTGAGTACCATTCCCCGCCAGAGGCATCTTGGCCGTGTTCGCAATGAGTTCCTAGGAGACCAACTGCGACGGTGGAAACTAGAGTTCGAATGGCCGATGCCTAGAACGTAAAGGTTCGGGATTTCCGAGACCAAAGTCTGGTTTAAATACCCAGAGGCGTGTCCTCGGCTTGAAGTCTGTATGGAAGCCCCATAGGTTGAGATAGCATGTATGCACCTCAATTCTGGATACTGAACCAACCTAGTCTGTCACCCCGTTGGAGAATAGGGAAAGTTGTGAACATAGCCAGAAAGGAAAGGTAGTAACTGCGGTTTGGAAGTACAGTCAAGAAAGCGCAAGAAGGACCTACTCTTTTCAGCTCAAAATGTTTCTGCGGGATTTTCAAACTCATGTCTTCGATGTGTAGCTCATTGTCAGTCGGCATGCACGAGGTGTATCCTTTTTGGAATGTATCATGACCCCTCCGAGAGGTAAATCGGAGGTTGCGTTTGGAAATTGGTCTACTTAAGGCTAGTATTCCCTTGTTCGGTATTTTGTTTCAAATATGCGCTGTCACGCACACTCCACCTGCATTGTTATGCTCATTTGTTGCATTGTTATGCACATTTATCTAGCATTGTTATGCTCATTTGTTGCATTGTTATGCACATTTATCTAGCATTGTTATGCTCATTGTTGCATTATTAAGCACCCACTTCACTAGCATTGTTATATCCATTGCATTGATTATGCACATCTATTTCGCATTATTATGCTCAATTACTTGCATTTTTATGCACCAGTTCACTTGCAATTATCTTTCTTTCTCCTCGCGCGTGCGTCGGGTTAGACCCTTTTCGGTTAAAAGCGTTCGGAAGAAGTCCCAATGCTCACACCATTTTGAAACGCCGGGATACGTCCCTATGTTTCTCCCTCTTCGGTTAAAAGCATTCGGAAGAAGTCCCAATGCTCACACCATTCTGAAACGCCGGGATACGTCCCTATGTTTCTCCCTTTCGGTTAAAAGCATTCGGAAGAAGTCCCAATGCTCACACCATTCTGAAACGCCGGGATACGTCCCTATGTTTCTCCCTTTCGGTTAAAAGCATTCGGAAGAAGTCCCAATGCTCACACCACTCTGAAACGCCGGGATACGTCCCTATGTTTCTCCCTCTTCGGTTAAAAGCATTCGGAAGAAGTCCCAATGCTCACACCATTCTGAAACGCTGGGATACGTCCCTATGTTTCTCCCTTTCGGTTAAAAGCATTCGGAAGAAGTCCCAATGCTCACACCACTCTGAAACGCCGGGATACGTCCCTATGTTTCTCCCTTTCGGTTAAAAGCATTCGGAAGAAGTCCCAATGCTCACACCATTCTGAAACGCCGGGATACGTCCCTATGTTTCTCCTCCTTCGGTTAAAAGCATTCGGAAGAAGTCCCAATGCTCACACCACTCTGAAACGCCGGGATACGTCCCTATGTTTCTCCCTTTCGGTTAAAAGCATTCGGAAGAAGTCCCAATGCTCACACCATTCTGAAACGCCGGGATACGTCCCTATGTTTCTCCTCCTTCGGTTAAAAGCATTCGGAAGAAGTCCCAATGCTCACACCACTCTGAAACGCCGGGATACGTCCCTATGTTTCTCCCTTTCGGTTAAAAGCATTCGGAAGAAGTCCCAATGCTCACACCACTCTGAAACGCCGGGATACGTCCCTATGTTTCTCCCTCTTCGGTTAAAAGCGTTCGGAAGAAGTCCCAATGCTCACACCACTCTGAAACGCCGGGATACGTCCCTATGTTTCTCCCTCTTCGGTTAAAAGTGTTCGGAATAAGTCCCAATGCTCACACCATTTTGAAACACCAGGATACGCCCCTTTGTTTCTCCTCCTCGTCCTTAAATTCTTGGGATACGTCCCTACACCTCTGGGATACGTCCCTAAACACCGAGTTACAGCTTGCTGCATTTGCATGATCATTGAGTTATGTTCGGCTTCTTGCATATCTTTTGCATTTTGCCCCCCCTTGCCTGCGGGCATGCCTGCGGGCACATCTCTGTTTATCTTGTATGTTTGTCTAAGTCTTCGGCCTTGTCAAAAATGGGTCGTCTCTAGGCTTTGACATTCACTCCCGTCACTTGTGACTTCCGAGTTCTGTCAAAGAGGGGCAACTGTAGACACCCCATTTTTGACCGACCTTAAGACTCAGGCGTCACCGATTGAGCGCTTGGTGATGTTGCATAATGTGCTTGTTCAGAAGTTTCGGAGTTGCGGCCGTGAGCCCTGCCTCCGGACTCCCGAACCCTTTTCTGTGCCTTGTCTCGGTTTGCGAACCAGACTCGGTTTTCTCTGTTTCTTTTCCTGAGGGAAGGAAGATGTCCTGTAGACCATCTCTCAATGTCTGCAGGCTACATTTGGTGGCCGTAGGCCATTTTGCCCATTTCGGAGTCCGGTTCCCGGTTTTCGGAGCCGTCAGGCCGTGTGCCTCGGTTCGGGACCGCCTAACCATCTCCGTTTGCTCTGATTTTTGGCATACATCTTATTTTCTCCATTTTGAGGGACACTGGGGTCTGAGAAACCCACTTCGTGGCCGAACGCCACTTTCGGTGTTTAACGGGCAGTTTCCGGGGCCCCGAACTGCGTGTTTTGGCCCCCGAACATTCGTTTTGCATCGGTTTTCGTTCATTTTTGGCAGGTACCTCTGTTTTATCACCAGGAAGGTCACTGAAGGGTGGGAGGCCAACAATTGTTGCAGCAACCAGTTATCTCTCCTCCGGAGCCTCCCGACGCCCGTTTTTCGCACTTCCGGGCTAATGTTGAATACCCTAGGGTTAGTGTTGCCAACTTTCAACCACATATCTGTGATCTACACACCTGGGAGGCTCCTAAAAACCCATGGCCGACCACTAATTTTTCTTTCCATTTTTGCCCCTCCTCTTTAACTGCAATGTTGAACACCTTGGGCCCATTTTCTCGAACTTTCAACCACATATTTGTGATGTACACACATGGGAGGCCACTAAAAAGTGGTGGCCGGCCATTAATGTTGATTGACCCTTTTGAACCCCTCTTTCCGAGCCAATGTTGAACCCCTTGGACCCATTTTCTTGGACTTTGAACCACATGGTTGTGATGAGGAGACCTAGGGGAACATCACCATGTGGTGGCCGGCCACCAAATTTGATTGAACCTTTTGACCCCTAGCCGGCCGGCTAGGGGGGGTGGCCGGCCAGCCACCTGCAGCCAAAGCAATGGGCCGGCCTGCTTCCTCACTGTGTGTGCTTTACAGCTGTCCAGCTGTTTCCCCCCAGAAAATATCCCAATTCGGGGATATTTTGTGGGGAAAGATTGCCTCCTTTTGGCCCCACCTTTACACCCATCTTCTTGTCCATATAACCAGCTGAGGTCCTTCTTGACAAGGGTTAGAAACTTTCATCTTCAAGCTTCCATAGCCAACTCCATCTTCTTCCTTCTCAATTCTTGAAAAAACCCTAAGTCCCTAACCATCATTCCTTCTACACCACCAAGCTCTACCACCACCATCTCATTTCCAGCAACAAGGAAGGATTCTTGAAGGCTAAAGAAGCTGCAAATCCATCCAAGAAGCAACAAAAGTGTTGATCTTCAAGGGTAAGTAATACTTTGACCCTTTTGACCCTTTTTCTTGATCAATATGTAAGCCATGCATGCTTTTTGTGTTGAGCTCCGGCCATAACTGAAAGTGGCCCTCTTTTGAGCTCATTTTCACTTTTCATTAAGGGCTCAACCCTGTTTGAGCCCTCCATGATGCACTTGCTTCATTGACCCTCTTGTATGTCAACATTTTGCATGCTATTTTTAGCCTATATGTAATCTGTTTTTGAGCATGTTGTAATCTGTAAATGTGCTTATTTTGGGCCCTTCTTCAACATTGTTGAAGGGCCCCTCACCATTTGGTGCCTCCATGTGTCACTTGTAGTTATATCCATTATTTGGCCCCCATTTTTGCATAAATTGGTAGCCCTCTTTGCTTCTGTTTTTGGACCTTGGTCCGAACTTAAAGTAGCCTTATTTTGGCCTATAATTCATGTTTCATTAACACTTTTTTTCTTTTTGGTGAATATTTTGCATACTTCATGTTATAGCCACTTTTGAGCTTCATTTTGCATAGCATTTTTAGCATATTTGTATATTGATTTCAGGCTTGTCATATACTGTAAATATTCATATTTTTGGTCCCTCTTCAGTGTTGTAGAAGGAAATTTTTCAGTTTGGGTTTAGCTTATACTACTTGCTTCATTACCCCTATCTTGGCCCCTATTCTTGTATGCTATTTTTGCCATACCTATATTTGCTGTTTGGCCATGTTTATAACTGGAAAAGTGCTTATCTTGGGGCTGTCTAGTTTCTGTCTTTGCATTGCATGTCCATGTTGTGCATATTTAGCATGGCTATAGGCCATTTCGGGTGCTTAATGTTGCATTTCGGGACATTTCCTTGCATTTCATATCATTTCGCCTCATCCCGGGGCTGTTTTCCCCTTGTTTTGTTGCTGAAATTCCATTAGCATGCTTGCATATCATTTTTGCCATGTTGCATCACATTTCATCATTGCCTCGGTTTGCGTGCCCGTGTGCACGCATTTCGAGGCACCTCATTTTCTACCATCGGCATCTTATGTGAGTGTGGCTGAGGCTCTCTCATGTTAGTATAAGTCCATTTGTCATTTTCCATGTCATTTGCATTGCGTATGCATTGCCTCGGTTTGCGTGCCCGTGTGCACGCATTTCGAGGCACCTCATTTTCTACCATCGGCATCTTATGTGAGTGTGGCTGAGGCTCTCTCATGTTAGTATAAGTCCATTTGTCATTTTCCATGTCATTTGCATTGCGTATGCATTGCCTCGGTTTGCGTGCCCGTGTGCACGCATTTCGAGGCACCTCATTTTCTACCATCGGCATCTTATGTGAGTGTGGCTGAGGCTCTCTCATGTTAGTATAAGTCCATTTGTCATTTTCCATGTCATTTGCATTGCGTATGCATTGCCTCGGTTTGCGTGCCCGTGTGCACGCATTTCGAGGCACCTCATTTTCTACCATCGGCATCTTATGTGAGTGTGGCTGAGGCTCTCTCATGTTAGCATAAGTCCATTTGTCATTTTCCATGTCATTTGCATTGCGTATGCATTGCCTCGGTTTGCGTGCCCGTGTGCACGCACTTCGAGGCATCTCATTTTTATCATTCTGTCATCGCCTCGGTTTGCGTGCCCGTGTGCACGTACTTCGAGGCATCTCATTTTTATTGTATCTGTCATCGCCTCGGTTTGCGTGCCCGTGTGCACGTACTTCGAGGCATCTCATTTTCATTGCATCTGTCATCGCCTCAGTTCACGTGCCCGTGTGCACGTACTTCGAGGCATCTCATTTTCATTGTATCTATCATCGCCTCGGTTTGCGTGCCCGTGTGCACGCATTTCGAGGCATCTCATTTTCAGCATTCCGTCATTTCCTCGGCCATCATGCCTCGGTATGCGTGATTGGTGGCACGAGGATCGAGACATGCATATATCTGTGCAGATACATTGCTATGCCCCTTTCCTGCTCTCTGTTGCAGCAAAACGAAGAATCAGCAATTTTTTCTAGGCTCAGCACGCATTTCAAGAACAGGTGTAAACAGAGGCTAATTGGGGCATTCCGGTGGATTTCCGCGCAAGACAACCCGGACATGCATCATCCATCAGAAGCAAGACAGTCCCTGGCTTGCACGCCAGTTTTATTTGCTTTCTTAGTTAATTCATTAATTAATTAGAAATTTGTAATATTCTTTTATTCGGGACTGTAATATTTAGACTGTATTATTTATTCGGACCCTCTGCGCGAGGGCACAACTGTAATAAGTGTGCGTGAGTGTGATGTATGTCTTCCAACCCCACGTCTTTCTCCCTTTTATTTATCCGCTTATGATGGTTAGATTAGGGCATATTTAAATTAGCATACAGTATGACAGCATGTTTGCATCATTCATCTGTATTGCATGCATCGGGCTCGGCGCATCATACTAACTACATTGTACTTTCAATTCCAAATTGAATACATGGTAGTTATAGCATTCCATATGCCATCTTAGAATAACCGAGCCTGCTATAGTTGCATTTTGCATGTGTTGCATTAGGCATTTCTGTACACTTAGGATCATGCATGATTTCTAATATAGTTTCTATTTTGGCTTGGAATACTCGGTGAGTTTTATGCTTTAGCATCCTTGCATGCGTGTGAGTGAATGCCATGATAGCATGCTTACCATGAGGCTATGTGCTTATATGATATAACTGCCTGAATGCCTGTGGGTGAAGGTTGGGTTGTTTAAATTGGAACAAATCATTGACTGTTTGTTTTAAGCCCACTAGATAGTGGCAAAACCATCTTTTCTAAGCCCACCTGCGGGTGGCAAAATCTGTATTTTAAGCCTACTTGCGAGTAGCAAACCAACTTTCAAACAAGCAAACATGAGATGTTTTGTTCCAATCCAGGTGACCTGGTCTATACTTGTATGCCGTGTGCATCACATAGTAACCTAGGCTAATAAACCGGAATAAGAGCATGCAATGTTTTCAAAAATTGATATCATGGTTAGTAGAGGCCGGTCTATGACCGGGCGAGCGGGGGTGCTCACGAAGTGACCTTCCCTAATCGTACCCAAGTTCCCGAGCCGAGGCAACTTTGGTGATGACGGACACGTGGCCTTTTGGCACCGAGTCAGGGTTTCCTAAATTTCCCATTTAAAAAAAATATTTAGGTGGCGACTCTGTATCTGGCAAAGCAGTCCATGTTTGGCACTTTTTCAAAAATCAGTTTCTCAAAACAATTTGCCGGATTTGGACTCTTTGGTTCAGATTAAGAACAGTGACATTTAAGAGTCCGAGCTGTAGTGACCCCAAATGAACAGAACGGGACTTAACCCTCCCGGGGCGTTCGGGGACGTCTACAGTGACCTCTTCTTTAATCTTTAGTGCCCAATCTGGACTAATTCGGCGGAGTTTCTGCTTGACTGGTCGGGCCTCAAGGTCAAGAGGGATCTTGTACTGTATAATCTTAGGATCAATTTCAAGCATGTCTTCGTAGGACCACACAAAAACATCTTTGAAATTTTTTAATAAAGCGATTAAAAGCTCGTGTTCCTCTGAAGACAATGTGAACCCGATCTAGACTAAGCGCGGATCCTTCTCAATACCCACATTAATTGCAATGATCTCATCTATGCAGGGCTTAGCACGCCTCTCCTCATCTCGATCAATCAAGTTTTTCAAAGCCTGAGGAATTGTTTCCTCTTATATTTTCATTAAAATTTTGAAAATCTTGGTCAATGCAATAAATTAACGGCATAAAGAAGTAAGTAGAATCTACGGCATTCTCATTCAGAAGTTCTGGCTCCTCGGTTACAACAGACTCAAAAGAGAAAGCAAAAGAGGACCTAGACAGGACCTTGGCATCCGGGTTACCACCCCCGAAAGTACTAGACTCAGACTCCTCAGACTGACTCAAATCTAATTCTGACTCAACGGACTCGGTAGAATCAGATTTCGGCTCATCATCCAATTCAGAACTAGAAATAAAGCCCTTCTCCAACTACCTAGTGAGGCGTGGCGCCCTTGACACATCTAGAATGCAACTGGTGGAATCCACATTCGGTTCCTCTTTGATCATAGAGATAGTAAAGGTATCCCCCAAGTTCTCTATATTGGTTTTAGGATCTGTCAAGAAATTGGCCAGTGCTACCCCTACTTCAGCCTCACTGCAGTCTGAATCATCCTCTTTGCTCTGGCCAGCATTGACACTTGGATTAGCCCCCTCTTCATCATTGTCTTAGAGTTGGTGGTCAAAGAAGATTTCGAATCTGGGGAAATGCTTTTTCATTGAGGAATCCACCCAAGGATCAAGAAAACCACAAATAGGGAAATCTTCTCCTTCTCTGACAAAGCGCCCATTCAACGTTCTCCAGATTGGCCTATGAACCAACTCATAATGTTTCCCGGCTCTTTTGGCCTTAGCCATTTCTCTCATTTCTTCTCCCTTCATTCTCCATTCCTCTTCGGTGGGCACATAGCCCAACCCAAAGGCATGTGGATTATGTGACACCTTAGCTAGTGCCGCAACACCTTTCCCCAGGCTCCTTCCGAGCCGCATTCCTGGAATATGCTGCAACTTGTTTATAAAGTAAATGGACTGAGCACTGACATACATGCCTTCGTCCTCGGTTAAGATGGCTTATACCACTTGGGCTTCTGCTAGAGTGAATCCCAAAAGAAATAAATCCTCATCACCGTGACTGATTTCCAGTAAAGATGTAGTTACCTTTGGCGGTGGATGAATAGATGAATTCCCAAAAACGATGGTCATTCCTCACTCATGAGGGTATTTCAGCATTTGTTGAAGAGTGGAGGACATAGCCTTCATGTAATGTAACTAGGGTCTCCCTAGAAGTAGGTTGAGGGTAGCTAGCACATCAAGTACATAGAACTCAATCTCATGCTCAGAAGGGCTCACTTGGACTTGTACTTTCATCATCTCCATAACTTCTCTGCTCGTATTGTCAAATGCCCCGATCACCTGGGCTGTGGGGACGAAATTTGCAGTTTCAGGCCTATCGCATAGGCAGTGCGAGAAGGACAGACGTTGATTGCAGAGCCGGTGTCCACTAAAACCACTGGAACCCACTTATCTTTGCACTCAAGAGATATGTACAATGGCTTGTTGTGGGTCGATCCTTCCGACGGCAACTCTTTCTCAGAGAAAGTGAGCGCATGCTTGGTGCTACTTGGAAAGATCAGGCCAACAAGCTGCTCTGGAGTAGTATTAATAGACAATTTAGCCTTATCCATTGCTAACAATACTGTCTGTCGGTATACTCGTGAAGCCATGAGGAGGCCCCAAATGGATATGTTAGCTTAGATCTTTTTGAGTTGTTTGAGGACCAGCTCCTCTTCTAGCTTCTTCTCATTTTCCTTCTCAACCTCCTGGTCTTTTCCTGAGGGTTCAAGCTGATCCAAATGTGGAGGTCTGAAATACCATCTATTTCAGGTGAGGTGGTGTAGCTTGACTTTTTCGTGCCTCATTTCGGAAGATGAATAAGCCCTACAGTATCGGACTCCTACGATTCTAAATCTGATTCCATAAGTGCAATGTGAAATAAAAAAAACACCAAAGAGTCCTAATCCAGCAAATCTTTTGGAAAATCAATTTTGAATCAAATTGTCAAAAATGGACTGCTTTGCCAGATACAGAGTCACCACCTAAATATTTTGTTTTGGAAAAATTTAGGAAACTCATGACTCGTGCCAAAGGCCACGTGTCCGTTATCACCAAGATTGTCTCGGCTCGAGAACTTAGGTACGAGAAGGGAAGGTCATGAATTGAGCACCCCCACTCGCCCGATCAAAGATCGGCCTCTACTAATCATGATATGAATCTTATGTACATTATATGCTCTTGTTCAGGTTTATTAGGCTAGCATTACAATCTGATGCACACACACACACACAAATGTAGACTAACTTGCGAGAATTGGAACACTTGATTCATGTTTGTTTGGAAAATTATTTCGAATATGTACCACTTGAAAAAGTGATCGTATATACACAGGCAATTAGCCTTCATCCACAGGTATTCAAGCAATTATAACACTTAAACAATTAGCCTCATGCCAAGCATGCTAGACATGGAAACATTCACATACATGCGATATGCTAAAGCGAGTAAAGGTTCACCTAGTACTCCAAGGCAAAATAAAAACTAATTAGAAAAAATGCATGATTCCTAACTATGTGAGATGACTAATGCAACACGTACAATATACAATTACTTAGGCTCGCCTACTTAACATGATATGTGAAGCAATTTTGATAACATGCGGTCTAAGTACGTATTCAAAGAAGTATTAAACTAACAATGCAGTTAGAATGATGAACCAAGCCTTGGTACATGCAATACAAATGGATGCAAACATGAAATATGCTAAACAAAACATGATGTCCCTAAACTAACCATCATAAGCTAGTAAATAAAAGGGAGAAAGACGTGGGGTTTGAAAGACATATACATTATTACATTATTTCGGCTCTCACGAAGAAGAGTCCGAATGAATAAACTAGCTAACTAGCTAAGCTAAGCTAATTATTACAAAACAAATTAAATTAGCTAAACTAATTAAGTAATTATTACAACAAATTAATCGACTATTCTAGTTAACTAATTATTACAACACAAAATTAAATAACTAGTTAAACTAACTAATTAATTACAACACTTTACAAAATTAACTAGCTACAACTAATTAATTACAACAAATATCTAAGCTAAATATTTAAACTTAAACATGCTTGATACGGGAGGAATGCTCATGCACGTGCTCAGTTTTCACCCGAAAAGCCACTGTTTTGCTTCCAGAAAGCCTTTGTTGCACAATAGAACACTTACACTTTTGTCCATCTCTAGAATAGCTCTTCTCTGCTCAAAAAACACACTGCTAGATTTTGCATTGGTGGCCAGCCGACTAGGAGTGAGGGCCTACCGACCACCAGTGAGGGCCTACCGGCCATGGAAAGTGGCCTGCCGACCACTGCTGCAGGGTTCATCTTGTTGCAACAGAGAACAAACAGACCATGCACAGGATATTCTCAAGGGTTTGCTTTCACAATTCACCCCTCCTTATCATGAATAAATCAAAGGTGTAGTAGGCTTGGTTCACAAACCACCAATTCAAGCAATCTCATTGCATGATGGCTTATGAACCAAAGTATGCAAGTTCAATAAATGTAACAAAATAAGACTAACCTTCTCCCTTTCATGAATTGATCAAGGGAAGTGGTGACCTTGGAAACTTGAATCATTTCATCACTAATGAGTATGAAATGCCTTAGTCCCATTTTAATTACTAACCATCCTTTAATTCATTAAGTCCAAAGGTGAGTTTAAGGTCCTCTAATGGAAAAAGGGCTCAAACCAAGAGTTGTTTTAGGCATGAAAAAGACGTCATACCGTTGGTAATGAATCCCCTAAGGGATTACACCATTAAGCATGACACCTCAATCTCATGCTTAAACAAACAAAGGATTTGAAACCAATTTCAAAGTAAAATAAAAGCCAATAAAAGAGGGAGGTTGCAGAGATGATTAAAAGTGATCATAAGTATGGAAAGCCATAAATAAATGCAATCAACTCAAATAAGATGGTGTCTAAGGTCTAAAACACCAAACTTATGAGGACAATTACACTATAAGCATGCAAAACAAAGCACAAATGCAACTATCAACCAAAAACAATGCTAAAACAGTTTAAAAACAGTCCTAAACATGCTGAAATTGATCTAACAATAGCTAAATTAATAAGCTAAAACATAGCACAAGCTAGGCTAGTAAGCAAGACACAAGGAGGGGAGACTAACCCTTCCAATTTTGGACTTCAAAACATGATTTTAGCCACCGAAATAACTCTAAAAAATAGTGTTTAAAAGCTCAAAAACATATAGTAAAAGGATGGGAAAAACAAGGGAAAAGGCCTTCAAAACAGGGTGCAAAGAAGGGTGAACCATCCCTCAACATTTAATGGCCTTAAAACCCAAGTTTCAGCCCAAAAAGACAGAGTTTTTACCGCCCAAAAATACTTGGAAAACAACAAGAATAATAGCAAATAAAACAAAGCAACAAGCAAAGTCTTATACCTCTTAAAGAGAAGACCAATTCTAGGCAACAAATTAAGACAAACACACCCTTCTAGAGCTCAAACCAAGCTCAAAAGTACCTCAGCTCCAAGATGAGAATGTTTGGTTTAGATTATGTAGGCAAACGTGAAGAGTGTATAAGCAAAGACTAAGAAATTTGCTAGAGAGAGAATTGTAGAGAGAGAGAGGAAAAATTTTGCTCCAAAATTTTTCTAACCCCATGGAAAAAAGGGAGGCTCTCTGTATATAGAAAACATGAATTTCCCTCAAGAATATCCAACCATACACGTGGGAGCAGATGCAAGCATCTGCGCAAACAGTTGGCCCAAAATATCTGCAAAAGACATTGGTGGTCGGCCAGCCATCACTGGTGGCCGGCAGGCCACTTCAGTGTCCTGCAACCAAGAGTGATGGCCGGCAGCGCAAAAAGGTAGCCAGCAGGCCACCAAGGGTTGCAGGCTTGAAAAACACTAGTTTGGTCCAAAAACAAAGGCAACAAGGATGCAAGGTTTGAAAGGCTCAAAGCCGTGGCATTCTGCTGAGGACTTCGAGCACTTGACGAGCATATAGACTCATCATTGGGTGTGCAAGTGATGACGTCCAAGTCGTTAGGGCCGTTAAAAATGGGGTGTCTGCAGGTGGTCTATTTCCTCCGCATGCCAGGTACTATCCGGGATATGATCTCCCCATTTTTCATCTATATAGGTAATATGCAAGTCCCTATCTTCCCACCACTCACTATCAGCCACTGACAAATAGTTGTCCAGCTGAACTCGGATCACTATCATGGTACAATTATCCTTCTTAGGACGACAAGATGTTTTGGACTTTTGACTATCTTCGATCCTCTCTTGTTCAAACTGCCCCAGCACAGCTTCCCGTTCAGCATCTATAGTTTCTACAACACCCAAATCTTAGGTTTGTTTCTCTGTACTACTGCCCTCTGGCATTTCCCCTTTCGCCTCAACTTTCTTGGCTACCATAGTTGCTCCAACTTTCTTTTCCTCCGGTTTAACTTTAGTTTCCTCTTCTTTTTCTGATTCATCACTCAACCACCCTCTGTTGTCAGTCGACAGGCTGAGATCAAACCAACCGATCTGTACATTGCCTTGGTCTTGTTCCTCAAAGAATTGTAGGTTGTCCAAATCTTCTTCCAGATCCGTAAGATCGTCTAGCCCTTGGCTTAGGCCGTCTTTCCTAACCACATTAATGTCCACTGAGGTCGGTAACACTACCTCAGGCATGGTTTGAGTAATGAGAACAATGTAGCAGCTCAGGTTATAATCCCTCTCAGATACTTCCTCGGGAATTTCCAATGATAGACCGACGCCTCCTCCTGAGGTCAAAACCTCCCTTTCTTCAGACGTTGTCACTACAGATTTGTGAGGCTCAGGTTGTAGGTTGGATGCGTCCATCATGCACAAGTCTATGCTATTAGGGATGAACAGTACAGGCTTTGGTAGGTGAGAGGGGGTGATATAGACGCTCAGGTCGAAGGTGGGTGGTAGTGTATGGATGAGGTGGATATTTCTGGGTGGAGGGACTTGGTTGTGACAAGGAGTGGGTTGGTGGTCACATTTGGCTTTTGGGATAGAGCTATGACTTTGTTGTAGATGACATCTTGAATCTCATGATGTAGGCAGAAGCACCAGTCCGTTTCATGGCCGTACTGTTGATGGAAAGCATAGTATTTGGTAGGATCGTGCTTTGGTGGAAAAGGGTTGGGAAGTGGTCGAGGTTCTAAGGGTTTTAGAAGCCCCTTTTTTATTAGCACCTGCATGGCTCAAGATAGAGTCATGTAGATTTGATTGAAATTTCTACCCGAAGGTCGAGTAGGGTTGGAAGTTTGTGGGCCCATGTTGGCAAAAGGGTCGGTAGTTTTGGTTGTGGTGACAACACTCTCTTCTGATGGCCTCATAGCTGTGCCACCCCTGGCAGCATTGGAACTACAAACAAAAAGCCTCTTGGCTGGCTCCTTGTCATCGGTGATAATCCCCTGCTTCATTACGTCTTCGATCTGAACTCCCATTTCATAAAGTTCCTTGAATGTGAATAAGGGAGAATGATCATTTTCTGCAGTAGCTTGCCATGAAGGTTCTGGACAACCATTCTGATTTAGTCTTTCTCTGAGGGTCAAGTGGTCATCATTGACGCTTTGGCCCTCCATCTAGTTACAAACTCAGAGAAACCCTTATTTGGCTCCTGACGCATTGCTTCAAGATCACGAGTTCTGATCTCGATCTGCATATTGTAGAAGTATTGGGCAATAAAAGACTTGGCCAATTCCTTCTAGTTCTACTTTACGGAATCCTCTAACTTAGCGTACCAGATGGCCGCTATACCTGACATAGTTTAGCCAAAGAGCTATAACTTCTACAATTTAGTCAAACCCATTGCTTGTAGGATATCAGAAAACAATTGTAGATGTACCATTGGGTCGCTAGCGCTATCAAAGCGGTCAAGATGCAACATTTTGAATCGCTCCGGTAAAGTAACTGCAGATTCAGTGTACCCATCCTCTATATCTAGAATAGAGTTCACCCCCTGTGTCTTTATGAATAGTTTTTCTAGCTTGTTGACTTTAAGCATGGTTGGGTCAACCTCGAATTCAAATGGTGCCTCAGTCTGGTATACTGGGGCTCTAGATGTCTGTGCTGGGACAAGATCTGCTTGGCCAAAAAAAATTGGAACACCCTCGGTTTGTGGATCTGAGTTGTTATAGCATTTACAACATTGGCAGTGGTATCGACTATTGTTGTTGTTGTTGTTGTTATAACCTATTTGTGACCTCAGCTTAACAGGTCATATCGTACTGGAGTAAGTCAATCGATTGGTGCAGACAGAGTAGTAATTCTTCCAAATCTGATGGCGGATACTAAGCCATTTTGGGACTAGATGGTTGTGCTCAACGTGAACTGAATGTAGGTGAGCTGAGGTGTGATTGCTGAAAGAATTGAACTGGTGAACTTTGTCTGACCCTTCTTCTCTGTGCAACTGGTGACAGTGAGGCAAACACTAGTTGTCCCTGAACAAAATCCCCGACCTTTCAAAGTCTTCCGACACAGGTCCAGAGTACTTGGGGGATATCAAAACTTTCTGAAGTTATGGTTTTAGACTACCTAGCAAAAGAAATAAAGAAAAAACAACAAAATCAGAAATCGGACAGCACCTCAGCTAAAATTTCATCAAAACAGATATGATCAAAGCTGTAAGACTGTACTCCCCATGGAATTTTGCCCCAAAACAAATACCAACTGTACCACTGATATGAAGCATTCCTATACAGTTTCACTATAAAGCACATACCAGGTAAAAAGAGCCAAAACACCCCTATGCGTGTGTAGGGTTACCATGCCCTAGATTTTGACATGATCTAGGGTTACTACTTCAAGCAACTAGTTTCACAAAATCCTACATACGGGTGAGCATCATGTCCTATGTTTGGAACAGTCACTATGGCTTTACTATATATATCTAGGCCGATTAGTCAAAAGGGGTACCTCGGCAAGACTACTTAATATACCTCTCACACCTAGCACCGAGAAGTGAAAAGAGGATCAAGTGGTATGACGGTAATCTAGATTCGAGGGTTGTGTTTGCAACATGGCAGAGCCCATGACCGGCCAAGCTTTTGGCAAGATTTTTAGGCAAGCCTCCGGCAAATCGTCCAGGAATAACAGATGAAAAACACAGTGACTTAGAAGCACCAATACAAATACAATGTAATGCAAAGAACATATATCTATAAATAAAATGTCACATCATGAAGTCCGAGTCAAGTTCTCTAATTTCCCCAGCAGTGTCGCCAGAAAATGTAGTTTGTTTTTCGTGCTCCTTGGAGGGGTTTAGTCTCCTTGGATATGATAGCCCTACAGTTCGGACTCCTGTGGTTTTGAATCTAGTTTCACAAGTGCAATGTGAAACAGAAAAACACAAAAGAGTCCAAATCTGAAAAATCATTAGAGAATTGATTTACAATCAGAAATGCCAAAAATGGACTGTATTACCAGATTTTAGAGTCGCCACCTAAATATTTTTGAAAAATTTAGAAAACTGGTGACTCGTGCCGAAGGCCACTTGTCTGTCATCATCAAAGTGTCTCGGCTCAGGAACTTAGGTATGAGAGGGGAAGGTCATGAATTGAGCAACTCACTTACCCAATCAATGATCGGCCTCTATTAATCATGATGTGATTTTTATTATACAATATATGCTCTTTGTTAGGTTTTTATTCTTGGCAATCCGGTTTGACAAAACTCCTTTCAGTTATAATTTTATTCGATCTTTTATTTCAGTGAGACTATGAGTTTTAGATGCGAATCCAACCCGAATTGTGCCTTGCAGAGATGTTTCAGAGGTTAATCCTATCATGTTTGCCACTTCGTTGACTATGTCAGGGATCGAGCTACCCGGTCAGCTCACGGGGGTCCAGGGGGCAGCGCCCCTTGGCCAATCCGAGGCAGCGGCCGGACAGGGTTGAGGGGCAGTACGCCCGAAGCCTGAAGCAAAATTCAATCAAAGTGGTTTGGTCACTCAAGCGAAGGAGTGTGCGCTCGAGCAAAGAATCTTTGCTCCCAGAAGTTTTCACTAACTATAAAAATACTGAAAAGTTGCATTTCTCGCTCGAGTGACACCTTGGTGGCTCTAGCGAAGACACTTGAAAAACACACGGTTTTAGTCTCCTAGCTCGAGCGAGAATTCCTTCGCTCGAGCGAGCATCGTGCCCTTGTTTTCTATAAATACATGTTTCAATCAGATTTTAGGGTTACGGCTTCCAGATCTTCTTCTTGGATATTAGGGTTTATATCTGGAGATATTTTGCTTGGTTTTTTTATGTTTAATTGAGTATTCAACTCATGGTTTGAAAAGTATACATCAAAGGATTGTTTGTTTCGTTCAACACAAAAAAGAGTGTTGTTCTTCGATGAATTCCGAGAATTCGGGCCTGAAGCTTTGGTGGATTCCAGAGTGGCTCATCGTCGTGATTTGACATCGGCGTTGTGGATTCAACATTGGGCAAGACAATTCCGAGGTGAAGACAGGGCTGGAAGAGGCACATAGGGGTCGGTTCGATTCGGGCGTGGATTTGCTAGGTAATTAAGAGTAAACTTGTGTAATTCCTTTTGTCTTCTTAGTGGATTATTTTATGGCTTTGGCCCGTGATTTTTTATCACAATTGGAGGCGCTCCAATTGTAGTTTTTCTACATTAAAATAGTTGTGTCGATTTGTCTTGATTGCTTGATTGGGATTGTTATTTACTGCTTAAAATTGATACATAATCACAAATCAATATCTAGGGAATTTCTAGTTTTTTTCACTCTTGTTCCGATTTTTATGCTAAAGATTACTATGTGAGACACACAAGTATAGACTATTCATTCATTTTGAAACACATTGATTTCATGTTTGTTTAAAAAGAGTTTTGAATATGTGCCACTTGAAAAAGTAAGCTCATATACACATTAATCAAATCATCCAAATTTAAACAAATTAGCCTTCATCCACTGACATTCAAAAAGTATATCAAATAAGCACTTAGCCTCATGGTAATATGCTTGGTATGACACCACAAACATACATGCAATATGCTAAAGCAATAAATGTTCACCTAGTACTCAACCGAGGCAAGCCAAAATAGAAGAAAATAGTTAGAAAGATGCGTGCTCTAATATGCAAGTGACTAATGCAACACATACAAAATGCAACTACGAGGTTCGGTTTGTTTAACATGTCATATGGAAACTCAAAGCATGCGGCAACGCACGTATTCAAGTAAGTAGGAAATGACAACAATGTTAAAATGATGAACCGAACCCGATGCATACAAAAATGGATATGTACACATGGCAAGGATATGAAACCAAAATATGATGCTATATGCAACCATCATAAGCAAGTAAGTAAAATGGAGAAACAAATGGGGACTGGAAGACATACACAATATTACAAGTATACCCTCATATAAGAGGGTTCGAATGAATGTCCTAGTTAAACTAATCATTACAGCGTCAAATAAATGAAGTAATTAACTTAACTAGCTATTACAAATTCGACGGAATCGAACTAATTAAACATACTACTATCAAAGCGTTAATTCAAAGGACCACGGGAAATGAAGAGTCACACGTGCACGAACAAGAACATCCTCCCGGAAACCTCTCTATTTTGCTGCCAAAATCTATTCTATTCGCAGTCAGAAAATTATTTTGTTTTTGTCCCAGCTTCTGCTCTGTTCTGCCATAAAAATGACACTGCCTATACAAAATACAGTGGCCAACCGGCCTCAAGAAGTGGTTGGCCGGACAAAAAGGTGGTCGACCGGCCACTATTTTTGGGTACTGCCCTGCTACCACATAATTGAAACAAAGCAAAAGCAGAGTGTTTCCAGGGGGTGTTTATCCTTTCTGCCTCTCCCTATCATGAAACTGATGAAGGGAGGAGTAGACTCAATTCACAAACCATCAGTTGTCGCAAAGTTGTTGCATGATAAAATATGAACTGATAGGACAAAATATCAATGAATGGAAATAAAAGACCAACACCACCTCCTCCCTATCATGGAGTTACCTCAAGGGATGTGGTAGACATTGCTTCTTGAATTATTAACATCACTAAAGAGTACGTAATGATTCAACAATCAATAGGTTCAATATAATGTCCGATTGAACCCAACTCAATTTTATTTCCCTTTTTTATCACTTTTATTCCAATTTTAACCTTTTTTACATTACCTTGCCATTCTTTATTCATTTTTGTCCAAAAGTGATAACTACGTCCACTAAGTGCAAAAAAAAAATGATAAAGAGAAGTGTCCAACAAGAAATTGTGATTAGCATGAGAGAGATGTAATGCCTTGATAATAAATCTCCGAAGAAATTAAACCATTAAGCATGGAAAATTTCTTTCTCAAGCCTTGAGAAACAATTTAGTGTTGGATACACCTCTTAATCAAAGGAAAAAAGAAATGAGGGAGGTTTCAGAGATGATTATGCATATGTGATGGTCATAAGTATGAGTATTGGTATCTAAGGCCTAAACTCCCAAATCCATGGGGACTTTACAACACCACAAGCATAGTATTCTAGGCATAAATTAAATAAACAATTAAAATAGCCCTAAAATAGAAAAAAAAAAAAAAGTGTTGGAATCATGTTGAAAAGCTAGGAAAAGTAAACCAAAAAAAAAGAAGAGAATAAAGCTAGTAAGCAAGCCTAAGGAAGGGTGGCCAACCTCTCAACTTTTGGGACCTTAAAATCACATGTTTTAGCCTCTGAAAACTCTAAAAATCTGTAGCTGAAAGCAAAGAAACAAGTGGGGAAAAACAAGGATATAAGCTATGGAATAAGGTTCAAGAAAGGGTGGTCAACCCCGCCGCCTTTGGTAGCTTTTAAATCACAAGTTTCAGCCCACAAAACCAATCCAAAACAGTGTGAAAAAGTGAAGAAAATAGTAGTGTAAGCAAAGAAAAAGATGGTAAAGGTTATACCTCATGAAGGGAGGATACTCTTTTGTTCACAAACCACAAGTTGATCACCCTCAAGAGCTGAAATTTTGGCTCAATAACCTCTGCAAGAAGCATCAAAATTTTGGTTTAGAAAGTATATGTATATTGCAAGATAGAGAGGGAAGGTGTTTGCCAAGTTTTTGGCTCTTGGCAAATTTTTCTAACCTAAAACCATGACGGATGGTCATCTATTTATAGAAAAATAGGTTCCCCTATCGGAAATATCTGTATTAAGCCAACTGGTGCAAGGCATGCACATGGGGTGACAGCTGGCAGCAAAATATCTGCTGGCCGCTACACATGGCCGGGCGACCATGAAGAAGGACGATCAACCAATAAAAATTGGCCTATCGGCCACCTTTTGGCCAGCAAGCCTCTGAGTGGTCAGGCTAGAAAAAAAATTAGGTTTTGGTTCAAAGAAAGTGCAAGGTTTGGGCTCCGAAGCTTGAAAATTGAAGCCTTTTGCTGAGGAAATTAAACAATTTGGACAACGTAACAATTCATCATTGAGTGTTCACCGTGAGGCGCCCAAGTCTTAAGGGCGGTCAAAAATGTGGTGTCTGCAGTGCGTGTGGACTATCATTCTGCAATCTAGTTTATTTCCAAGGTTGTTGGTAGAAAGATAATGGTGAAGGACAATAGTAGGTTTCAACATTTTGAGAATGGATTGTGTTCTTATGGGGATTATTGGTAAGCTTTTGAAGGTTTGTGAAGTATACATAGGAGTGTAAAAATGGCCCGTGGCTCATGGGCAACCCGAAGCCCGCCCGTAGCCTAGGGTAGGCCTAGCCCGTTTAAGCCTATTTTGGCCCAGGCCCAAGCCCATCTTGAGCCCTTGGGCCTAAGCCTGGGCTATCATTTTGAAGCTAGGCCCGACCCACTAGCCTGTTTAATGCTCAATCAAGGCCCGGCTATAAACGTGACCCGAGGACTCTTGAGAAAATCTCGTTTTGTTGTCTAGCTACTACAGTTCGAACTCAATGTCACGGTTCTGAATCTAATCTCGCAAAGTGCAATACAAGACCGATAAATCACCAAAGAGTTCAAATCCGGCAAATCGTTTTGGAAAACTGATTTTTAAGAAAGAAGTGCCAAACATGGACTGCTTTGCCAGATACAGAGTCGCCACCTAAATATTTTATTTTTGGGGAATTTAGGAAACCCTGACTCGTGCCTAAGGCCACGTGTCCATCATCACCAAAGTTGCCTCGGCTCGGAAACTTAGGTACGAGAGGGGAAGGTCATGCAATGAGCACCCCCGCTCGCCCGATCAAAGATCGGCTTGTACTAAGCATGATATCTTGTTTTTGAAAACACATGCGTTTTTATTCCAGTTATTAGCTAGAATTACTATATGATGTGCACAACACACAAGTATAGACTAGATCGCCTAATTTGGAACAAAAGATTGCATGTTCATTTGTGAAAATTATTTGGAGTTTGCTACTCGCAAGTAGGCTAAATTCGCGAATTTTAATGAATTGTTCCAATTCAAGTAATCCAACCTTCACCCACAGGCATTCAGGAAATTAATCACTTAAGCAGTTAGCCTCATGGCAAGCATGCTTTCATGGCAACATTAACACACATGCAGTATGCTAAAGCGTAAACACTCACAGTGTACTCCGAGCCAAAACAAAGAACTAGTTAGTAATCAATGCATGATCCTAATTCATGTTAAGATGGCTAATGCAACACATGCAAGATGTAACTAGAAATAGGCTCGGCTATTCTAAGATGGCATATGAGATGCGACAACTCGATACATGTATTCAAGTAGGAATTGAAATACAATGCAGTTAGTATAATGCGCTGAGCCCGGTGCATGCAATACATATGAATGATGCAAACATGCATAGCATAAGGATGCTAAATGAAATATGCCCTAAAACTAACCATCGTAAGCGGTTAAGTAAAAGGGAGAAAGAAAATGGGGGTTGGAAGACATGCATCACACACGCGCACGCTTATTACACCAATTGGCTCGAGAGAGAGAGAGAGAGACCGAAATAATAATACAAACCATCTAATTAACTAATTGACAAGCTAATTAATTATTACACAACACTTAACTAATTAAACAAATTAATTAAGTTACAAAAATAGTAAAGCGGCCTCGATAAACGAGACAGATGCATACTCGACCGGCTTCACTCGAAAATTCGTTGCCATGCCTCATGTTGCCTCTATTTGACCTATTTTGCACCTCTGAGAACTGTGAAAAGTCCTGTAATGCTCTAGAACCACTTCATGGACATGCTGAGAGGCCATCGGCCAAATGGTGAAGCCATCGGCCAAAGGAAAGGTGCCATCAACCATTTATGAGGTCATCAGCCAAACATTTTTAGTCGATCGGCACACCAGATAGCCGATCGGCCATCCTTTCCTGCAAAAAGTTATTTTGCAAGACAATGTTTGCAACTACACCCCTTATCATGTTTAAGGCTCAAAGGTGTGTAGTTCTCGACTCTCGGGCCACCAATCACGCATTCTAATGCATGATGGCTAAAGGAGCCAAGTGTGCAATTCAATATCAAATGAAATGCACAAAACACATAAGGGGCCCCAACCTCTATCATGCTTGATCAAGAGGCAAGTGAATGCACACATAATGCAATGCAAACATGCAAGCATGATTCGAACAACTCAAGCATGCAACAAGTATGCAACAAGATCATGCAATGCATCTAATATGCAATAGGCATACAACCTAAACATGTGAACATGCATGGCATAGGTATGTGATAACAATACCAACAACAAGCATGTGACAACATGTAATCCCACAAGTATGCAAGATGGATGAGCATGCAACAACATGTCAATTAGCAAGAATGTGACAACATGCAATATGACAAGCATGCAACAAGCATGTAAGCATGATGTAAAGTAGCAACTTTGAACAACATGGTAAATGGACTTAAACTAAAGATGGACAGACCTCAGCCATGCCCAAAATCAGTGGCCAAAGTTATGAATTGGAAACATGAAAATGCAAAATAAACATGCACTTGTAAATGGTCCAACACCTAGGCATAGGAGGACAACTTTCAAGAGAACTTAAAAGAGGACAAACATGGACATGTGACAAACATTATAAGCTCTGAAATCATGTCAAGATTGATGCCAAATCAACCAAACAAAGCAAATGTGGCATGCAAGAAAGCCTAAAGCTTAAGGCTAGCTAAGGGACTCGAACCATGGCCATGCAAGGCAAGCCCCAAAGGGCCAAGGGCACTCAAAACAGTCCCAATGCAGGTCAAGACAAGACCAAAAACATGCTTGAAACTAGCCAACACAAGCTAGAATACAACTCCAAAAGGCATGAGGCATGCAAGACTAGAAAGGGGTGTTACACTACACTTATCAAAACCAAACATGGCATGAATTAACCAATGAAAAACAGAGTTATGGCATATCAAAATAAGCCCAAAAACCCACTTAGATGGCATCCCAAAGACCTAAGCATGGAGGCATACACAATGGTCCATTCATGAGGCATAAGACATAAACTCTTTAAAACATTAAAGGAGTGATATGTGCAAGTGTGTAAGCGTGAAACATGGACTGAAATATCATAACAAATGATGCCAAATCATTGAAATGAGCCAAGTAATGCATACATGTGACTTGGACACTTGAAGCTAACAAGCTAGGATGCCTTAGGGCTATACAAAGCATGGCATATATGATCAAAACAACACCAAAACAGGGCTGAAGCATGGTAAAACATGACTAAAAGCTCCTTTGAGAGGGTTTGGACCATAGTGTGTAGATATATAAAGAATGGTATTTTGCCATTTTTGTTAAGTTTGTCCTTTTAGACAAAATATTTCATTGTCTAAACTTTTGGATAAGCAAAATTGAAATTTAAACTTTTAGACTGAATGTCCTATTATTTTCACTAACGGTTGACATGATATTTTTTTTAATTTTTTTATGCGATTCCATCTAGTCAAATAAAAAAGGAAAAATTACCCATAAATCCTATATGGAGGAAAGGTAAACCATTTAGTCCTATTTTTTTGACAAGAGTTTTGTGGGTGATTTCATCCCATTTGAGTTTACATTTCTACCCTTGCTGGGTTTGGTTACCTAAATGATTTATTCTGTTTGATAGTGGATAAGGAAATGTTAACGTGTGGGTGGGATTTTGATTTATTAACATTGATCTTATTGTTTTCCAGGAAAGATTGTGGGGATAGTGAGTGTGTTGTTGGCCATTTTTTTCGATGGTAACCATTTCTTCATCACTATATACACTATTTGGTGCTAATTTGTTTCATTTTTCTTGCTATGGATTACCCAATTGGAACAAGGATTTGTGCTGCCATTTTGCTGGGTTTGTTCTGGTGTGGATTGTTCCATCACAGCAGGTGTGTGGTTTTTATTTGTACTAATGTTGTTATTCGGTTGCATCACGTGTTGACGTTCGCACAGATTGTTGATGATATTTGTGGGAAATTTGATGGACTGGTACCGGGCTTGGTGTTTTTGTTGTTCGATGTTTGTGTGTATAAGAAGTTTAAGTTCTTTAGTGATGATGACATTCAGAACATGTTGTGCCTTGGTAAATCGTTCAAGCTAAATCATATTGAGGTCCTCATTTAGACACGGAATGTTGGGGAGGGTGGTAGTTGTGGGGTGGTGGATTGCTCGGAGGATGGTGGAAATTACCAAGATGGTCTTCATAATTTGAGTGTGGACGATCAGACGGATTTGTTACCAACGTACTGTCCTAATAGATCGAAGACATTTTTGTCGGCTCAATAGGCATATGGGATTACTCATGTCGAACAATGTTTTGATGGAGAAGCGAATGAATTTTGGGAAGTTCTATGCAAGTATGCAATGGAACGTGGTTTCCAATTCAAGTATCTTAAAAATGATTCCGTTCGAATTACAGCAGTGTGTAAGTTTGCATCATCCACAGATTGTACATGGCCAGTTCAAGCAAGGATGTTACCATCAAGGGAGGTGTTATGCACTAAGAGGTTCGATAGTTTGCACACTTGTGGTGTTGCTGTACGGACTCATAGGAACCCATGTACGGGGTCTGATTTGGTGTCTAATGTTGTTGCGGATCGGGTGCGTGATCAGCCATTGACGCACCCTACGGATGTGGTGTTTGATTTGAAAAATGAGTAAGGATTGGAGATTAGTTATCAAGTGGCATGGTTAGGTTTCGAGAAAGCGAGGGGTGAAGTGTACGAGGATCACGCTATGTCATTCAACCAACTCAGGTGGTATAGCGATTCCGTTATGGAAAAAAATCCAAACAGTTATATTGACCTCGAATTTGAACAGAAAATCGGGAGGTTTGTTCGGTATTTCATTTCATTTCGTGCTTGTATAGATGGGTTTAATCATTGTCGGCCTTTGTTATTTTTGGATGGAACGCTTTTGAAAGGGAGGTTCAAAAGTAATTTGCTTGCAGCTACTGTTAAAGACAGGAATCAAGGCAATATTGGGGCATTTTTTATTTTTTGATTTCGATATGTTTCAAAGTCAACTTTACAAAATAAACGTCCCCACACTATTTGTCTTTGAATCAGGTTGTAATGTATTTTACATCATTTTCGGTAATTTAAAATATATTAATATGCTCATTCCCTTTTTTTTGAATGTTTTACATATGACATTACAAATTACAGAACATTTTATTGTTATAGGACATTTCACATTGCCAAACTTTTTTTTGTTATGCAATATTCAGAACATTTTATTTGTTATTCAATTGTTTATATGTAGGATTGTTTCCTGTGGTGTTTGTTATTGTTGATTCTGAGAAGGCAGCCAATTGGGAATGGTTTCTTCGGAACTTGAAAGAAGTTGTTAGCGATGGACGTACATTGACGTTTATATCTGACCGTCGCGTTGGATTACTACAGTCTATGCCAAACATATTCTCGTCGGCACATCACACATATTGTTTGTTGCATCTGCAGGTGAATTTACAAAACCACATGAAATATGTGAATGCATCGCACAAAATTGGGTTGATGCATAAGCTGCGGGAATGTGCCTATGAGCCCACTGTTAATTGTTTTAATGAGAAGATGGACGTACTGAAGAAGTGCAACCTGGCTGTGATTGAAGGTTTTATGAAAGACTTGCACCCTAAACATTGGTCTAAAGCGTATTTTAGGTACTTAACACTCCGCGTTTATCCCCCTCATTTGTTGTATGTTTTTCCCTTGACATTATCGGTGGTGGAATTTGTATCTGTTGATATTTGTTATTTTTCAGAGGGAAATGGTATGGTGAGATGTGTTCAAACGCTGCCGAATCCTTCAACAATTGGGTCAGTGACGCGTACCATCTTCTTATTACTTGTCTGGTTGATATGATAAGGGGTCAAATAATGGGGCAGATGGTGGAATGTAGAGTTAAATGCTCCACATGGGCCGGCGTAATATGCCCAAAAATGGAGAAGAAATTGGTCAAGGCATATAACGACAGCAGGGCATGGTGTGTTAGCCAAGCTAATGATGATGTGTATGAGGTTCATTCCCACCCGTCAATGTTGGTTGATATGGCTAGGCATACGTGTTCTTATTTTCAGTGGCAAATAAATGGGTTCCCGTGTTCCCGTGTCATTGTCGCATTCCGTAATAGCGGAAGGAACATATATCATTCCATAGAACGTGCATTCCACATCGACGTATTTTGATCTTCATACAACGAAACAATATATCCTATCCCAACGGTGGAGAAGCCAACAGTTACCCCATCTGATTATATGATAGCGCAGCCGATAGTGAAGCATCCGCCAGGTAGGCCCAAACGAAAGAGGATCCCATTGAAGGGCGAGATCATTCAACGTATTCGTTGTGGGTATTGTGAAAAATTGGGCAATCACAATAGGTAGACTTGCAAAGAGCTAATATAGATGGATTGCTGTGTGCTTAAATATTTTTGACCATAAAGCGAGGATTTCTTTGGACTGCCGCATTTGTTTCTTGAACAGCTTGTTGAACTTTTTTTTTTCCCCCAAGCGAACCATTTTTGTGTTTTTCAGTTTAATAAATGTGCTACAAAGAACGCTTGTCTAAATGTGAAAACAATCAGTACATAACACCCACCCTTGTGTTCAACATGTTGTGGGCTCACTTTGAAGTTCATGCAGTGTAACACAAATTGGTGTGTTACATTATATTGTTGTGTAACCTGTCCACATCATCGCAAACATGGACCCAAACCCCATTACTTCAACTGAGATATTTTCTTAACACTCCAATTACTCTAAACACCTGCACAAGTCCAAATTTATCACCCAAAGTTACAAGTATTCACGGTTCAGAACGAATATGGCGATTTTTATGGGGGGGATAACCAACTTGTTTGTAGCTAAACAATGGAATGCACATGCCGGGCCAACAAGTACTTGTAGCTCAATCCATGTTTTTTTTATTCACATAACATAGCCAAATATGTCAATTTTTAAACAGACTACACCATGTTTACATGTTTACATGCATGCCGGTTGAACGACAACTACCAAACCCACAACGTTGACATGCCTATTCAATATACAAACATACCAACAACAAAAATTGGAAGGAGTGCTCCGTAATGGACTCCTACCAATGCATATAATTACACCAACCACTTAGAAGGACACTACTCACAATGCATTTTTCTATTAGTCAAAAAAAACATTTGCGATCGTACCATTGGATTCCTATACCATTAAACAGAAGGCAGTGTTCAAATTAATTGCAAACTAACATTACCTATTAGCCAAAAACAAACCGGCCTCTTACCAACGGCTAACCCGTTAATCCAATATTCATAATGCTAATGAAGTGTCATACGACAATTTACCAAAAACATATGTGAACATCAAGTTCAACATATACACATGCAAAAATAATTGTTCAAATCGTTATTTTAGAACATAACTACTATGTTCTTGGTGCGGTCCCTATTGGTTATCAGAAAAATCTACTTTGTCCTCACACGCAGTCCTCTTTCCAGGGCACTCAAGAACATTTCCACCATTGCAGCGCGTAGACCAATGGGAATGAGACCGTCTATTGTGTTGTCGATATCTTCCCCACAAACGTACTGCCTTATAAGGAAGCATACGAAAATTCCGCAATCCAACCTGTATTTACCGTACTTGTCAATGCATTCCCAACATACATCACAAAAATAAAGCATGCAAGATAAAAGTAACAGTACTTACGACTCCGGAACTTGTTGTGGGCAATCCACAACAGATGCAAGAGTTCCATCAAAATCCTCTACCCGACCATCATGAGTTGCAACTCTTGGTTTCACAAATTTGTTATGGTGGTAGGCCACCCATTGTTTCTGTAGATTGGTTACATGTTAATTGATGCACGTAATGGGCGACGTAAAATTAGACAAAAGCTTATAAACAATTCAACAGTGCATATACACACTCAACAGTTCAAAATTACCATGTCAACACCACAAAATATCACCAACAGATCACAGCACTTACCACTTTTAGAGCCTCATTGTAATGCACATCTCGAACCCCACGTCTTGGCCTCATAGAGTTGAAATGTTTCCAATCCCCGCTATCCGAATCATGTACCATGATAGTCTAATGGTTGGCATGGTATATTGGGTAGAGAATGTATCTGTAACCTTGAGCAGCCTTCGTGTGCAAGTTCAAGTACTCCGTCCGCAATATAACACTCGTGTCATGCATCATGTCCTACTCATATGTTCACTAAGACCAACAGTCCCATCATTTTAACATGATAGCAGATTTTAGTTCACCCTGGTGTGTTATTAAAACTACATGGGGGATGGTAACGTACCGCACACACATTGCTATAAACATATGTTGTACCCTGATATCCTTGTCTCCCCGAGACCATCCTATGCATTTCTATCAACATAGCAGCATATGCATCAATCACCTACACCACATGTCAACCATTAACATTTCATTATTCTAGATAACAAAATTTGTAAACACTAGTGCAACACAGTGCATTGCCTGACATCAACGCAAATTAATTTAGTTTGAATAAATGTCTATATCAATACAATTGTACCAAATGGAAGAAATATTCAATTGACAAGGGTAGAGGCGAGTTTACATTGCCATGAATCGAGTTCTGCTGCACCAAGTCTTTGATGTCACTGAAATGGACTTGTATCCCATTGTCACCTTCATCCCATATACTTAACCTGCAAACCATAAACAAATTTAAAAAGTAAAAAAAAAATTACAGCAAGGTGGATTTTTCAAATGAAAACATAATTCAACTTCCCAACATGTAACTTACCCGTCGCCATCTAAGCTGTACATTTTCTCTAGCAATTGAATGTCTTCATCCTTTAACATGTTCCACACAATGTGCCTCCTATTCATACCAAAACCATTCCAGGTTTTATGCTCCACGTCAACGCCCTTGAAAGTGTAGATTACACCGGGTTCCACTCCCTTATAGATTGTCACTCTGTCAGTCAGTTTGACCCGCCTAACATCGCTAAGGTACTCGTAGTCATTCAACCTGTACTCACGCCTTGGCTCCTCTTTCACACGTCTCACCAATGACGTCAAATTCGCCCTGGTCTTGGTTTGTATATTTTGTCATGACAGTCAGCTTCTATGCCACCAAGATCAACACCCAGACCAGTAGATCTGCCTAGAACCAACTGGACAACATGTGCACTACTAGTACCTTCCACATCTGCAACAACAGGACACACACACCCATCCGCACAGTCAGTAGTAAAATCTTCAACCTCATTAACGTCTTCAACAAGGTCCAAGGGAATGACTACGCTATCGATTCGTCCTATAATTGACGATGATTGCTGCACACTTCCACCACTAATACCATTACCTGTTCCATTCATATCTCCCGACCGACTATTAAAAGGTGTTCACTGGTTCGCTCCATCATTCACAACGATCTGCGTCACCTCGTGTACCTCATGATCATCAAGACGGTCCTCCAAATTCGATACTGTCGCCCTCAACTGGTCAACTAGTTTCGTAAGGCGTGCAATCCAACATCCTTCCCAACGAAAACACTATCAAATCCTATGAAAAAATTAGCAGCTTGTGCCCCGAGCAATTTCTCCATCGATTCAACCCAATTTTCCAATTCACGTACCTGTGCTGACTTCGTTTTAATTTTTCCCTTCAAATCAGTAATTCTCATTTTAGCATTTGCTAACTCATTTTTTATCCTCGCTGGTTCAGTTCGAACGCCGTCACCATCCGATGTGCTTGACAGGTCTAGAAGATCTGGGAACAGTACTGGCCATACTTCTCCAGCTACCAACTTTGTCATGTTCATTTTTTCCTTATTGCTCGGGGTACCGTTGCTTTCAGGCTCGAACTCGGCCACTATTTCCGATTTAACATGACCACCATTTGGTGAATCATGCTGCCAACAATTGAAGCTAGGCTCAACATTGACCAAATCATACATTCCAACATCAAGTCCCCTCCCATCACGCGTTCACTGAGTCTACATCCACCACATTTTGCCCAACTTGTATTGGTTCGTCTTCAACTAGCACAAGTTTCAAAACATGGCACTCTTTAATTGTTCCAACAAGTTTAGCGCAGTTCACCTATAAAAAACCTAGAATATCACACATAAAAATCAATTTAGGGAAAACCACACAATGCACTTCTGTTCTATGTTTGCATCATACCTCAATATAGCCTTCATTCAACAAGTTTAACCCTTTCAACTTCCCTACAAGCGTACCAATGTTCCAGTGACAAAATCTTGGAGTCACATTAGGCCATTCTAGGGTCATGATGGTCGAATGTTCACAGATGTGGAACTGCAAACACAATATCACATAAACCTATAAATAAGACCGTCAAAAACATACTACTATGCATGCGTAACATGGTAAATATATCGCAATACATTGATTATTGTACGTACCAACAATGCCACAACATAACCAATCACCATCTCCGGCCTTTGGTGCATTTCATTCAGCGAACCGATTAGCATGTTCCGGATTGCAACTGCCCAGTCGTACTATTTTAGTATTTCAAGTTTGTCAATAACATGCACGAACGCCCACCCAATATGCTCGCCCGTAGTTGCAAAAAATAACTTTGCACAAATGTAAAGACAAAGGAATTTTGCCACGTCTTCCTCATCATGCTCCGTACATCCACATATTGCTCTTACTAACAAGTCCTTTATAACTTTTGAAGATAACCGACCAACGTTCGAGCACTGACTTTGCATGAAATCTGAAGGCCCTTTCACACCTTGTGACAAATCTAATTTGTCTTTCCGAAATTGGACCCCAAACATCAGTCAAATGTCGTTGTTCCTCAAAGCCAGCTTAGACCCACCAATGTGAAACTTCTTATCTTTTGGGTTGTAAGTTTGTATAATTCGGCACACCGTGGCATCACACTTCTTGAACGATTGCGGACCTAACTTCTGAACACAAATAACGTCAACCATCGCCTAATATGGCGTCTTTTTTAATTGCCGAACATGCCCGTCACCCAACTCTAGCTCAAGCATGATGTTAATCACTTCCGATATATTGGACCGATACATTAGCCTTAACGTATCAACATCAACCTTCTTTGCAATATTAATTGTCACTTTCTATTTCTTGAATGGCAGTCTCAATTGGTGCTTTGGGACCAATATTGTTGACGTTTGCCCGGACTGTTGTGACCATGAAGAACTAGTGCGCCGTTTCCCATTACTCCTCCCACAGCTACTTGAAATTTGTGCCACATGTACATGCAAGTCTATAACTAAAACAAACACCAACATATGTGGAAAAGCATACATAAAATTACATCAGCCTTTAAAATAAAAGAAGCCCTTCTACTCTTACTCGCGTTCAATCATTACATGTTACACAACAATACAAGAAATGGGAATAACATGACACACCATCACACTAACATACGAAAAACCCCAGACATAACATCACTGCAGCATACCATAACAAAAAAAATACACCCTAAATGAAACTCCACCACACGTTGCGACAGTATATTTTCCTAAAAATAATGACGATTGTACATAACATCACACAACACATGACAAAATACTTAGTGCAACAAATTGGAATGTCAAATCATATAATGCAAACTATTTACAAAACATCTCAACCTGCATTTGTATTCCATGTTCACACCGTACCTCATTCATGAAAAACAAAAAACAACATGCTTACTCGACCAAAACAGCGACCTTTTGGATTAATTCATTTCGATATGGGCGTTAACCTCGACATGACTCTCATTCCAATATCTGCAGATTGGAACGGAATATTTCCCCCAACCGCATTGCATTTTCACTATTAATACCCCATCATACACATAATTCCAAGCTACCATATATACTAACAACCATCCTACTATGCCAACATTATAGCCAGAAACCCACACCAATAACATCACAACACCTAAGGGGTATTTCCGCAAAACACAACACGAATGAGGGGACAATTGAAAGTCCACATCACACACGCACAACCTGAACATGCCCATATCACCATATGTTACTATACAATGTAAAACACCCTACCGAAATTGAAACCCCCTCCCCCCAAAAAAAAAATATGGAATAACCTCATCTACCAAATCACTACACACCACTACCATTGCATCACCGTAAATCTTACACATAACACCAAGTTAACTTTGAACAACAAAAAAACAGAGCAACAATGTTCCCCTACCCCCCCCTCCCCTCCCCAATCACGGATGGACACCGGCCACCCTATCATGTTCACACTAAAATTACTTCAAACACACCAACCCCACCACATCATAGTTCAACAGGCAATAGAGGTCAGACCCACAAATATCAAACAAACACCACACTAACACATGGAACAAGCATGCACTTCACAAAACCCACCCTCCTATTGACTCCGACAAATACGACATCACAAATTTAACAGTAAGATGTTAATAATATCTCACACACATCACACTACTCTCAAACATCAAACTAAAACAACACAAATGAAATCAGTGTTAATACATCCAAATGAACTACGTACCTGACGCCATTTGTAGCTGACAGACGAGTCGATGTTGGTCGATCGATGTACGAAACACACAACGGTGGCACGACCTCTCCAAAACATCGACGTAAACGTATTACCACGAAAAGGGTTGCGTATTGTTTAGGGTTTAGGATGAAATGGAATTGATAATTTAAGATACCACTCCACAAGGATTCAACGTTGTCTACAAGATCACAAACTTACCAACATTACTCCATTAACATCGAAAATTACAGTCATTTCTATCTACGACTCTTCCATTTCGATCGCTTTGAAGGGAAAACAAAAAAACCCTTACTGTAAGGCTGTGGGCATAGACATAAATTCGACATTAGGGAAATCCACATTTACCCTTACTATAAGGTACTACATGTGGCGCAATACGGATAATTTCGTCTTTAACATTGGATTGGGACCTATTGGTTCATAAGATAAAAGTTAGGACCAATTGGTTCAAAAGAAATGAATATGGGATTTATTGGCGCATTCCCCCATAAAAAAATTATGTAAAATAAAAATTTAAGATTATTATTTATTTAGATTTGTATTTTTTTATATCTATTTTAGAGTCAATCTTGTAATATTTATATATATATAGGGTATATTTTTTTAAATTAGGAAATACAATTAAGTTAAAATTAAACATTTTAAAAATAATTTCATTTTGTAGAGATTAGTTTTATAAAATTTAATTTGTGAAAAAAAAATTTAATCTTGCCATGCACTTAAATATTTTTAACTAAGAGTGAAAGTTTATTATATGACATATTAACATGACACAAACTGAGATGATATGATACAATAACATAAAAAATAAATGAATTGAATTAATGTGTTGGCACCAAAACTTGGAACTCTCTGTCGACAGAGACATGATCACGTGTAGAGGAGGACCAAGAATGAGGAAAGTGGAGTTAGTGGCCTAAGAAAGAGGAATGAGGGTGTGGCACATGGCAGTTACGGGAGAAGAGAAAGTGTAAAGGCAGTTGCAGCAGTTGTAGTTCATAGGCAGTTATAGGAGCCTAGCAAATGGACACGTGGCCGCACAGCCTAGCCATTGGAGACCATATAAAAACTGGGAATTCAAAGGATAGAGGACTGTCAACCAAATTTACAACTCATCAGAGTTCTTTATTTAGGAGTAGCATAACTTAATTAGGAGTAGTTCTTGTACTTAGGAGTAGTCTATTTGTAATTTGGTCTTTGAAACCAAGTTTGGCTCTGTTGATTATTGTGCCTTTTCAACTTATAATTTAATTCTTATAACTAAGTGACACGTTTACTTGTTCTTCAATTGAATTTCAATTTATTTGCACTTGTTTCTTCACATTGCAACCTCCAAAGAAGTCTTTGAAACTGTCAAGGCATAGGACACCAACCACATTGCCTGATTGAATTTCTATTTGTGAAAATTGGTTTTCTCTATCGACTTTTTCCTATCGATTTGACCAGATTTTGGCTAACATATTTTGGCTCGCCCAATGGGACCAGCCTAATTTGGAAGTAATATCTAAGAAGAAACAACATGAAGTCTTTGAAGACCCTGAGAAAAGGGTTGTGGATGGAGAACAACTCAATGGTGGACTCAAAAGAGTAAGAGACAACTTAGATGATGGCCATTCAGTGGCCGGGCAAGAAGCAAGCAAGGAAATGGCCACAATGTGGCCATAACTGGCTAGTCCAATTATCCTCCTGTTGATCCAAGAAGGGCTCTTCTATTGCACACTCAACAACCAATTGGTTCCATGTCTGCACATGAAAACCAGGTGATGGTAGATGACTTGTTGGCCTTGTTTGAGAAGGCTAATATCAAGCCCAGCCAGTCAAGGAAAGTTATAGAGGAGACTCGGGTAAGCAAAGGACAATGTGGTCCTTCTATAACCCCTGTGATCGGTCAAAAAGATATAATTGTAAATGAACTTGTGTCATTTTATAGACCTCTCACACTTTAAGAAAGATATGAGGAGGAAATGACTGTAAATCCTGTGTTTGAATACACAGGAATGAGGGAATATTCTATAAACCCAGTGTTCAATTATAACCCAAATGATGTGGGACTAAGACCTGAGGGGGCAACCAAGGCCACAAATGTATGATAATCATGCATTTGATAAGCCTACAGCAGGTTATCACAATATGGTAGACTAAAGGAATAAGCCATTCAATCAAGTTAGGCCTCAGAATATGCAAGATCGTGCCATGTAGCAACCATACTATGAACCCAACATGATGAACCCAAGACCTAGAGGGCCTGGTCCTCCTTTTCCTTACTTCCAATCAAAAGTTCAAGGAAGGGTACAACAGCAACAATATTTAGACCCTCAAATGAACAATAGGTAGCAAATAATGAATTTAATTCAAAAAATGTATGGCCCAGGCTTAAGAAGGCCAAACAAACCCATGTTTAGGAGTCCATATCCTCCTGATGTGGATAACATACATCTCCTAAGGAATTTCAAAGTGCCTGAATTTTCTTTATTCACAGGAGAGGAGAGGCAATCCACCATTGAGCACATAGGGAGATTTGTTCTACAATGTGGAGAAGTAGGGCAAAATGACCTTTTCAAAATGAAATTATTCCCTAATTCATTGTCCAAGACTGCATTCACTTGGTTTATCAACTTGCCAGAAAATTACATACTTGGCAAGAGATGGAGAGTCAATTTCATGCTCAATTCTTTATAACTAAGCCTGAAGTTGCTCTAGTGGACCTGTCAAAATTTAAGCAGAAGTAAGGGGAAACTACAGAACAATATATAGACAGGTTTAAGAGGGCAAAAAATAGATTTAATGCATATATTCCTGAGATAGAGGTCATATGATTGGCTCAAAAAGGTTTAGATTTTGAACTAAGGAAGAAATTTGAAGGAATGATGTTTAGAGACTTGTATGAGTTGTCTTCTAGGGCAACTAGTTATGAGTCAATCCTTAGAGAAGAACAACAAAGATAAGCAACCTCGTTGGGTTCTTATTATCAAGAAGTTGGGTTTGACTTTGATATAGACATTGATGTAGCACAAGTTATTGGCGAAAAACCTATGGTTTGTGACACTTTGAAAAAGGTTGGAAAACCTATGGATATGCCATCAACACAACTAGCAAAAAGGAATGTAGCTCTATCTAGTCGACAATATTCATTTGACTTATCACAGGCAGATGACTTGTTTGATGAGTTGTTGGCCAACAAATTTTTAACTTTAACTCCTGGCCACAGTATTCCTAAAGAGAGAGATAGAGCTACAAAATAGTACTGTAAATGGCACAATTCTTTTAGGCATTCCACTAACAACTGTGTCACATTTCGGAATTGTGTACAAGATTTAATTCAAAAGGGGATACTGAAATATGCTGAGAAAGATGAAGGTGTGATGGTAGTTGACAGTGACCCTTTTCCAGAAATGGTGGGTGTTAATATGGTTGTAACTGGCCCCAATCAATTGATCAGAGGAAGAAATGAAGGAATCCCAAAGTTCTTTTGGTAGAACTGGAGAGATTACACAAAGAAAGAATGGAAAAGATTGCCAAGGATGCAAGAGGGAAAAAGATTCAAGAGGAGCCTAATAAAATGTTCATTTGTTTCAAATGTGGCACTAAGACAAAAAGAGCCAAAGCCATTGTGATAGATGGAATCCAGAAAACAGGAAAAGATGTTGGTCTTGGATTTAACACCATAAGAGGTAGTGATCTACAAATATTTGACAAAGACCACATGTTTTATGATGGATTAGACCCAGGGATATTTGGGCCTGTAGAAAATTATGGTGAGGATGATGCTCCATTCTTGTTTCGAGGAGCTTATGTCCATCCATGCTTTGGGGGATCAAGTAACATTAAAGCCATGCTAGGGTAGCAAAAAGGCTTTAAGCTTTATGGAAACCCAAGAAGATTGACAAGGCCATACAGTGGCCAGCTACAACAATTTGTGAAGCCATATGTTGGCCAACAACAGGCTGGAAGGCCATATAGAGGCCAACAGCAATTTGGAAAACCATTTAAGGGACTGCAATAGCAAGGTCGCCCAAAGTTAAGGCCAAAGATGCAACTATGAATAGTGAAACCACCAGTGCCACCTAACTTGGGATGGCATGGGGTTGTTCATCCAAAGTTTCCCTCAGAGGGATGGAGACCAATAGAACCAACCAAAACTTCGAAAATAAGGGAATAGAGAAGGTTCCATAACATGATGTCTCGAATGGCAGGTGATGGACCTCCAAAGAATTTGGTCTAGGCTAAAAAGGGGTTTGTGCCACCAAAAACAATGGTAGGCTCAACATCAAAAGAACAAATAGTCCAACCACTTGTTCAGATTCTAAAAAACCAGTGATAGACAAAGAGAAAAAGGAAAGAAAGGCTTTGCCTGACAAGGCAATGCTAAGGTTGAAATTGAAAGAATTGGAAAAAGAATTGATGTCTGATGAGGAGGATGGTATGGTTGATACAGAAATGAAAGACCAAGAAGGAACAAAGTCGGCCATGGAAGAAAATAGTGCTGATACAAAAGAGGATGCTAAGTCAGAGAGTTCAGAAGAGTTTGAAGAGAAAATAGCAGCCATTCAGTTTGGTTCTTTGCCTAATTCAAAAGAGTGCAACATGATTATGGCCATTCCAAAGAGATTTCAGGCCAAACCAGACCAGCCAGACATGTTGGTAGGTGATATAGAAGACTAGACAGAGACAGTTATGTAGGTGGCAATGTCTGAGGCAAGAGTTAAGCTGTCAAGATCTATAGAGTTGGTTAAGTCAGTCGATAGCGAAAAGGTGGTGCTGCAAAAGCCTGAAGAAAAGTTAATCAAGCACTTAAGGCCACTATATGTGAGGGCTCATTTAGATGGAGTCCCAGTCGACAGAGTCTTGGTGGACAATAGAGCTATAGTCAACATTCTTCCTTCTAAGACTTTGAAAGCAATAGACAAGTCAGTGGAGGACTTGTTGCCTACTAACATTAATATAAGTAATTTTGTTGGAGGCTCAACTGAGGCAAGGGGAGTTGTTGGCATACAACTTTAGGTTGGTTCAAGGTCGATGGGAACCACCTTCTTTGTTATTGATTCCACTTCTAAGTACAATGTGCTGTTAGGAAGAGACTGGATACACCTAATGAGTGTGTGCCATCTTCTTTACATCAAGCTTTGATTTTCTTGACTAACAATGAACAAGATGAGCTGAAGGGAATGGAGATTTGTTGGGCAGATGCCAACCCTTTTGCAGCAGATGTCAACAACATAGGGGTTGTGCTGTATGATGAAGACTTAGGACCAGTTGAAGTGGCTGAAGATGAGATCAAGTCTCAAGGGAAAAGTTTAACCAATGAAGAGTTCAAGTACATCATAGAAGAGGGATTCAAGTAGATAGGCCAGGAATTGGCCAAACCAAGCTTGATGAAGAAACAAAAAGGGCTTGTGATTGAGGAGATTATAGAAAATTAGAGAGATGCAGATGCAGGCATGTAAAGAAGACTGGCTGGATGAGACAGCCACAACCCTTGTAATTAGATCTACTTTTTCAGACTTTTTAATTTCTTTCTTGCAAGTAGGTTTAATTTTAAGTCAATGCCTGTTTGTTCATGGGCGGAATGTGTAATAGACAATAGCCCTCTAAGTTATAAAGAGGTGCAGTTAGAGCACTTGAAAACTGCTCCTGCTAAGTTTAATGACCTCAAGGCAGATGTTCATGATCCCTTGGAGTTCAACTTAGGTACTGAGGCCTATAAAAGGCCAATTTATGTAAATGCTAGTTTGTCTAATGAAAGTAAAGGCAAGTTGGTTGGCTTGCTATATGAGTATGTGGACTGCTTTGTTTGGAGTTATGAGGAAATGCCTGATTTGGATAGAATGTTAGTAGAACATAGGTTACCAATAAAAGATAACTTCACTCCACATAAACACCCTCTAAGAAGAATGACTAATGAAGTCACTTTGCTAGTCAAAGAAGAAATTAAGAGGTTATTGAAGGCAGGTTTAATCAGAACAGCTAGGTATGTAGAATGGCTATCGAATATTGTACCTGTCATAAAGAAAAATGGGAAATTGAGAGTTTGTATAGATTTTAGGAACTTAAATCTAGCAACCCCAAAAGATGAGTATCATATGCCAATGGTTGATTTACTAGTTGATTCGGCAGCCAAGAGCAAGGTCCTATCACTCATGGATGGGCATGCTGGATATAATCAAATTTTCATTAATCCAGATGACATTCATAAGACTGCCGTCAGTGCCTAGGAGCTTTAGGCACATTTGAGTGGGTAATGATGCCTTTTGGCTTCAAAAATGCTGGAGCCACTTATCAAAGAGCAATGAATTTTATATTTCATGACTTGATAGGAAACTTCTTAGAAGTATACATTGATGATGTGTCTGTCAAATCTGACACATTTGAAGAACATCTAAATCATTTAAGGCAGACATTTTAAAAGATAGAGAGTCACTAGTGAAGGGTGAACCCTTTGAAGTGTGCCTTTGGGATAATTACTGGTAAGTTCTTAGGCTTTTTGGTGCATCACAAAGGAATAGAGGTAGATGCCAACAAAGCCAAGGCTATATTAGAAGCTAAACCCCCAAGCAACAAGAAAGAATTGCAAAGTTTCCTAGGCAAAATCAATTTTTTAAGAAGGTTTATAGCCAATTTAGCTAGGAAAACTTTGGTGTTTTCTCCCTTGGTAAAAATAAAGTCAAACAGTGAGTTCAAGTGGGAGGAATGTCATCAAAAAGCTTTTGATCTGATCAAGAGTTACTTATCCAGTCCTCTAGTGCTCATGTCACCTGTCTCTGGGAAGCCTTTGAAGCTTTATATTTCAACATATGACCTGTTGATTAGGTGTTTGCTGCCCTAAGAAAATGAGATGGGCCATGAACAAGCCATCTACTACTAGAGTAGGAGGTTGAATGATGCTAAAACTAGATATACGGTTGTGGAGAAGTTATGCTTGGCTCTACATTTTGCTGCCATAAAGCTCAAGCATCATATGTTGCCTTCAGAAGTGTTTGTTGTGGCACAAACTGATGTGATAAACTACATGTTGTCTAGGCCTGTGTTAAGAGGCAGACAGGGCAAATGGATCTTGGCATTAATTGAATATTGTTTCAAGTATGTGCCACAGGAAGCAGTAAAGGGGCAGGCTTTAGCAGATTTTCTGGCAAAACATCCATGTTTGCCTATCGAACCAGATCCATTTGAGGTTCACATGGTAGACATTGAGCCCTGGAGGCTAATGTTTGATGGGTCTAGAACAGATGAAGGGGTTGGAGCAGGTATTGTTTTGATTGCTCCTAATCAGCAAATGCACCAGTTTGTTTATCAGTTGGATAAGCAACATGTGCAGTCTTGTAACCAAGCCGAGTATGAGGCTTTGATAATTAGACTTGAATTGGCTGTAGAATTTAAAATTCGAAGGTTACAAGTTTTTGGTGACTCCCAACTAGTCATCAAGCAAATGGAAGGAGAATTCAATGTGTCAACAAAGCTTTGGAAGAGTATTTGACTGAGGCAAAGTGGCTAACAAGCTTCTTTGGCCAGGTGTCTTTCACACACATGTACAGAATAGAAAATAAAGAAGCCAATGAGATGGCTCAAGCGACATTAGGGTTGAGAATTCCTAAAGGAGCCCAAGAGAGAATCATACGAATCCAAAGGAGGAACTTCTTAGCTTTTAGGGATAGGCATAGAGATTTCTTGCCAATAATGACACTTGAGGTGTCTGAAGGTGATTAGAGGTTTCCTCTAATTAAGTACCTATCTAACCCTAGTAAGGCATGTGACAGGCAGGTAAAATATCAAGCCTTAAACTATGTCATCATGGGTGATGATTTGTTTAGGAAAGCATATGATGGGCTAACCTTATTGTGCATAGGCCAAGAAGATCAAATGAAAGCAATGGCAGAAGCATATGAAGGCATTTGTGAAGCACATCAAGTTGAGGATAAGATGAGATGGTTGATCAATAGGTATGGGTATTGTTGGCCATCTATATATATATATATAAAGGACTGTAATGCATATGCAAAATGATGCCAAAGTTGCCAAAACATGGTAGTGTCCAAAGGGTCCCACCATAAGATTGAACTCAATAGTAAAGCCATGGCCTTTCAGAGGTTGGAAAATGGATTTGATAGGACAATTATTTCCACCTTCATCAAAAGAACATTCATATTTGTTGGTGGCAACTAATTACTTCACCAAATGGATAGAAACAATCCCATTAAAAATTGCCACACAAACTCAGGTTATTGAGTCCCTTAAAAAGAATGTGATCCATAGGTTTGGTCTACCTCGGTCCATTACTGTCGATCAAGGAACCATGTTTAATGGGAGTGAGATAAGGGAGCTTGCCATGGAGCATGGCATCTAGATCCTAAATTCTTCTCCTTACTATGCTTAAGCAAATGGGCAAGCTAAGGCAACAAACAAAATTGTAAAAAATACTTTGGAGAGAATGATTGAGGATAATCCTAGAGATTGGCACAATCTTTTGTCTGAGGCATTATAGACTTATAGAAATTCGAGGAGAAACAGCGTAGGAACAACTCCACATGAGTTGGTGTATGAGCATGATATTGTTCTTCCATTAGAAGCAATTGTAAGATCTAATCAACTGGCTTAACAGTTGAACATCCCAATGGATGAATACAATGAAGCCATGACAATTGAGTTACAAAAAAAGGATTTATGCTTTCAATCATTTAGCTGCACAGAAGAAGTGGGTAGAAAGAAGTTATAATAAGAAAGTAAAGTATAAATTGTTCTCTGAAGGAGAATTAGTTTGGAAAACTATTTTGCCTCTTGGAACAAAAAGTCCAGAGTATGGGAAGTGGTCTCCTAGTTGGGAAAGACCCTTCAAGGTATTCAAGGTTCTTAAAGAAAGAGCATATCATCTTGCATCCTTAGAAGGGGAGCCACGTAGAAAAATAATCAATGGAAAGTATTTGAAGAAATACTACCCTACCATGTGGGAAAGTGTGAAATAAAGATAATCAAACTCATGTATCCTCTCATACAGAAAAAGTGTTAAGAATGTACAAGCCAAAGTTATAAAAGGTGTACAAAGACTTCAGTCTTTCTGAAAGTACAAAATAAAGTCGTTCCAACCTTGTAAGACAATTTTGTGTTTAGACTTGCTTTGTTGGAGTTTAGCTTGAGCAGATTTGATGCTGGCAGGGCCATTTTCTGTTTGGGCCAGCAAGTCTTGCATGTTGTGCTTGATTTTGGATTGTTCTTCTTTGAGGAGGGCACTTTTGGCTCTAACTTGTGCCAACTGAGCCTCCAATTGAGCTTCCTTTGCTGAGAGGAGTTGGTCTTGAGTAATGATGTCTTGGAAGGTCTTGAAGGCATCAGGAAAGCAGCCACTTACTTTAGTTGGTTGATTTGGGCTTTGTTGGCCTCTGACTCAGCATGATGTGTGTGGATGGCTAAGATGTTGTGAGGAAGGACACCCAAGAAGTCTTGAAAGACTTGGGCTTGATCTAGATCAAACAATATCGAGACCAGTGTTTGCATGGATGCAAAGCATTGGGTAAGCTCTGAAGCCCTGGAAAGGGCTAGTACATCAAAAGGTTAGTTAAGTAGGTGGAGAAAATGATACACTGCCTTTTGTTCCCCTTGAGATAGCTGGCTCAACCTATCTTCAAAGCTTAGGTTTGCGATGGATTGTTGAAGGTGGGAAGCTTCCAATAGTAAGGCTTCAATGGTAGGTTGAGAAGGAAGAGCAGAGGTTGTACCAACCTAACATGGACAAAATCAAGAATGATAAAATTGAAGTAGAAATTCATCATTATAGGATAAGAGGTAAAGGAGTTGCCTCCTCAAGGAGTGTACTTGCAGTGGTAAGCCTTGTTGAAGGAGTGGTTGATGATTTGTCTCCTTGAGAACTGGGAAATAGAGTGGTCTGCACACCCATCTTAGTGGTTGAAGGAGTATGAGATGCAACTCCAATCTATCAAAATTCTAGATTATTTAAAAACATGTGAAGTGAAGGCATGACTAGAAATAATATGGAGGGTTTTTGAGGGTTACCTCTTGAAAAAGGTTAGCAGGAGGAGTTACTAGCTCCCTTGGCCAGAGACTGTAGTGGCAACTGCGTTTTGGCCAGGTTCAATTGTAGTGGAGTGAATTGTTGGCCTAGGGTGTGATGGAGAAGGCTCAAGAGTTGTGTCGACAGAAGAAGGTGCAAGAGATGAAGAGGCAAATTCAAATTTCTAAGTTTATATTGCTCGGGGCATCCCTATATTGGGTTATATCAATTTTTGGGCTCATATACAGACCCAGTTGTTTTATGGGCAAATTACCATGTAGTCCTATGTAGGGGATCTATTTCCCTTCTAATCCCAATTTATTTTTAATAGATGAATAGGTCCACAGTTTTTTAAGTTTTATACCCAGAGGTCCCGTTTTTTATTTTCGTATTTTTAAATGACTGTATTACCCTTTGTTTTGAGATCTATATATACGTGAAAAATCAAATTTTTGCTCCGTTTAAAAAAAGGAAATCAAATCTTCGTCTGCGCGATCTCGATTTCTCTTCGTTGTGGCGATCTCATTGTGCTGTGTGGTCAATCTCATTGTACTGTGAGGTGGATCTGGTTGTGCGATTTGAATCTCTGTGTACAGGCGATATCTGCGTACGTTGTCTCTCTCTCTCTCTCTCTCTCTTTTTCTCTCTCTCTGGTGATAGATATATGTATGTGTATGTATGTATCTGTCGATACATAGATATACATATATATGTATATATATATATATGTCTGTGTGTGTATGTGGTTTGTATTTGTCGATATATAAGTATGTATATATAGATAAGCAAATTTGCGTGATATGTGGTTTGTGTTTGGCGAATTTTGTTTGTTTGATTTTGATTTTGTTGATTTTGTTTGTCGTATAGTGTAATGTGTTTTGAAGTTGTATTTTGGAATTGTGAATTCTGGTGTTTTGATACTGATATGTTGTAAGTGTATAATTTTGCAATTTGGAATTGTAAATTGTGCACTGTTGGTATTGATATGTTGTAACTGTATAATTTTGCAGTTTGGAATCTGTGAACAATTGTTTGTTGGTTTGTGATTTTGTAGTATGGAGCGGTGTTTCATGTTAATGTACAAATGCAGTAATTGTTGTGCTGCTATTAAGATTAGTGAGGGATGTAGTTATGATGAAGTTGTTGAGAAAATATGTGCGAAGTTCAAGGAGTTGAGTGTTGGTAACTTTTGCTTGTTTTTCTCTATTCCTGGATATTCTAATTGTATTGTTGAATGTGATAATGATTTGGGGAATATGCTGTCAATGGTAGGTGGCAGTGGTTGTCATGTTGTTGATGTTATTGTGGGAGATAAGAGAGTTATGGAGGTTGATGATGGTAATTCTTGTAGGATTGATTCTGTAACTTGTGAGAGTTCTTTTGTGAATGATTGTGATGATGTTGGTGGTTTGTTGCGTAGTTTTTATCCAGAACCAGAGAGAGTTTTGTTGTCTGCTAGTTGGAAGGGGATTATACATAGTGTTGGTCAAGAATTTGAAGGTGGAGTGCCGGGGTTCCGCATTGCATTGGCTAAGTATGCAGTTGAGTGTGGTTTTGCAGTGAATTATTTGAAGAACGATGCAACAAGAGTAACCGCTGAATGTATGATGAAGTCGTCTACGGGTTGTAAATGGTTTGTGCATGGAAGGGTGTTGATGGATTCTGGTATTTTTTTTATAATGAAGTTGGATAATGTGCATACTTGTGGGGTTGTTACTCGTAGATCTTGTAGCAAAATGGTTGGTTCTAGACTTGTGTCTGATATTGTGCAAAATGATATTAGTGATAATCCGTTGACTCGTCCTATTGAAGTTAAAAAAAAGTTGAAGAAGCAATATGGTATAGATGTTTCTTATCGGGTTGCATGGTTAGGAGTTGATAAGGCAAGAGGTGGGTTGTTTGGTGATTTTGCAACTTCTTTTGACCAGCTTCGCTGGTACCTTGAGACGGCTTTGAGAACGAATCCGGGAAGTGTGTTTGAATTAGATGTGGATGAAAGTAGTGGGTGTTTTCGGAGGTTGTTTGTGGCATTTCATGGATGTTTGTATGGCTTTCAATTTTGTCGTCCGTTGTTGTTTGTTGATGGTACATTTTTGAAGGGGCGTTACAAGGGGCATTTGCTTGCAGCAACATCAAAGGATGGTAATCAAGGTATGTATTTATTTGCAGTTAGTATTGGTTTAGTTTGTCAGTGTGTTATTGTATTGTGACTCTGCTAATTTTTGCAGTTTCATGTGGTTTTGTTTGCAGGTTTGTTTCCTTTGGCTTTTGCGATTGTTGACGCTGAAAATCAAGATAATTGGATGTGGTTCTTAAGTCAGTTGTTGAAGGCTGTTGGTTCAGGCCGGAGATTGACTTTTGTGTCGGACCGTCAACATGGATTGCTAGACGCTCTTTCGGTGGTTTTCCCCAATGCACATCATGCTTATTGCTTGAATCATTTGAAGAGAAATTTGATTGACAAATTGGTAGGACTTCGTACTAACTATAAGCTGTGTTTGATGAAAATATTAGTTAAATGTGCTTATGCGCCAACGGTTGCTTCTTTCCAACATTATATGGAGAAATTGAGGCGTATTACTGGGAATGGTAAAGTTGATAGTATGTTGGATGGTTTGCAAAATGAAAAGTGGGCCAATGCATTTTTTAGAGGGAAACGATATGGTGAGATGTCATCTAATGCTGCCGAGTCTTACAATAATTGGATTGGTGGGGCCCGTGAGTTGCCTATTACTTGTATGGTTGATATGATTAGGGTTCAAATCATGACTCAATTGTCGGATAGAAGAGCTGAATCTAGAAGATGGACTACGAAATTGTGTCCAGTTATGGAAAAGAAGTTGGTGGACTCTTTGGAGCTAGCTAAGTCTTGGGATGTGATTGTTGCTAGTGATACTGTGCTTGAGGTTCATTCTTCTATTTCTTTTTATGTTGATATTGGTAGACAGACTTGTTCTTGCCATGAATGGCAATTGAATGGTTTTCCTTGTTGTCATGTTGTGCATGCTTTGCGTAGTAGTGGTAGAGATGTGTATGGTTTCATTGATCCTTTTTTTCATGTAGACTGTTTTAGAGAGTCATACAAGGAATCTGTTTATCCAGTGCCTTCAAGTGAGAGATTTGACTTTGATGGTGCCAGTAGTTCGGTTATCAAACCTCCTATAACGAAGAAGCAGCCCGGGCGGAACAAGAAGAAGAGGATACCTTCTAGGGGTGAGAATGTGAAGCAAATCAAGTGTGGGAGGTGCTTGAAATATGGGAATCACAATAAGAAGACGTGCAAGGCTGCTATTTGAGGCGACAATCTATTCTTTTGGATTTGTATTTGAATTTGAGGAATTATGATAATAAAAAATGTGATACTTGGTATTATGGAAGTAATGAATAAAGTTGGTTGAATTGTTTTTTGTTTGTTGATGTGTTCTTTACTTATTGAAGTTGTTTTGTAACAGTCTGGTTTTGTTTTTTATTTTATGGAATGCAGAGAAGATTGTTGAAAATTTCTTATTGAAATAGTATAATATGGAAATGCAGTTCATATTTCTTAGCGAGAAAACTGTATAATTTTGCAGTTTTAAGAATTATTAGAAACAACCTGATGAAACCGCATAATTTTGCAGTTTTAAAAATTATTAGAAACAAGCTGATGAAACTGCAAAATTTTGCAGTTTGAAGAATTATTAGAAACAACCTTTACTGTATGAAAATATATGCAACCACAAACAAGTAGACAAACAATCAGAAGAAGAACCACAATAATAATAACAAGAAGAAGAGCAACAACAACATCAATCATTTTCACCATAACCATAATAACCAGAAAAAGATCATTCCGAAAAGTATATAAAGTACTTGTCATATGTTAAAAAAGAAAAAAAAAAAAAAAGGTACAAAGATATGTTCCCTTGAATATTTGTATTGTCAAGAAGTTTGTTCATTGTTTCTATGGTTTGGTATGTTTTGTCAACATTTGGTAGTGCTCGAGTTTCCAGGATCGGTTCTCATCATTAAGGAATTGATTGATGATTTGTGCTCAAAATTTGACCCACTCAGTTGGACGAAGTTTTTTCTGCACAGGTTGCCAGTTGAGATATTGGTTGATAACATTGCAGACGGCGATTGCACAATCATTCCTGCAGTGTTTGAGATGAAGTTAATTAGTTAGGTGAAACTGCAAAATTTAGCATATTGGAAGATTAGTTTATGGATTTTGTATCTTACGAGTGTGGGGTTTGTTGTGGGCATTCCTCAATTGATGCAATTTCTGTCTCGCACTCTTGAGATGATAACATGTTTCCCTGTTTGCTGAGTAATGCTTTATTCCATCTCAGTTGATGTTGTTGCTACAAAATAGTTAGTGGGTGTTTTTGTTAGTTATAGTGATGAGTTGAGATGTTTGTAAAGGAATGGAACTAAGTATGAAATTTTATTTTAACTTACAATTTGCTTTGCAATTTCAAAGTGCTTGTTGTGGCAATCTTTTCCTGGTCTCAAAGAGACATAGTGTCTCCATATTCCATCAGCATTGTCAAAGACCACAATTGTCCAATGGTTGTCGTGGTTGATTGGGAAATGGATATATCTGTTTTTCATTGCTTCTGGAAAATGGCTGTCCATCAGTTTTTCTCTCAGTGCTTGATCTTGGTTTTGTAGTGGAGTCTGTAAGTTATATATATGTTTGAAATATGTTATAAAACTATGTAGTAATACATGTTGAGAAAGTAGAAAATTTTGTAGTTGTAAGGTATGTTAAGTTTTGCTTACATTGATGAGTGTTGAGAAAACATAAGATCTTCCTGCATATGGAGTGCTTGCAAAGACTAGATCGTTTTTCTCAAATTCTTCAATGGTTGGTTGGAGTGCCATTTGCTTTTCTGAGAAGGCATCAATGACCTGAAACATGTTATATATGAGAATGTGTTAGGTTTGTGGAATAGGTTATTGAATATGTACAGAAACTGTAAAATTGTGCATTTAGAGACCTACATTCCCATATAAGGGTTCCCTGTTGGTCAATCTGCATATATCTGAAAAGTATACGCAGTTTTCATCTTCGCTGCCAGACCAGACACAAGCATTTGATTGTGTGTTGTTGATGAGTTGAATTTGGTCTTGGTCTTTTTTGGATAGGGTATGCCAAACCTTGTTTGTTTTGCGGCATGAAATGGCGAGTGGCTTGTTTGGGATTGATTCTTCCTGGAAATCATCATCACTTTCCAATACTTGAAGTTTTGTCTTCTTTTGATTGGCTTGCTCTTTTGGGTTTGTTTCAGCAGCAACTGCTTTCTCTTGGCCAATATGTTCTTGCATCTTTTCTTTCTGCTGTTGTTTTGCTTCATGAGCACCCTCTTTTTTGTTGTCATTCTTCTTCTCTTTTTCTTCATCGGTACCCTGTGTTGGTTTGGGTACATCAGCAGCAGTTTGTGTCTTGTTTCTTGCATCTTCTTTGGGTTTGGTCATTGGTTGGTATTCAAAATCTGGGTCATGTGCTTGTTTTCTTGATTTTTGTTTGATTCTCTTGACCATGGATCTTTGTTGGGGACTTCCAGTTTTTTTGGTGGACATTTCCTTCAATTGATCTTCTTTTTTACGCAATTCAGCCATGAATTTTTGTTCCATTTCTTGCATTTGTGCTCTCATGGCTGATATGATCTTGTCCTTGTCGTCCTCTTTGGTTGGTGTTTGTGGTTGGTCATGACCTATAAAAATGTTGGATTGTATTTTGGTTAGTTTAATGAAATTTTGCAGTATGCTTTAGTATTAGACAATAGTTTACCTTGTGCATGAAATATGTCAGATTTCTCTTGCAGTTCTTCTTGTTGGTTTGTCAGTTCTTGTTCATTGACTTCTTCTTGTTGGTTTGTTTGTTGTTCTTCTTGTTCTTGTTGTTGTTGTTGTTGTTCTTCTTCTTCTTCTTCTTCAGTTTCTTCTTCAGTTTCAGTTTCTTCTTCTTCTTCAGTTTCTTCTTCATCAGTTTTTTCTTCATCAGTCACTTGATTTTTTTCATCATCACTCTTTTCTTCTTGTTCATCACTTTCTGGTTCTTCTTGTGGTTTTTGCTTTCTTTTCTTTTTTTTTTTTTTGTTGTTCTTCTTGTTCTGATTGTGATTCTGATTCTGAATGATGTTCTTCTTCGAGAAAGTCATCCTCATCACTGTCTAGAAGTGTTCTTTTTTTTGTTGCTTTTGTTTTCTTTTTTTGCTTATTGTCCTTTTTGTGGTCTTGTTTCTTTGCTGAAGAGTCTGTTGATGTGCTTTGATTGATATGCAATAACTGTATTTCTTGTTCAGTTGGGGTTAAAGCACTTTGGTTAACCTGCATTGGAACAATGTGGCATATATCAGTAATACTGTAAATTTGGTCAGTTTCATAAGATGAGTTGTACTGTGAGTAATGTGGGTTAAGTGTCAAAATATGTTTTTTGAAACTGAAAAATGTTACAGTTTCATAACATGAGTGATGTTAAGGAAGTGTGTGCTTTGAAACTGAAAATTTTCACAGTTTCATAATATGATTTGTACTACAAAGAATATTGAAAGGAGTGTTAAATAGATTTGTGCTATGATAGTATAGAAGAGTTTGAATACCTTGTCAAAGTGAGCAAGGCTGATGTGTTTCCACTTGGAGTACATTTTGCCAAGGTTCCATTTCATAAACCTTGGGAAGCCTTCTTTGTTGGATGGTCGGAGGAGTTTACTGTGCTCACAGTACCAGTACTGTAAAAAAAAAAAAGTTGAAATATGTTAGATAGTTAGAATTAGGTGGATGTCTGATATTTTTGTGGGAAGTAGTTGAGTAATGTGTTTACCAAGAGTAACATGACGCATCTAGTGACATGCCTTGGGTTGTTGTTTGCATTTGCCATTGAATTCATCAGTGTGTCTTTTATTGCCTCAACCCAATTGTACTTCTTGATGTTGTTGAGATTGTCAACATAGTTGAGGAAACTCCAACTGAGTGTATGGCCTGTTGTGGGCATGAGAAGTTTCAAGCACAAGTAAAGGGTGATTACCCTTGCAAGATCTTGACGATTATTGGTTGATTTTCCTTTTTTTGTTTGTTGAAACATTTTGGTCAAAGACTTGCCACCCAATCTCTTGACTGATTTGCATCTTCGTTTGTAAAATGGAAGCTCAAAATCCTTTGGTCTTGCATAGGATTTGGTGGTGATGCTGTCTTCTCCACAGTCGATACCAAAAATGAGCTTGACATCACTACTTCTGAGTTTCATTTCCTTTTTGCCAAGTACAAATGATCTTTTTCTTTTGTTGTAGAGTGTTGTCATTTCTGCTAGAATGGAATTGTAGCATCTGCACCAAGAGGCCTTCAGTTGTGTTGAGAAGAGAGCATTTATAAGGGGCCAAAAAGGGGTTTTTGCAGCTCTGTCTGTTGGGCTTTTGTGAATTTGACCCCCTTCAACAGTTTGATTACCGTTCCGATGTTGGAACGATAATTAAATTGTTGGACTCTCTTTGCAGGGACTGTTGCTTTTTTTTCTTTTGATGCCTTGGTTTTTGTTTTGGGAGTTGATTGGCTTTCTTGGAGCTTTCTTTTTTTGGTTGGAGGAGCTTCTTGGTTTTTTGTTGGCTTTCTTTTGTTTGTTTTTGTTGTGGTTGGAGGTGTGGTTGGTGTTTGTTGGGTGGGTGGGGTCTGTGGTGTAGTTCTTGAGCTTTTTCTTGTAGGTGGTGTGGTTGTTTTGTGGGTTTTTTGGTGGGGTATGTTGGGTTTGGTTGTTTTTGGGTGTGGTGGTTTGGTTTTTTGTGGATGGGGAGATGGTGGTGGCATTTTAGTGGATACAGGAGATGGACTTTCCAAAGGGGAGATGGTTAAATCCCTGATTGGATTTGTGGGCATACGGGTTTGTTTCTTCCAATATCTTCCAACAACTATTTCTGAAAAAATGAAAGTGACAGCAGGGTATGAGTAATATAGTGACAAAACTGTATAATTTTGTTTTATATGCAGTTTAATATGAAGTTATATGTATTTTGTTAGTAACAGTTACGAAACTGTATAATTTGACAGTTTGATTTGCACTTTATAATAAGTTAGCTATTTGTTTTGAGTAGTGGTTAAACTATGTAATTTTGCAGTTTCATTTGCAGTTTGAATAAATTTAGATATGTTACTTGTATAGTGATGAAATGAAACATTATGATGTTGCAGTTTTTATAAGGAAACAGTATGAACAATAGGAACAGCCCATTGTATTTTGTAAAAAGCAACAATAACAACAAGAAGATTAAAAATTCAAAAATAAGAATAAGAGTAACCAATGTTGAACAACAAGAATAAGAATAAGGTGTTGAATGTGTAAAAACAGGGATTTTTGTGTAAAAACAGTGTTTAGAATGTTGAAAAACAGGGGACTATATATAAAAGAGGGTTTATACATTTGGAAGTATGTAAAATGTGTATATACGAAATATGAAAGAATGATGTACAAATGTGAATGAAAAATAATGAATAGGTGAAGAGAGATGTTACTTTTTTTCCCCATTTTTGTGAATCGGAAGTTAGGAACTATGAAACCTCTTCAGAGTGGTGATGGTTCTTTGTGTTGTTGAGAGTCGCCGATTGGAGAATATGAACGGCTTGGTGTTGTGTTGAAGATGAACGGTTTGGTTTTGTGGTTAGGGTAGGGTTTCAGAGGGAATGGAGTCGAACGGAGGAGAGATGGAGGATTGAGAATGCGATTTCGAGCGGCGGAGATGTAACAGGGTACTGATCAGACTGAAATGATTGTGGGTGATGAAGATGAACGGTTACGTTTTCTGGTTAGGGTTAGGGTTTCAGAGGGGATGGAGTTGAACGGAAGAGAGATGGAGGACTGAGGAGTCGATTTCGAGCGGCGGAGACGTGATAGTGTAATGATCGGACTGAGATGATGGGGACGTGGGAGATGGTTGCGTGCGTGTAAATTGGATGATATATTGTGGGTATTTTCGTCTTATTGTTAATTTGAGGACTTAATGAAGTATTAAATTTGTTTTGGGTGTAAATGGGTTATGATATGTTGGGCTTGGACCTTTGGGTCAGACGCCCTTGTTTTATTTGTCAATTGGGTCAGATTAATATTGAGGGCCCAGTTTTAAGTCTTAATTAGTTTCAATGTCAAAGAGTATTCATTCAAGGCAAAACCAAGTTTTGCCTTGAATGAGAGGGGGCATTGTTGGCACCAAAACTTGGAACCCTCTGTTGACAGAGGCATGAACACGTGCAGTGGAGGACCAAGAATGAAGGAAGCGGAGTTAGTGGCCTAAAAAAAAGGAATGAGGGTGTGGCACATGGCAGTTACAGGAGAATAGAAAGTGCAAAGGCAATTGCAACAATTATAGTTCATGGGCAGTTATAGGAGCCTAGCAAAAGGACACATGGCAACACAACCTAGCCATTAGAGACCATATAAAAGCTGGGAATTCAAAGGATGGAGGACTGTCAACTAAATTTACAACTCATCAGAGTTCTTTATTTAGAAATAACATAACTTAATTAAGAGTAGTTCTTGTACTTAGGAGTAATCCGTTTATAATTCAATCTTTGTAACCAATCTTTGTAACCAAGTTTGAACTTACAATTTAATTCTTTGTAACCAAGTTTATTTGCACTTGTTTCTTCACATTGCAACCTCTAAAGAAGTCCTTGAAATTATCAAAGCATAGGACACCAATCATATTGCCTAATTGAATTTCTATTTGTGAAAATTTCTCTATCAACTTTTTCCTGCCGATTTGATGCAAATCAAATTTTTGCTAACATAATGTTAAGTAATTCTAACACAAACCTTAGTAACACAACTATGATGTTCACTCCTAAGGGCCAAGGCAACCGCCTTTGTCAGCACTCCTAAGGGCCGGCTCTGCATAGCCCTTCCTAATAACATGGATTTGCCTTTCTACTGATATCAACACAAAGAGACTTCATCACCTAAGCTTATAAATATATATATATATATATATGAAGAAGAAGAAGAAAGTCAAGTAGAAAATCTGATTTCCATGAATGTCTTTAATCATCAATGGAAACCAGCCAAAAAAATAAAACATGAGATGGAAGGAGTTCAAGGATATTTCTTTCTTCTTCTTTTTTTCGATTCAAAAGTTCAAGGATATTTCTAAGAATACACTCTGCAACAAAGCAATATAGGTACAAATATGTGTTTATCAGATCTGCTAAAAGAAGTTATATAACCAATCTCTTAGAACCCTACCCTTTAGTTATTGAGACAGTTACAGATATAACAGTTCCATGTTTTTGCCTTCAGCAATCAAGGTACAAAAAGACATCAACAAGCTTTTGTTCTCTAAGAGCTAAAAGCATTTGATGGCATAACCAAAATCTTGTAGCTACAGAAGAATGACCCAGTTCCATAAAAACACAAAATCGAGGGGACAGGTTGGAATAGGTAATTACACGAGGGTAAGCATGAGAGTAGTTTAAGCTCTTGGATAGCGAGAGCGGCCTTTCTTCCTCAGGAACTCTGGGATCTCAACTGCGCCACCTTCATTGAATGAGGAAGGTCGTCGATTCATTCCAAGAATGACATCTCCCTGTACTAGCTGACTTGCCTGCATTTTCACAGAAGTTGGAAAACTTAAAATATACTTCTTTTCAGAGTAGGTATGTCAACGGACACGTAATCAACCACAGAACCAATCACACAAAATACAAGTGGAACAGTATGAGTGAAACTGTATTTTTTATGACGGATCCCACTATCTGATATGTACAGACAAGATTGTTTTAGGTGATTGGTTTTGTGTCCGTGAACTTGTTGAATAAGAAAACCCAAAGGTGGATTAATTAATACCTGTAGGGGTCTCCCTTCATTTTCTTCTTGACGTTTGAATCCTGTAGCAATTAGAGTAATACTGACCTGAAAGCAAAACCCAATGCAAAGTGACAAATTTTATTCAAAAAGAACATCCACGCCCGAAGTAAATGGCACGCTAAGCCGTTTCTCAGTTGAAATGCCTAACTTGTGAAAACTCAAAGCTGGACATACAAACCAACTAGGCTCTAGCTAATGACCTTTTTGAAGTTTGGATTGATAGTATAATGAAGTGTAACATTTTTTGACAATTATGAATTCATAATCATTCTTGTTCTACGGACATCCTTGATTGAACAATTAAATGGTGAGCCACAAACTATTACTTCCCTACGATTATTACATCAAAAATGCATGATAAAACAGTTCTCCAATATGTTATTACAGGTGGCTAGGGCATTTGTATGTGACCATGCCTAGAAAATAGTAACTTACCTGACCACTGAGAGCTGGATCTATCACTGCTCCAAATATTAAGTTGGCAGTAGGATCCACAAGGTCATAGATAACCTCTGCTGCTGCATTTACCTGTAAAACTCCCATATGAAAATCAAGTGTGAGAAGGGACACCACGAGCAGAATAACTTATAAACTAATAAGCAAGGACGCAGTTATGAACAAAGACATGGACACAGCGTTTTTCAACAAACTAGGACACAGACACGGTGGGAACATGGCAAAGTAAAAATAAAAATAAAAACAAATTATTTACCATGTATATGAATATAAATTTAGGATACATAAATGTGAGAGGCATCGATGTATATGTAGGTGTATTTTTTGTTTTTTCTACCTTTCCCCTCTTTATTCCTATATATTTGACTTACTCCAAATAAGTTTGATAAAGTGTCCCCAACGTGCCTTCAAAAAAAATAGTAGTTAAAAATTTTGACAGGCCACATGCCATGTCAGACACATGGACATGCACACCCACCTTGGAGTGTTGATTTGATGCTTATTAGCTTATGAAATAGCATGATCATAACCAGTTCACCATGTAGCATTACCATACTTTAGTATGGCATTTCTTCATAAGATTAAGGATTCCACCTAAGTGAATGCCAAGCTGATAAGAGTGTTTAAGATCCAACCTACGCAAATTGGACATCACTACAGCTGTTAATGGTGAGGAATAGTGGATTCACTGGCCAATATATTCCTTGCAACAGCCTTTCTTCGCCAATAATACAAACCTTTAAGGTTCAAAGTATGAATCAAGGTGTGATCGGGAAGATAGATAAAGAGACATGCATGTGGATAAAGAACATAGCATGACAAGGTTCAACATAAGCAAACATAGCATGACAAGGTTAAACATAAGAATTTGTCTCTGTTCTGTTCATGTAAAATTGGTGAACATTGAGAAAATCCTCAAGGTACTTTAAGTGGCAGATGTGGGGCCTAACCTGGGACCAATACCTTAGATTTGTAAGTAATATTCCTTTTTGTGGGACCTTTGGGTCATTTAAATATATAAAACTGAGGGCTCTCTCATAGGTTCTTTTGATGTACATGGGTGGCATCCCCTTGATGCTAATTAATGTAGTTATTATTTACTAAATAAAAAAAAAAATGGTGTAGGAATTTACATAGGCTGCAATACATGTATACAAACATATATGTGCATGTATACATATATTTACGTCTCGGAAGTTGTAGAAGTTCGCTCTCAATTAGATCATAATTTTAACCACAAATGGTTATATTCAGAAGATGCCCAAAGAAAATATAAGGTTGTAAACAGGGATCCGTAAATATTAACTACACAGATCAAACCCATGCATATGATGAGAGAGAGAGAGAGACCTCAAACAAAGTTAAATCACTACCACCAGTTATGTTCCAGACAATTCCAGTGGCCCTCTCTATGCCAATATCTAATAAAGGTGATTGAACAGCATTTAATGCAGCATCTCTTGCTCTGGACTTTCCTACACAAGAACAAATACCACAAGATAACTTACAGAAGTTTGGCCACTCATCCTATTTCAGACTAAACAAAGCCAAAAGCAAAATGCAGAAGAAAAAAAATACAAAAATATGTGTATCCATACATTTTCTTTTCTTGGCTTAATTAAGGTTACTTACATTACTTAATTCAGATAAGTTTTCTGTGCTACCTTCAACATATTCAATTTCTTATAGGACATCATAATATTAAAATTTAAAACCTAAGAAAAACATTTTTTTTAAAAAACAATCATAATTAAAATCTAGTCACTGAAGAACACAATAAAAAATTGATCACACTTTATTTTTTCTGGTAAAACAGACAAGAAATTTTTTTTTTTTTTTTGGCCTCCATGAAAAGGATTCCCAAGAACACAAGTGAAGCCTTTAACGTGTCTAAAGATCATTAATCAAGTAGCTTCTCAAATTTACCAGTTGCAGTTCCTATTCCCATTAATGAAGAACCAGCATTTGCCATAATAGCTCGCACATCAGCAAAATCCACATTCACTAGCCCTGGAATCTGCAAATGCAGCATGCGATCATGAATTAGTGAAAAAGAGAGACAACCCCTTAAGGTTGCACATTGTACCACAAAATGGAAAATCAATTACCCAAAGAAAACAAAGCAAAAAAAAACGAGTTTGGCATACTACACAGAATTACGCAGGCAGATATAGTTACGCTCATACAGGTATCCATGGCTTGCTCTAACTTTAACATCTAAGGATATATGTTCTAAGCCATTCATATTAATATAATAAAGTAGCTTTAAATGATAATTCTCTCTTCCCCACTTTAAGCAAATCAGTGATTATTATCAAAATAAATAATGAATCATTTGGTCAAACAAGGATGTTCTTTGCATTTACTGAAGGTATATATCGCCAAATATGTGGATTGCGTCAAAGAATGAGTCAGCAACCTTCCTCATTGTTATCAATGAAGTAAGAACGAAACAATTAACATAATTTTGGCTCACAAGAGGGTAAGAAAGAAGTTTGTTGACATAACTATGCCTCATGCAATCCAAAGCCTATCAGGACAAATCCTCAGTGTTCTGTTTGTTACAAAGGATGAAAAATAGAAAGAAAGGAAAGTGAGGAGGGAAGGAAAAGGCATCCTTACAACGGAGGCTGCACATCCCTTTGTGTGTTTGGTTGAGTAAGAAGGAAAAGAGAAGAAGGATGAAAAATGTATTGTATGGCTTTACCATTATAGCCTGACATATTGAGGGAAGACATTTTTTTAAAGGAAAAAAATATAAAAACAAAGAGGCTCTTTCCCTCCTTTCCTCTCCTTTTTTGGAAGGAATATGGTGGGCCTGAAAGGAAAGCCCTTCCCCTGAACTTTCCTCCTCTTCCATTTCTCCTTCCTAACAGATAAGGAAAAGTATTTTCAACCCTCCTACCATTCCATTCTTTCACCTACCAAACAGTCCGCAAGGGAAATGAAGATCTATAAATCACTGCATAATTTTGATGTTTCTTTAATTTCACCCACCAACCCATCAAGTCAGCACACACAAGTATTTTTTGGCACTCCATACCGTGATTATATCAGAGATACCGCGAACACCTTGTCGAAGAATATCATCAGCCAGGTTAAATGCTTCAGTTACAGGGGTAGAAGGGGAAACTGCAGTCAATAACTTGTCATTTGGAATGACAATCAGTGTGTCAACATTGTCCCTCAAAGCTGCAATTCCTTCTTGGGCTTGAACAGCCCTCCTCCGCCCCTCAAAAGAGAAAGGGGTTGTGACAATACCAACAGTTAAGATACCCATTGACTTTGTAATTCCTGCAATTACAGGTGCCCCACCAGTGCCAGTTCCGCCACCCATTCCAGCCTGCGCATCATTATTTAAAGTTTCTATGTAAGAGAGAGAAACAAAAGCTATGGAAACAATAAAAGACTGAGTAACTGACACGCATGATACTAGTTATGTAAATCCCTCCGGACCCCAATCCAAAATAATCAGGTTGTCCACTATTTAGGAAATAGAATTGTAGATATTTTAGAGTGGACCCAGAATGTTCATTATCTATTTGCAAGCTTGTGTACAACATATTTATACAAGATTACAGTAAACTATTTTGGGCATGTAGCGCATGACATGCACCAAAATGGGTTCTAACATACAAGACACGTGGAGTTTTACATGTTTATAAACCATGCACTAGTTTATCCCTACTTAGTAGATAGTCCATGCCATGACTGTGAAGTACCCATGTCAAGTGTCCGACATGGGTACGTCACAAATTTAAATGAATCCATGTAACTATCTAACAAGGGATGTATAAAGATACAATAGATGGGACCAAAGTTACCTAGAATGAGGAATGGGAACAAGAATGTGGTACACCACGTGATGTACAATGTGGTACAAAAGGGGGTGTACTTTTATGGATCATACGATCAAAATTTATTGAGGCACTTCTAAATATGAGAGCAACTTTTTGTAAAGAATTAGACATCCTATTTATCCAAAAAAAAAAAAAAATTAGACATCCAAAGAAACATAGTACATTATTCTTCAACTTAATCCTGTAAAATCACAAATCTAGGAGAATTACGGTCTCTTTTATTACATTTTGTCCCACCAACATTCCTCTCTATACATTTTGTCCCACCAAAGAAACCGTACCATTTTTTGGAAAATGTCTTCCACAATGTAAATCACTACGGTATTAGCCTTTTTTGATACACAGTGGGACACATACTAAAATCCAGATATTATAATGAAGACAGAAAACATAAGGATCTGTATTCATCAAATTTCATAGTAACTACAGTACCCACTTGTTCTCCATTCATAGTGAACTAAAATACAGAATCACATGACTCGGAAAACTGCAAACAAAGAAAATTGGTTTGCGATTATGGACCACTATATGAAAATAAAAAACATGGACTCGAAGACAAGCTATCTATCCCGTCAAAATTTAAAGAAAATACCTTATGTACGTATGACGATCTATCTAAATGAAACCTATGCCTCATAATGCATCGCATAAATTTTGGATATGAAAGTTTAATATTCAATGTTGGTTGCCTTTTGACTGGGTACCCGAGAAGGTCACATACTTGATGACCATAATTTTTAACCAAAATTTCTCAGGTAATTTGGCTATAGGGCATAACTTTACACAAAATTTCTTAGTTATAGTTCTTTTACACTTTTCAATACCTCTCTTCCTCAAACCATCAGTGCTTTTCTTAAAAGGATTTTGGAAAACAAAAAAGACCTAAAACCATCATATGATGAATGGATGAATTTTTATTTTTTTCTCTTTCTATTGACACGTTCTTGAATAGAAAACTAATATGACAACAAACAACAGATTAATCTGGAAAATTACATTGGTAATAGTATCTGAAACTTACAGTCACAAAGACCATGTCTGAACCATAAACTGCCTCTTCTATCGACTCTTTGCTTTCCTTGGCAGCATTCATGCCAATATCTGGGTTCCCACCAGCACCAAGTCCTCTGGTAAGCTCTTGACCTATTTGTAACCGGTGCTCAGGAAACACAGGCGACATTCTCATGGCTTGAACATCTGTGTTAACAATCCAAAACTCCACACCCTTCATTGCACTCTCTATCATTCGATTAACTGCATTTGACCCACCACCTCCAACACCAATAACTTTGATCTTGGCATCATTGTAGTTACTCAAACTTGATGAATCTCTCAAGCTTTCAGTGACACTTCCACTAGGACCATCCTTTCTTGGATTAGTCACCGTGTTGTTCCCGTCACCTCTAAGCATTGAAATTTCGGGATGTAAATTCAGAAATGGGTCCTTATTATGATATTGGTTGACATTGTGAGAGTTGGCCGAGCATTTAAACCGAGGAGAATATGAAGCACTCTTTTGGCTAGCACCCAAAATCCCAGTCTTTTCATCAAACACGTTCAGGGAGCTTACTCTTCCATAGTGATTTTCCATTGAAACCCTCCCCACAAGAACAGTTAGGACCCCGGTTGGGCTTCGAGTATCAGGTGTGAAATAGGGTGACAAACACGTTGCCATTTTGGAAAAACTAAAATCTCGAAATTAAGCTACTTTTGCTATTTTTAGGAGATTGAGAAACCCAATTGACTATATGTCAAATTCCATTGCAAGATTTTCTAATAAGACCTGTTAATCAAACCCAAGAAACAAAAAAACACAGTTAACTAATTAAAATAAACCCATAATAGAAAGTTAGACATGAAGATAATTACAAGCAAGTTGCTATATAAAAACAACAACAATACACTCAGAGACACTACAACCTAGCCGAGTAGTCAAACAAATTTAAGAATCAGCAAATGAGTGACAGGTAAATCAAAAAACCCAGAACAATATCAACCCTAAAAATCAAAAATGCAAAAATGTAGAACAAGACAGAGAAAACGTCATATGGGTTAGAGAGAGAGAGAGAGAGAGAGAGAAAAGAAAGACCTTTGATTATAGAACGGAGGGTGCGGGTGCAATGATGGAAGCATTCGAAGAAGAGAAAGGGGTCCGAATTGTGGTTTTGGCAGTGCTTTGTGGAGGGTTTGATTAGAACAAATCACACTAGTTCTTGTTACTACTAATCCAGTAAATTTGGTTTCTTCTGGAGTCCACGCTACCATAATCGCATTAAATTCTTCTGAAAGAGTAAAGAAAGAACACTACCTTGCATTTTGGGGGAAAGAACTTGAGAGTGTGTATTTTAGTGTATAAAGTAAAAAGGTGTCAATTTATTTTTTATAAATAAATTGTGTATTTTAGTGTTTTTTTTTTTAAATATAACTTTACCATAATTATATGAGTCTCTTTTGAATTTTAAATTGTATAATATTCAGGGAGTTTTTTTTTATAAATTCATTTTTTAAGAGTTTTATTCTATCCAATCTATACTCTTTTTGACTATTCCATTAGGTCCTATTTGAGATAAGAAAATCAAAATACCATTTTCATCTACTTATCTTCCATTTAGTTCACATTATTTTTTTATGTTTCAATAACTCCTATGGGTGACATAATTACCAAAATACTCTTAATGTGAATGTTCACACCGTCAATGTGAATGTTCATATCGTCAATGTGTAGGGGCCCGGCCCATGTCAATCCTTGTGGGTGTCCGAAAAAATTCGAGTCGGGCCCGGACGGGCCCGGCCCATTGACAATGTGAATATTCACATTGACATGTTAACATTCACATTAATAGGAGTGTAAAATTGGTCCGCGTCCCGTGGCGACGCGAAACCCGCCCGCGGCCTATGGGCGGCCCGAGGCGGGCCCGGTTCGACCCGTTGACAATGTGAATATTCACATTGACATATTAACATTCATATTGATAAAAGTATAAAATTGGCCCATGGCCCATGGGCGACCAAAAGCTCGCCCACGGCCCCGGGCGGGTCCGGCCCGGCCCGTTGACAATGTGAATATTCACATTGACATGTTAACATTGACATTGATAGGAGTGTTAAATTAGCCCATGCCTCGTGGCTACCCAAAACCTGCCCACGGCCCGTAGGTAGCCCGGGCAGGCCCGGCCCGACCTATTGACAATATGAATATTCGCATTGACATGTTAACATTCACATTGATAAGAGTATAAAATTGGCCAGCGGCCCAGGGCGGACCCGGTCCGGCCCGTTGACAATGTGAATATTCACATTGACATGTTAACATTCACATTGATAGGAGTGTAAAATTAGCTCGTGCCTCGTGGCTGCCCGAAACCCCGCTGCACGGCCCGTGGGCGGCCCGGGGAGGGCCAGGCCATTTTTTTTTAATTCTTTTTAATTTTTTCTACCAAAATTTTATTATTTTCCATAAAAAAAGACACTAGACCTCGGCGCGGGCCGGGCCTCGAACTGAGCCTTGAATGGGCCTTAACCGGGCCGATGGACCGGAATAGGCTTCAAAGTGATAGCCCAGGCCCTAGCCTAGGGTCTCGAACTTGGCTCGAGCCTGGGCCTGGGCCCAAACGAGCCTTTCTCGGGCAGGGTCGGGCCGGCCCACGGGCCAAAAAATTAGGCCCTAGCCTTGGCACAAGGGTATTCGGACTTTGGACGGGCCGATGGATCAAGCCTCGGGTCGAACCGGTGGGACTGGGCCTAACTCGAGCTTAGGTCGGCCTTGGGCGGGCCTGGCCTTTTTTTTTTAATTCTTTTTAATTTTTTCTACCAAAATTTTATTATTTTCCACAAAAAAATACATTGCGCCTCAGACGGGCTGGGTCTCGGACCGAGCCTTGAATGGGCCTTAAGCGGGCCGATGGGCCGGGCCGGGCCGGGCCGGGCAGGGCTTCAAAGTGATGACCTAGGCCCTAACCTAGGGTCTCGGACATGCTCGGGTCCGGATCGAAACGAGCCTGCCCCGGGCCGTAGGCGAGCTTCGGGCAGCCCACGGGCTGCGGGCCAATTCTACATTCCTATGAATGTGCATTTTAACATGTCAATGTGAATATTCACATTGTCAACGGGCCGGATCGGGCATACCTCGGGCCACGGGCAAGCTTCAGGCAGCGGACAAATTTTACACTCCTATTAATGTTAATGTTAACATGTCAATGTGAATATTCACATTGTCACGGGTCGGGCCAAGCCCGCCTCGGGATTCGGGCCGCCCACGGGTTGCAGGCCAATTTTACACTCTTATCAATATGAATGTTAATATATCAATGTGAATATTCACATTGTCAACGGGGCAGGGCGGGCCCGCTCTGGGCCGCCCATGCCCGCCCATAGGCCGTGGGCGGGTTTCGAGCAGCCACGAGGCGCGGGCTAATTTTACACTCCTATCAATGTGAATGTTAACATGTCAATGTGAATATTCACATTGTCAACGGGTCGGACCGGGTCAGCCCCAGGCAGTGGGCGGGCTTTTGGCCGCCCATGGACTGCGGGCCAATTTTATACTCTTATCAATGTGAATATTAACATGTCAATGTGAATATTCACACTGTCAACAGGCCGAACTGGGCCCACCCCGGGCCGCCCATGGGCCTCGGCTGGGTTTCGCGCCGCTACGAGACGCGGGCCAATTTTACACTCTTATTAATGTTTAACATGTCAATGTGAATATTCATATTCATATTGTCAACGGGCCGAGCCCGCCCCAGCTCGCTGGCGGGTTTCGGGCCGCCCACGAGCCAATTTTACATTCCTACCAATATGAATTTTAAAATATGAATGTTCACATCATAAAATTGCTAACCGTTCAAAAAATATTTATAAGGGTATCAAAATTAAATATAAGGGCATAAGTGTCTAAAAAAATAGTGTAAATAAAAAAAAAAAGGACTTTATGGAATAAAACTATACATACATGGGATTAAATGGGTTAAAAAATTCATTCATGGACTTCTTAGATTAAAACACTTCTCAATGAGATTTATCAATAAAAATTTCAATATTTTATGTAACTTCATTTTTTAGATGGGATCTCACTTCATTAGATAATCAATTTTGTAACTGTATCACCATTTTATCTAATAAAATTCTAAGTTTGACCTTATACATTTAAAAATGAAATTACTTGTTTATGACCTTTTTGAGAAATTTTTTAATCAATTTAATTGATTTTGATACAAAGTGATCTTTTCAGCAATTCAAAAAAAAAAAAAATTCAGAAAGTACATGATATGATATGATAGTGTTTTTTTTTTTTTTTTTTCCCTCTCATACCCAATCACATTTTTCTCCCCCACATTTCAATTGCAGCAGTTCAATGTACACATGCAGTCAAGTGTTAACGTCCACCTCCATCTAAATCCGTTACAGAAATTGACGAAAAATAATCATTTGGTGTGACAGTGGCATAATTTTGACGCTATAGTAGGGTACTAGAAAGAAATAGACTAAGATTAATTGGTGGATACATGTATACCATTAATAATTCATAATCATATACACAAATAAATAAAATAAGTAAAAAAAGAAAAATATGTTGATTATATAAAAATTAGGAGGCACTAATAATTTTAGTCCACCATGGATAGAGATATTGGTACTCGCATAATAATCTCTATATGAAAATGCTTGACTAATGAATATGTTTGAAATATACTTTTTAATATCATTAAAAATTATTAACTAATTTGATGATTTATTAATAGAATATGTCATTTATTGTGCAATTATAAACTTGAAAGGATAAGATGTAATTTTTAAAATTATAGTAGACAATATGTATTTTAAGTAAATCTCAGATGAATTTATAATTTACCTAAAAAGAAAAAAAAGTACAATCCGAATAGCATCGGCTAATATCAAAGAAAAATATAGCTAAAATCCTTTTATGAGAGAGTTTTATGGAAACTGAAAGAAAAACTAGAGAAAGCGAAAAGTTGGCAATTTCCATTAATTTGTCCAAAAAAAAAAAAGACTTAAGCTAGGGGGCAGCATTGGCGACCAGAAAAAAAGTGATGTTGTATGTCCAAATAAAAAGGCCAAAGGGCAAAGTAAGATTTGGCGTTTAAAAAAAAGAAAAAAGATTTAGCGTAAAATATAAAGGTACAAAAATATTATTTACCCTTTTTTACATTTAATAATGGATTATATTACATTAGCTTGTTTAAAAATTATAAGGCTTAAATAAACAATATATATAATTCACACTAAAAAGTTGTAGCATATGTAAATGTACTACCAGTAGCTAATGCAAGTGCTACTATGTATTTGTTTGTGTACATGAAGCAATTCAATTTAACTGGTAACTTTACTTCAGCCTCGGCCTATAGTTTCATCACTGACTCTGATCTGGCTAACAGAGACTGGACGTGGATCTGGAAAATTAAGATCCCTCATAAACTTAGATGTTTCCTTTGGTTGATCTTAAAGGGCAGGTTGATGACTAACCAACTTCGGCTTGTTAGACATCTTGCCCCAACTGATATCTGCCCCAGGTGTGGCCAACATAGTGAAGACATGAAGCATTTGCTTAGAGAATGTCCTACCTCTAAAGATATTTGGACTCATATTCAAAATCTCACCTGGTGGGAAGAAGGGAATCAGCAACCTCTGAATGATTGGATTATTTTGAACATAAAGAACAAAGATATTTTTCATGAAAAAAAAAAATGGTATCTTATCTTCATTGTTACACTGGCAAATCTGGAAAGCTCTTAATAAACTGATTTTTGATAACCTGTCCAATCCTATTCAAGTCAATCTCAAGAATATTTTTACTTATGTTCATGAAATTGATGAGGCTTTTCATTCCCCCCTTTGCCCCCATTCGGCAGAACCCAAACTAATTCATTGGTGTTGCCCACTTGCAGGTAAGCTTAAAATGAATGCTGATGGCTGTTCAAAGGGAGATCCAGGCCAAGCAAGTTATGGAGGAGCGCTGCGTGATGAAACAGGCACTTGGATTTGGGGATATTACGGAAAGTTAGGCCACTGTTCCAGCTTAGAAGCAGAAATATGGGCCATATATAGAGGGCTCACCATCCTCTTCCAGAAAAATGCCAGAGATGTTCACCTGGAATCAGACTCTGAGCAGGGCATTAACCAAATTCTCCATGGCCCAAACCACAACTCACCATTTAAGGCCCTCCTTGAAGATACTAAATTCCTGCTGCAGAGGACTAACAGCTCACTTGGCCACACCCTACGTGAGGGTAACAGAGTTGCTGATCGTTTAGCCAATATGGGAGTGTCTCAAAATGAGCATGTTGTAGTCCTTGATAACCCTCCACCTGAAGTTGCTGCCCTGCTTATACAGGACATGACTGCAGTTAGTTTATTGAGGGACTAGCCCTCTGTCTTGTTGTTGTTTTACCTTTTGAACTCTTGCTATCTTGTTTCTCTTATTTCATATGAATCTAAAAAAAATTCAAGTTTTTCTATGAACTTAAGTCACGTTTGTTTGGCAGATTAAATTAGATGGAATTATTAGTGAGAGGATGGTTAGTGAAAAGATTGTTAATGTAGAGTTTGTTAGTGAGGAAATTAAGTAAAAGTGTGTTTGTTTTGATAATAGTGTGGGAGACGGTTACTGATGAGATTGTTAAATTATTTTTATATAAAATAAATAAAAAAAAGTATTCATATATTAAAAAGAGCTAAAACAAATATTAAAATAAACAGATGCACTTGATAAAAAGAAAATAAAATTTAAAAAATAATTTTTTTATATAAGATAGACTAAATTCACGTACTATTTTTCTAATCTTATCCAAAATCCAACCAAGTTAATGTAGGACAATTTTCACTGTATTTAAAAAGATTAAATTCTGTTGTGTACAAAACAACAACAAGAATAAAAGAAATAGAGAAAAGGAGAGAATTTGTTTGATTACAAAAATCAAACTTAAAATAAAAATAAATAAATAAAACCACATATTTTATTTTGTTACAAAAACAAAATTAAAATCTGATTAAATAAACAAATAAAAATAGAATTAAATTAAACAACTTACTTGGTTAATTTATTTGAATAACTTTTCTGATCAAGTCCAGTGTTTAACACTGTGTCCTTAAGACAGATTCGTCCTCTCCACGGTACTTTCAGAATTTGGACGTCTATCTCCCAAGATGAAATGATCTACCACAAACAATAGCAGCACTACAAATTGTTTGCCTTACGAACACACTAAGTGTTTACACTCTTTCTTTTGGAAATAAAATGCAGCAAGATGAAGAATATAATTAGCAGAAGTGAAATACGAAATTTCTGAATTAAAAAACATCAAATGAGGGTGGTCCTATTTATAGATGTAAAGGTGACTCTTGGTTTTGAATTGAACAGGTATGATACCTGTTGGTTTTGAATTCAAACAGATTTGAATCTGTTAACAATTCAAACAGATAGCAAAACGGGAAGGGCCTTGTTTGGGTGTGCACTAATTCCAAACTAGTTTATTTCTGTTTGAAAACGGGAAGGGCCCTGTTTGGATGTACAGAAAATCCAAATCAGATTCTGTAAAATAAAATCAAAAAAGATTAGAAGCCCACACACCACGCACCCAAGCCCAGCCTAGCCCAGCCCGCCCGGACGGTGGCGGCGCGCGTGGTGATTTTTGGGTCCAATGGGTCTAGCCCATTTTGTCCATAACCTCTCCCTCTAAAACACTTGGGTACCCCTTGGGGCACACCCCAAGTATCAAACCCAAGCCTTATAAACCCTTTCAAAACTTCCCACCAAATCAATGTGGGACAAGCCAATTTACAACCTTAAGGAATTTCCACCAAAACTTCATTTTCATGGAGCACACTTTGGCTTCAATTTCCCATTCACTCGGTAATGGTTTTGAGCAACCAAATATACCACGTGAATCACAACGCGGCATAGAACGCGTTACCACTTTGACCCGAGTAAATCGACACTCGGGGCCCACCTAAAAAATAGACCAAACTTGAGGAAAAATTCTGATTTTAACCAGAATTTTTTCCACCATTTCCAACAGTTAATCCTCCTTCTGAGGGGATTACTAAGTCCCTCACACTATTAATCTCCCTCCCAAATCATCACCAAACAAGATGTGGATGAGATCCACACCCATAGTAATCCAATCCGACTCCTTACCCTGCTAAACAAAGCATTTTCCGGCAAAGCGGTTGTGGTGAATGTCATTTATGTGTCTACTTCCCAAATGGACAAACTCATGTGTTTAATAAAATCAAAATCATAATCAAAATCTATCTCACAAATGAACATATTTAGATCTCCATTTTATTAAATGCAACAATTAATTGAAACAACCTAGTACATATATGTCCACATTTTTAAAGCCAAACAAGCCACCTATACTATTGTATTAAGTGAGGTTTAAATTTGGTCTCATGAAACTTCTACCATGCATAAATTGAATAATAAAAAAACTTTTCTCCTATACCGACACATATGTTTTTCAAGACAATTTAACTGTCATAGCAGTTTCAAATTTTAAAAATTTAATTTACAAATTTAATTTAAAATTTAAATAATAATATAATACACACGTAGTGTGTGCACCCTAGTATTTAAACTATATGGACCTTACAATAGGATCCTGATGTCCAACTAGCCCAACAAACCCATTCTTCCACAAGAAAAAGAAAAATGGTAAGAGCACTAAAAGTGGTGCTCTAATAGCACCATTAATGATGTGATAATGGGCTACTTTTTTTCTTTTTTTTTTTTGACATTTTCAATGCATCAATGCTATCAATCAACACGTGTAAGTAACAGCTTCTTGCGAGAATTCATGACTCTCCTCCCCCAACACACATTTAACAATACACAACCATTTAACAATAGAAAAAAGAATAATGCGTGGGACCCCCTTTTGAGGGTCACCCCCTCACCCCCCTTTGCCACGTGGCAGAGCAGGAAAAAAAAGAAAAAGAAAAAGAAAAGGTAACCAATGAGAGAGAGAGGGGGTCAAAAGGGGTGGGGGAAAGGGGGATGAATCATTACTCTAGAAAAAATATGTAAATATTTTTAACTTCTGTTTTTAAAATTTTCGACTTTTCATTTGCTAAGAGTTGGATTAAATAAATGTGCATTGTTTTGAAACTGCCAAGGCTTGTCTCCAATTGGATTTGTCAATTTGTTGGGCCTTTATGGGTTTATTATAATAACTTGAATTCTTCATATTGTAAAATATATTAAAAAAATAAGATTAATCAAGCAACTATAGATATATAATGAGATTATATTTGTTTTTAAAATAATGGATATATAATGAGATTATATTTGTTTTTAAAATAGTGAATAATATATTTATCCGATCAAAATATAATTTTTATAGGAATGATCTAACTTACAAGTCTTATAATAATATAAATAATATAAATTATCAAATAGACTCTATGGTAGGCCACAAATGCCTAACTACCTCCCATTGACAAAGCCAATTGGAAACAAGCATCAATTTGCCTTGGCATTTTTTTTTTATTTTTTATTTGAAGACTCATAAAAAATTTCTTTCAATCTGACTATCAATATACGATAAATATCAATTTTTAATTTTTACATATATTTAATTATATAAGATTCAATTCTCTTATCACCTTAATAAATTTGTAGATTTAAAATCATGAATTTCTGACATTTCTCTTTTTTTAATAACAAATATAATTAGTGTTGTAAACAAGTTACATAAATAAGTCGAACAATAATTTGTTTAAGTTTGATTTAAAACTTAACGAGTTTTAAAAAATATATATTTAAAATTAGTTAGGTTATCTTTTTTAACCTTTTTTTAATTTAATTAAAAATATGTTCACTTGAGTGATACATTATTTACCAGGCACACCCGGTAACTTGATTTTTTTTTTTTATACAATTTTGTAATATATGTTGAGCTCGTAAAATTAACAAATATCAAAAGTATTCAAACAAATTTTTGTCTTTCCAATTGAATTCAATAAGAAAAATTTCTAAAAATTTTAGGGACATATATTTGTAAATCTTTTTTTACATACTATTATATTCTGCTTAGTTTAATTATTTTCTTATATTTCAATAAGTTTTATAAGCACATAATTATCAAAATATCCCTACTAATATAGGGTGAAACACGCATTAATACTCACATTGACGAAGTGAATGTTTCATGATATAAACATGGGCAAATTACCTACACTTCCCTTGAGGTTTAACGAAATTACAGATTCCTCCTGAGTTTTCAAAAATTACATCATGCCCTATCTCAATTAACGCCGTTAACGGATATCATAAATTGAATAAAATGCCCTTTTCACAAAAAAGGATAAATTACTTAAACTCCCTTGAGATTTAGCTAAATTACAGATTGCCCCTAAGGTTTAGATAAATTACAGATTTTCTCTTGAGGTTTAGCTAAATTATCATTTTTAAATAAGTTATGAAATGCAAAATTAAAATGGAAAAATACTTACCACACTACAAAAAATTAAGGTTTTAGAGACCAAAATTTAGAGACAAAATTATTTTTAACGGACCAAATATTTTTGTTGCGAAAAGTGTCGTTATTATAATTTTAGCAACAAAAATTAAACATTAGTGATTAATTATTATCTTTTTGGTATCAAATTTTTTGTCTCAAAAAATAAACCATTTTGAAACCAAATTATTTTGTCCCTAAAAGTCTATTTATTATTAACATTTTCGAAATTTTATCGCTAAAAGTCTTATTTTTGACTTTTCAGGACAACCTTTTAACGGCTATCCTCACGATGATAGAAATTAGTCCCTAAACATGTTTTGCAACAAAATTTTTCACTTTTAGAGATCAAAAAAATTGATCTCTAAAAGTCTTATATATTATAGTGTTAGATGGTGAAAATATCATAAAATTAAGAAATAATTAAATAAGTTAAAAATACAAGAAATAACTTGTCAAAAAATTCTTACAATATGTTTGGTTTGATTTTTAGAAATTTATTTTTAAATTTTTTTTAAAAAAATTAAAAATTAATTTGGTTAAGAAATAAAAAATTATTATTATATTTATATAATTTATTTTTTGAGTGGTTAGAAATAATTTTTACAAATTAAATATATTTTTTCATATTTATTTTTATTAAATTAGTTTTTTATTTTTTTTTTAAATTCTAAATTTTTTTTTTCTAAACAACAAATCAAACATGGTTTCAAAAACTTAATTTTTTTTTCCATCTAACGTAAATCTTTTGGAAATTTTGTTGGTTTATCACAGGAATTTTAGTAAGGGCAATATCGTCTATCAATTTATATTTTTGTGATATCAGCTAACTATTCTTAACGTTTAGTTAACAATAGGGATTAAATTGTTATGCGAATATAAACCTCATGGGGCAGGATGTAATTTTTAAAACCTCATAAGGGAATATATAATTTAGCTAAATCTCAAAGAAAATGTAGATAATTTACCCTATAAACATTCACGTTATAAACGTAAACATTCACGCTGTCAAATCTATACTATATACTATATCTATATACAAATGTAGTGAAGTCTCCCAGACTTCCAAATCCCAATTCCTAATTTACAATAAACTCTAAAAATACAAAAAATTACATGACACTTGCTTTAAGCTAATTTTTCAATCTACTGACATTTCTCTTCCCTAAGTTTTCTTTTAAAATAAAAACTCACAGTTTTATATGTGATTTTGATTACACTCATCTCTATCTTCACAATTTTCACTAAAATTGAAACTCTTCAGAAACGTTCTATATCTATCCATCTCTATAACAAAAAATAAAACTAATAAATAGATATATAAATTTAAAAATAAAAAACCCCACACATCTATCCATATCCTTTAAAACCTCTCATCTATCTCTTAATTCATCTCTACACATAATTATGCTGCTACAAATAATCCCAACAGTCCACTATTACAAATATTCATATATGTACTCCATCAACTCCTTATCAACGGACATATGATTAGCACAACGTGGTTGACGGTGACCACCACCCACTACCCTGCCTCTCGAGTCACTAGTCAAGCCTCATCGAATGCATGTCTTGATTTTTCTTTTTGTTTTGCTTTAATAATTTATTTTTTGTTTCAAACATTTGTGATTTTATATGTTGATTATAAAGATTGCAGAGGATTGCACACTTTTTAAATGTATACAATTGATTACCGATTTAAATTTGTATGTACAAACACCTATATTTATATAGATGTACACACCGAGAAGTATGTTTTGTTTGTTTTTTTTTTTTTTTTCTTTATGGGAGCAGGACATTTGAAGTCAAATTGTCACTATACGCGCATCCTTTTTTTTTTTTTTTCTTTTTTGTTTATTTTTGGCTCCAAAATGTCCAAATTGAATCATTTTACCAAGTATTGAATCTCCTCTGTGATCTATGCCGTCATGGTTTATCATTCTACAGTCATAAAATTTACATAATTATAAATATTTCTAATAATTGATGCTAGCAGTGTAACATGCTATGCATGGAATAAAATATATATTTAAAAAGAATAAAATTACAAAAGATATTGTCTTGAGTTATACATCTATTGTTAAATTTTTTGATTAGGTATAACGAAAAACAAAACTTACCACAAAATAGCTTTGGTAGTCAATGAAAAATAAATTTATTTGGATGCCTATGACAAAATAGTAAAATTATATATTCTCAGGTGTGTTTACATATTTTGATTGAATTTACATTTGATGATTGAAAAATGCTATACATACATAAAATTCATATTAAAAATATCACAAGAATGATGTGACAATGTCATTGTAATAAGTAAATTTAAATTTTAAAAAATTATAAGTGAGTGACATTTCACCTCAGTTCTTCTCTTATTTTTGAGTTTTTTTATTATTTATAATTTTTTTAAAAAATATATAGAAGGCAATTTCACTCTTATCCAATTTTTAAGCTATTACGCTCTCTCATTCTTCTACTATTAGAGTTATACTATATCTTATTTTACTTTTCAAGTTTATCTTATTTTATTTTTCAATCTCCATTTGACGTTTATTGAATTTCTCTGTAACCCTTTTTTTTAGGATTCATCTAATTTTTTCTTCCTATATTTTATAATTTACCTTCAATTTTTTATTTTTTTTTTTATACATAGTGAGATCAATCAAATATAACCATCTAAATTAGTATCATAGTATTTAGTAATTAATTTTTAACATGTTTAACATTGTTGATCGCTTTTTATTACTTACCTGTGTATAGCACAGATTATTGCTATTTTATTTAATATGAAAGTTGTAAGGGTTTAAAAAATATTTATAAGGATAAAATTATTTATAAAATACGTTAAATATAAGAATTAAGATTTAATAGATCAAATATTTAAAACAGTGGACTTAATATAATTTTGATAATACAGTTACGATACAACGGGTTCCAGAGGGAATGGATCGGACTGGTCCACGCTTCTCCAACCGATATTTGAATGGCCAAGCCCACCTGAGAACCTGCACAGGAGTTCAACGGGGAACGAGGAGTCCCCCAGCGAACCCTCCGACGAACAAGTTAGAGAGAGAGAAGTGGAATGTAGAGATATGAATTACAGATAGAAAGCTTAACCTTCTTCTTGTCTCCAACGTCTGCTTATATCCTTTGGTAATCATTTCGTTGTCCTGTCCTATCTGTTACATTGGCCCTAAGTCTATGCTGTAGCTTACCTTGTTCAAGGTGAGAGCATGTCGTTCCGACGGAGAGGTGTTGTCGTAATAAATACTGTGAGAGACTACATTAATGACGATGTGCAATGGCAATAACTTTGTAGATCTTTGTCTGCTGATGTGGCTTGCCCTTTACGTGCCACATGTTCGAATATCATTGGTCCTTCGTGTCATGTTGATTTCCGGTTGTGCTGGGCCTTATCAATTGAGTTATGTCTTGGGCCCTAAATGGCAGGCTTCGATTGTTCATAGTGAGTTATGACCTTTCTAGGCCTAACCACATCAAATTTAAATATATCTTATAAATTAATGTGGAATAAATTTTCCAAAATCTCTTATCTATTTATCGAGTGGTTGAAAAAACCAATTAAAAAGATGATCACCGCAAATGATTATCCACCACGAACCAACTGCGTACATCTCTGCTAACCAACTTTTCAAACTCTACTACCTATTCCCCTGTGTCTCTCTCTCTCTCTCTCTCTCCTGTTCATCTTTCTGTCGGAGTTTTTAATCTTCATCTAACGAATCAGATTCTCGGATGATTATGTATTTTGATTACTATTTATTTCGTCTTATATCGAATCCATCACCGCCGCTATATCACGCCGTCCCATCCATGTTCGTCGCACCTGATCGTTCTTCCAGGGCTCTCTCTCCCTGTTGTTAGATAGTATTTCTGAAATGTATGTATTGTTTGAATTTGAATCATCTAGAATGATTTTTTATCAAATTATTATTATTATTATTATTTAAGAATTCTCTTCTTATTTCAGATTTTTTTCCCCATCAAATTTGATAATAATAATAATAATAATAATAATAATAATAAATCATCTCTAATGTTTCACCTTTTTAATTTTTCATCAATTTAAATTTGATAAATTATCAATTTGATGAAAAATAAATGAATCCTTGTTTTTGAGCATTTTTTAATTAAATTTAAATTGACAAAAAAATGTGAATATAATAACATCATAGAATTAGAATCAAATCTTGGCTTTTTTTTAATAAATAAACTTAAAATTTTGAACAAATTTGAAGCGTGATTCATTTTGAAATATTTTTCTTTACTTCTTATTTGTTACTCCTCTTCTTTCATTATCCTTCCATATTTGTTTTCTTGGGTGTTTATTTTTTCTTATGACCTTTTTAAACTTTTTTTTTTGCACAAGTTCTAGTTATAAAAATAATTTCTTAAAAAATGAGATAAGATTGTGTCGCCCCACTAGATTTCGTTTTAATCAGAATCTCGTACACATAATTGTTCATAATATTTAATATTGTCTTGTCTTGTATGAGCACTTTTTTTGGGATATCATTTTTTATTTTGTTTTAATTTTTTTTGAAGTTCTTTGAGATATTTCTAATCATAATAATTATGGTGGATATGCCTCTTAAATTACTGGAGGGTGGAACACTATAACATGCCCATTCGGTTCGACCAGAGGCACACAACAAGAGAGATTCCCGAATTAGTTTCTAAGTTGAGAGGAGCAACCCTTTATTGTTCCTTCCAAATAGACTCGGATATCCATTTATGGCTCTCTTTTTTTCTTTCTTGTTTTTTCAAAATGTAATCTCATTTTGTTTTTGTATATATTGGCAAAAACTGTGAGCACAATGATGTATGAGAAGTAGTGAGTGTTCAAAAAACTTTCAAACCATAATCATCTGACTTTTTTTTCTTACAAAAGTTAAAAAAATAAAAAAAAGTCAATCAAAACGAACTTTTTAACCTAAATTAAAATTTTTCAAAAAGTAAAAAAATTCAAAAAACCAACCCAACTTGCCAAACAAAGTCATGTATTAGTGTGATTTTTCTTCTAAAAGTCATCGGGCTGGGCCGAGCCAACTTAACTTAGGAAAGCTAAACCCAATCCATGATTTGTGCTTTTTGTATTGTTTATTGAGCCTTTGATTGATTTGGGCTTTTTTTGAGCTTGCCCTTTTTGCCCCCTTACAAAATAAAACCTCACTTTGGGTTTTGCAGTCCATACAATTTTGATTTAGGGGAAATTACCCACAGGTCTCATGTGGAACATGTGGACACCATTTAATCCCATAACTTTTTGGGTACACCCAAAAGTCCTTTCCTCCATCTCTCTAGTTTTTTCTTCCCTTTTTACGTTTTCTTCTTTCTCTTTTTTTCTACATTTTTCTCTCATCGTCTTCATCATAGACGATGGTGCAAGTGTTCATGTCTTTCTCCATTGATCGGGGTTCACTGATAACCGCCAACCATCGAAATCAACTCGTGATTTCACTCTCACCGACGGCGAAGATATATATTTCCGACGAAGAAGATGAGTGGATCTACTTAGATCTGATGTAGAGATCTACATCAGATCTGAGTAGATCTACATCAGATTTGGCTAGATCTAAACAAAAAATAGTTGTCGGAGTACAATCCTCTCTCTACATCTGCCTTTCTCCTTCGATCTTTTTTTTTTCTCTACTATACACTTCTGTTTTTCTGTTCTAATGGAGAAAATTTTCGAATTCTGAACAAGTAGTTTTCGAGTTTTAGTTACAAGCGGTGAAAACTGTAAAATTTTGCAGTTTCAAAATTTTTTTTTAGTGCTGGAATGAATCATGGTTTAAAACTGTAAAATTTTGCAGTTTTATAACATTCTTTAGAACTGTAAAATTTTACAGTTTCATAACATGTTTTTTAATTTTTTTTTCCGGCAATATTCTAGACATTCCGGTGAGTCTTCGGCGACCGTTAAACGGAAGTCCGACGGTAGTAAGATGTGAACAGTGTCTATAAATTAAAAAAAAAAAGGATTTTTTGGTAACAATTAAAAATGTATTGGACTAATTGGTGCAAGTGTTTTGTTTTGGGATTAGCTGGATCTTGAACTTGGTACATGGGACTTATCAGTAAGTTCCCTTTTGATTTATTTGTAGCCTAAGTAAAATATCTATAATTTTTAGGCAACGAAAAAGTGTATCTATCGAAACTATTCCTGGACGATTGGAAAATCTTAGAATTGACTGACTGACTAGTCAATTAGAAAATGTTTTGAGGTGATTTTTGCCAATATTTTTTTTGTGATCCATAGCATTGCCGATAAAATATATCACCTATTGCTAAAGAACCACTAGCATATGTTTGAACTAACCTTTATTTTTTAGGGTTAACTTCACCATTCATCTCTTAAGGGTAGTCATTTCAAATTAGACCACATTAAAAGGGTCATTTCAAATTAGACCACACTAAAAATTTCGAGAGTGAGTTATGGCATCAATGCGACGTCGTTTTAGAATCCAAAACAAGAACATTTTCCTCACGTATGCCCAGTGTTCTATTCCTAAAGAGAGATTGTTAGAGAAAATTAGAGCGCTGTTCACCACCAGGGGTCCAAATTATGTGAGGGTTGCACATGAATTACATGAGGATGGGCAACCACATCTCCATGCTCTTGTCCAGTTCCCATACCGTTTTCAGACGCAGGATCAACGGTTCTTCGACGTTACACACGATCGAAATAGTCGTCATTTCCATCCAAATGTACAGGGAGCATACAACCATCAGAATGTGCTGGAATACATCTCCAAACACGGGGATTACACGGAATGGGGCGAATTCCGTGAGAGGAGCCGCTGCGCTAACCAGAATAACAAAGACAATATATACCGGGATGCACTTGCAGCCGGCACTAAGGACGAAGCACTAGCAGTGGTACGAAATGGCGACCCAAAATGTTTCTGGTTAAATTATGACAAATTGTCATCAAATTATGACCGGATTTCATTTAATCCACCATTGTCGTATGTTCATCCATTTACAGACACAGTATGGGTCGTTCCAGCAGCAATACAGCAATGGGTTGCAGACAATATAACAGACGAAGCCCAAAGACCGCATAGGCCCAAAAGCATTATAATTGAAGGCCCATCTAGAATTGGAAAAACATGTTGGGCCCGGTCTTTGGGACCACATAATTATTATTCAGGCCACATCGACCTGAGGGACCACAAGAACGACGCTTTCTACAACATAATTGATGATGTGGCCCCACAATATTTGAAACATTGGCGCGAGTTTATTGGAGCGCAACGGGACTTTTTTTCAAATTGTAAATATGCCCGCCCAAAGAAAATAACGGGCGGGATTCCAAGTATTATATTATGCAACCTCGGAGAAGACTCCAGCTACAAAGAGTATTTGGAAAAACATGAACATGCCAGGCTCAAAGCGTGGACGATCCGAAACGCAGAATTCTACACACTCAACGAGCCCCTGTTTGCCAGAGCCAATCAAGAAGAGCCATCGTAATGCAAAGAAGAAGGCCCAACGCAGGAAGATATTCCACTTCCAATGCGGGTGTTCGTTATTCCACGTCAACGGATGTATCGAACCACATACATTGGAGAGAGAGGACGCTGTCAGGGGTCTTTTACGACACTTTGATGAACCCGATGTGGTTCAAAGCAATAGACCTCTCCAGACCGGGCAACGAGGGGGTCTACAAGATACGATGCCTATTCAACTACAACCTCCGGAAAGCATTGGGAATCCGGACGTTTACAGCGACAATGTATACGTAGCTGACAGCCCCTGGTCGCAGAAGCCTGTCGGAGACTGTATTTACCCAGCTTATTGCACGCAGGATGAGGACCAAATTATCCAGCTTTGGGATTATTAGCCCTATAAACTATTGTCTCGCACTGACCATTGTACTTGACGAGCTTTCATATTATGTAAAAAATTGGCGATGGGACAATATTTATGTAAATTTTTATGATTAAATAAAAATGCAGTTTTATTGAATTTATGCGTCTTAATAAATTCCATTTCTGAGCAGGTTTAAGCTGGGTAAATGGGCTGTAATTGGTAAACAAACTAACGGCCCAATTACAACAATGAGGCCCATTTAATGTTTATTAGTTATTTTAAAATAGGCCCAGACATATGGTACATCAGCCCACTAGAGATAGGCCCATCAGTAAACAACGCGGCCCAATAACACATAGGCCCATCAGTAAGCGGCCCATGCAGACTATGAAAGAAGTGGACACTAAAGATAAGGCCCAAATTTTATTACGCACAAAACAGTTACAGAATAATAATTTACAATTATTTTTTATTATCTACACATCCAGAACCAGAACGCATGGGCTGATTTTGTGAAGGCGCGGTGATGTAGCAGACATCAGCGACGGAATATATCTCTGACGTCGCTTGGGTTTCTAGTTCGGAAACCGCTTTCATACCGGCGAATAGAGCATCTTCTTGCCGCTGTAAGGCATTGATGAGCCGGATTAAACTTTCGGCGTTGTTTTCGCCGACGACCAGCAAGGACCAGTGCAGCAACAATAGATCCGGCTCATATTTTAAAATCAAACGCCGAAATTGGCCTAGATCTCCGAGATCCATTTGCAAACCATCGTATCTTGTACAAACCATGTTTCCGAAATTTAAAATAACTTCGTCCGGAAACACCAGATCTGCTGGATGTTGTCCAACGGCAACTAAAATTTAATTTAGTTCGCGCAGTATATGGACGCCGTTGTGAAAATCGGAAAGTAGTCGCCATAATCGACGTTCAGGAAACTGACTAATAAAACTTCACGTCGATGTTATTTTATAGACGTAATGTGTTGACCGTGATATGGGTCAACATAAACAGTTAATATTTGTTAAAAACGGATATTGTATAACGTATGGCACAGACGAACAGCAAACCACAAACGATACAAACAAAATAATTCGTGGGCCATACGTAAGTTAACTGTTTACAACTTCAGCTTGCGCGTCCCTTTAATTTAAATTTCCCGCTTGCGCTTGCCTTTTTCATTTTTTAATCCTGGCCGCAGATCTGGGCGCGGAGCGGAGACACTAGCCGACAACACGCCTCAAAATGCGGAAGGGAGCACCAATCGGGGGACGACACGTGGCGCGGGGGGGAGCGTCCCAGGTAATATTAGTGGGACGCTCCTGGGCACCTATATAACTCACTCCCTAACTCTTTTCCACCAGTAAAGTTTTCAGAGAGTGACTTGCGTCATCCGAGAGAGTAAGTGACGTCATCGAGAGTGAGTTATGGCATCAATGCGGCGTCGTTTTAGAGACGTCGTGTTACAGTAATTATTCTCCCAACTCTATGAAATTGGATATATAAGAACATGTATTAGCCATTGACGCCCATATGAGAATTGTGTGTCTGACAATTCTAACAGATCGCTGCGCTATCATAATGTCTGAACAAATACAAGAACCCGATCTTACAGATAATCTCCATGAAAATGAAGAGGGCGATTTGGAAACCCAAATCATTGACGCGACATCCAACGTACCGGTATCCAATATACCAATCTACAACCCAAAGATAGGCGATACAATGTGGCAGAAACTCACGTTTAAGTCTATGATGATTGACAAATGCAAGCTGAGCTACAAGCCACAGTGTCCGTTTAATTCCACCGGCCGTGTCGAAGTCGAAATACGAGACACACGGCTACGAGCGGATGATCAATTACAGGCCCGCTTTACGTTTCCAGTTACATGCCCAGTAGACATAACATATTTTGGAAACGCCTATGCGGCCGCAGATAAAAAAGGATGTCCATGGGCAGGGTCCTACAAATTGCTTCAAACAAACATCAACGATGATGTGAAATATTGCAAAATGAAAGCCACATTGGCTTTCCAAACATCATCGTTCCCAGAGGAAATAACTTATCGGCCGCCATTAATAACTGTTTTGTCCAAGGTATTCAACAACAGCCACGTGGATATTTGGCACGTGGAGCGCAAAGTGACGAAGGCAAGACTAACACGCAGCAATTCTGAATCACATTTTCGGTCCACAAAGACATTGTCAGCACCGATGGGCCAATACGGTTCGTCGGCCCAAAGAATAATGGCGGTACGAATGTCAGCAAGTTCAATGCGGGATGGGCCTGAATCATTCAGTCGGCGCGACATAATTTTGCCGACCCACGGCCCATCATTAATCAACACTGGCCCAAATAATCAGCCTAGCGGCCCAGCTCACATAGGCCCATCAGTAAGCGAGGCCGGATCCAATAACTCAGAATCATCAAGACTCACTACAGACGAGGTGTCCAAATTAATAGGAGAAGCTGTAAAAGCCGCTGTGGAAGGATCCACATCATCCCAGAAAACAAATGTACAACGGAGACAATTATGAAATATTTGTATTAATTATTTTATTAATAACAATATTTCAATCGACAATTCAAATGCGCTCTTACAATCGATTTTGTGCGACATTCCCACACAAAATAACAAATAATTGCGTTTTTTACAATATTATTGTACGCGCCGCTAAATTGACCTAAACTATCTCGGAATTCGGATACAACATTATTTCCGAGCTTGATATATGTTTTAACGCCTTGACGGCTAACAATTGGATATTCATTTGATTGCGGCGGCATTACAACGGGAACACGCCGCAATACAACAAAACGATCAATTTCAGTGCCCCTAACCATACAGCCAGTTCGTGGGTCACCACTGGACCACAGGAAAACATCTTCAAACTTGGGCGTATACGCAGGATTAGGAAACCGGTCCAACACAACGACAAATTCACATTGGCCATTGTCAAGCATACCAGATGGATCAATGTCCGCCGTTTGTTCCACAGCCTGAGTAGGGGCATCACGCATGTCACTTTCCAGTCCAGGCGTATCAGTAGCAAGTTCAGACAGACCACCAGTCTGACGTAAAACTACACCCTGGATATAGAGTCCTAACAACTTTAATTTTCGGGATTGTCGTTCATCCCTTTCAGTACCCACTTCCGGCAAATCAAAATGGAAAAAATGAGGCTCATCATACGGGAGAAAATCGTCAATCCTCCAGATGGAATCACAGGTCGATGTGGCCTGAATAATAATTATGTGATCCCAAAGACCGGGCCCAACATGTTTTCCCAATTCTAGATGGGCCTTCAATTATAATGCTTTTGGGCCTATGCGGTCTTTGGGCTTCGTCTGTTATATTGTCTGCAACCCATTGCTGTATTGCTGCTGGAACGACCCATACTGTGTCTGTAAATGGATGAACATACGGCAATGGTGGATTAAATGAAATCCGGTCATAATTTGATGACAATTTGTCATAATTTAACCAGAAACATTTTGGGTCGCCATTTCGTACCACTGCTAGTGCTTCATCCTTAGTGCCGGCTGCAAGTGCATCCCGGTATATATTGTCTTTGTTATTCTGGTTAGCGCAGCAGCTCCTCTCACGGAATTCGCCCCATTCCGTGTAATCCACGTGTTTGGAGATGTATTCCAGCACATTCTGATGGTTGTATGCTCCCTGTACATTTGGATGGAAATGACGACTATTTCGATCGTGTGTAACGTCGAAGAACCGTTGATCCTGCGTCTGAAAACGGTATGGGAACTGGACAAGAGCATGGAGATGTGGTTGCCCATCCTCATGTAATTCATGTGCAACCCTCACATAATTTGGACCCCTGGTGGTGAACAGCGCTCTAATTTTCTCTAACAATCTCTCTTTAGGAATAGAACACTGGGCATACGTGAGGAAAATGTTCTTGTTTTGGATTCTAAAACGACGTCGCATTGATGCCATAACTCACTCTCGATGACGTCACTTACTCTCTCGGATGACGCAAGTCACTCTCTGAAAACTTTACTGGTGGAAGAGAGTTAGGGAGTGAGTTATATAGGTGCCCAGGAGCGTCCTACTAATATTACCTGGGACGCTCCCCCCGCGCCACGTGTCGTCCCCCGATTGGTGCTCCCTTCCGCATTTTGAGATGTACCTTACTTAAATATATCTAAATAGTAAAATATTTGTGAAAAAATATTTTAAAAAATTAATAAATACTAAAAATGTACTGAATTTTCATACTTTTTTTGTATTTTTTTGGTATTTAGTGTATTTTTAAAAAAAAATTCACAAATATTATACTTTTTAAGTATATTTATGTTAGGTGTGTCTAAAATTTGTTTTAAAAAATACTTAAAATATTAAAAAAATTCATTGAAAACATTAAAATACGAAAAATAAAAAAGTAGAATTTTCTGAAAACTGGAATCAAACAAGTTGAATGATTCTTATACATTACTTTGTTACATATATATAATTAGAAGTGAAATTAGAGAAATTCTATTTACACACTACAAATTCTCTCCATACATATCATTTCTTTAAATGTTTTTTATTACATCTTTATCCTTGTAGTTAGTTACAATTTTAACCTTCACACTATTTCTCAATCCACACCACCCCACCCCTAACCCTAGTCGCCACCACCTCGTCGTTGTCGCTTACTTCGTCTTCGACGAATCTTCTCTCTCTCTCTCTCTCTCTCTCTCTCTCTCTCTTGCGAGAAGACAGTAACGGGGGTGGTGCATCATGGGACTAAGGGGGATTGCAAGGGTGAGGGTTACAATTGGTAGTGGGGGTGCAATGGTGTGGTGATGGTGATTTCTGGTGATGGTGGCATCCGACGAAGCCTAATGGTGGTGATGGGGTAGCTGAAGATAATGGTGGAATGGTTTGTACAAAAAGGTAAGAGAGAGAAAGAGAGAGAGAGGTTTTGGTTTTTCCAGATTTAGGATTTGAAGAGAAGAGAAGAGTTATGATTGGTGGTAAAGTGGAAGTGCAGGGGGAGAGACGAATGTGGGGAAGGGCGAAGTGGCTGGGAAGAAGGAGGAGCTGTTGGTGCTTGGGAATGAAGGGGTCGCGATAATATGGTTGGTAGGGCAGCGACAGCGGTGATTTTTGGTGATGGCGAACAGTGGTGGTTGTTCGTGATGGTGGGGTCTGAAGAGGAGAAAAAGAAGAAGAGAGGGTTGGAGGTAGAGATGAGGGAGGATAGTTGATGTCACGCCCCAAAATTTGGATAATTAAATATTAAATTAAAACTAAACCCCAATATATATTCTCTCATAATTTCAAAACTATCCAATACCTCCAACATTAAAGTAGCATCAAATAGTCAAAACAACTTAAATAATGTAAACTTATAAAATAACCCACCATGCCAAATTATCAAAATACTAAGGTCATAAAAAAAAATAATAATAAATAAACTAATATCAACCCTAAGCTCAAGAAAACAAAAAAAAGTCTAAGAGACATGTTCAACAACTATAGTTATTTCTCGTCACCACCATAACCCTAACTAATCCTGCAAAAGAAGCTCGGTTGCGCTAAAATAAAACGCATCCGAGATGCCAAGAGACAAAATGGGTCAGTATACAAGTATGCTAGTATAAGTACAAAATGTGACACCCACGTGTCCACCAGACACAAACAAAAGTACATTTAATTTTTGTTACGGGACAAAACAAGTAGTTCCACCCGCGCTGAGACGAAATGGTCATTTCCCGAGATATGGTAGCATTTAGTTTCTTGTCTGTACACAACCAAATATAAATTGAGTATACAAAAAAAATAAATAAAAATAATATGGTGGATCATTCATACATAAAAAGTTAGTAAGACCCACCATTTTGCAAAAAATAAAGTTAATATAATTTAATTATAAGTAAATTACTGAAAAAGTATAAAAATACACTATTTCATACTTAAATCATTTGAATTGATCAAAACTCAAAGAAAAAAAGTTGTATATAATCAAATTTCCTAAAAGGCAACGTGAACGAATTTAGTAGAAGCTAAATAAGTTCAGAGAAAAACTTGATAGAAGAACCTTGGCGGAATTCAACCAAAAAATCAGAAACTAAAAACGAAAAGAAAATGCCTTAAGATGATTTTTTTCGGAAAAGTTCAAAACACGAAAAGTGTTCAGAATAATGTTTTACTTCAATTTAAGTGAAATCAATGTAAATGAGCTCGTTTCGTGGGTTAAAGCAGCATCTAAAGTCTACATTGCTAAAATAAATGAAAACTATTGTAACCAAGATCATCTGATTACAAGTTCTAATCAATCTTTTTAGTAAAAAGTTAAATACAAAAGTTGTCTAGAATTACGTATACATGTCTCTATCCAAATTTCGTAATTTATTGAGGTCATTTGCTATTTTTCAAGATGTACAAATCAAAGCAATTCAAACTATACCAATAAATTCATATCTAATTCTTTATACCTTAACTCCACTACTTCGGCCCTTCACTTCCGACTTACACATATATTTCATGTGTCTCCCGTATATCTAACACCGCTCCAAAGCCAAGCTTGCACGGGGATATCGTCCCGAGTTTGACCCACACTCCTCGGACGATTAGTATATATGTACGCGTGTCAATCAAAACACTCGTCTACTCCTGAGAACAAGGCAACAATATATATATACACAACACCTCATCTACTCACGAGAACAAACATAATAATGCCGAGCCTAAGGTATTCAAATAAATCTCATAATCCTTACTTTTTTTTTAATACACTTTTTCTCACAAACACTCAAATAAAACAACAATTCATGGAGCCATGGTGGAGTTTAAAGAATTTATCTATGGGTTCCCAATTTATTTTATGGATAAAGCTTAGGAGCTCAAATGAGCTCCCCCCCGAATCCCCCGAAAATGGAAACAAAGGGAAACAGAGGGAAAAGAGGGTGAAGGCAAGAGAGAGAGAGAGGGAGAAAGAGAGAGGAGAGGAGAGGAGAGAGGGAAACAGAGAGAGAGAGGGAGAGAGAAGCTCGGTCGTCATCGCAGCAGCTCAGCCTCCGCCGCGCCTCCTCCCCTAGTTTATGCCCCCTCCTGTCCAGTTCTCCCTTCTCCCTTCCCTTCTTCTTCTTCTCCCTTCTTCTTCTTCTTCTTCTTCTTCTTCTTCTTCGTTTCTGATTCAAAAAAAAAAAAAAAAAAGGCAAAAACAACGTCGTTTTTGCCTTTAGGGGGATTCAGGGGGGACCATTTTCGAGCGACGTAGCATTACTCTTATTTTAATTTCATATATTCATGAGTGTGATTACATCCATAAAACAAATATACATAAAAACTCTAAACTTTGCATACACATCTAATCAAATAATAAAATCAATCCATCATCTACATGCAAATACAAAATCAAATCAACATCAAATAAATAAAAATAACGAATTAAACATAAATCAAAGAAAGTGAGTTTTGCACTCACAATTATTTTTGAAGATTAAAGAATCACTCGGAGAATTAATGAAACCAAAATAAAATCCTAACCCTTTGTTTTTCATTACCTCTACCTTCTCTCTCTCTCTCTCATCTTGCTCCTCTCTCTCTCTTTTTCCACCGCACAGAACACAGCCCTCTCTTTTTTTCTTTTTTGTTTTTGTTTGTTTGTTTGTTTGTTTGTTTGTTTTTTTTGTTTGGTTTTGTTTTCCTTCTTTTCTTATTATGGTTAGCCGCATATATATGCTTAACTTAACTTATGATTATATTTTATTTTATTAAATAATTACAACATATATAAATATGCTTTATAAAATCAATACATATAACACTTTTTTTTATATATGTAAATATATATAAATATAAATATTCATATTAATTGTATATAATTAAATAACACATTAAATTAATTAAATAACACATTAAATTCTCATGATTCCACGCAATTAATAAAGTTAAAAATAAAATAAAGTAATAATAAATAATAACTTACAAAAAATTTGGGTTGCTATAGTCGAGCAGGGGAATGGCGTCCCGGGATGACAACAGTGGCAATTTCTGGTGACAATGGCGGTTGATGGTGTGGCAGCGGTAGTGTTAGGGTTTGGACTTGAGGTTTGAGAAGAAGAGGGTATTTTGGTATTATTAAAAAATAGATGGTGTGTATTGAGAGAAATAGAAAGAATCTAAATTGAGTGTGGTATGAACCGAGAGAATGGTGTATATTGAAAGGATTAATGGTATGCAAATAGAGTTTCCCATGAAATTATGATTATGTCACAAATATATCTAAACCGTTCATTTGTAAAAATGCCATATTGGCACATTATAATATTTAAAGTAATAACATGAAAAAAAAAGAAAAGAAAAATGGGAAATTACACTGTATAAATTCTCTCAGACACTTTTAAAAATTGGATAAATTACAAATACATCCCTAAGATTTGCTTAAAATACAGATTAGCCCCTGTGGTTTGAAAAATTACCAATACCCTCTTATTAGAATTTTTTATTTAACAGAATTAATTGAAAAAATAAAATTCATAATTGTTCTCCTATACAATAATAAAATTACCTAAATTATTAATTGAAACATATTTTTAATATCATTAAAAAACTGTTAATTGACTTAATGATTTATTAATAAAATGGACAATTTGTTATAAAATTAGAAACCTCAGGAGGTGAAATGTAATTTTTAAAACCACAGGGGCAATTAGTATTTTAATAAAATCTCAAGGGGTGTATTTGTAATTTACTCTTAAAATTTGAGAAATTCTATTTCCACACACCTAATTAATTCAGGGCACACATTAAATGAAATATTAATTTAATGACAATTATATCATAATTAAAAATGACTATAATAGACATCTAGCAACATTCATAATATTATATGAAAAAATTCTCCGTACACATCTTTTAAGAACAAAAAAATCTCAATGTACACCTTTTGAGTTAAAAAAAAAAATCCTAATTTTTCAATTGTTGTCACTTTGCTTGTTACATACTCTATACTCCTCTATTGCTTGCAAAGCAAGACTCTCAAAACTTCTCTCATATTGCTTTAATCTCTAGGTTTATACTATATTATTTCTATCATTTTCTTATTAGTTCCACAATTTTTGCTTGATTTTGATATGAAAGAATTGCAAATCAATGGAAGTTCAAACTCCAGCAAAAATGTGTCTAGTGACAGCAAAATTAGTGATGAAAAAGTTAGCTTTTTCGTGTAGTATTTTTTTTTTTTTTTTTACAATTTTCAGTCGGACAACCAGTGTTGTATTTCTTCATTATATTCGGAAACCAACAGTTGAATTTTTTTTTTCTAACTATGAAAATAATATATTAATTCGGCAATTATCATTGGAAACTGTTGTGTTGATTGTCTTTGTAACGTACACTTTTCGTGTATAATATAATATAATATGTATAGTTGTGTGGATTCATGCTTCTTGATGAGTATAGAATAGAGTTATAGAGGAGAGACAGAGATAAACAAAAAGACCATACGATTCAACATTTTAATAAACTAAAATGTGGAAATTTATTTAAATTTAGTTTTTACTGATGATCGACTTTTTTGCTCTTCACACTTATCGCTCAACTGGAAAAAATTATGAAAGTGATTTTCATGTATTGTACATAAAAAATATGGATTATTAGATTATGATAGAATAAATACTAGTCATTAGGTCTACAAATGTGAAAATAGGGTCAATCAAAAGTGTGTGGAACAAAAGGGTAGTAGCGTGTGTCCAATGGTTATGAGTGAAGGGTATTATTATAACTTTAAGTGTGTGGATTGAGAAAATTAATTAATAATCAAATTAATAGGTATGTGTATTGAGAAAAGATGTGTCCTGAATTAATTAGATGTGTGAAAATAAAATTTCCCTTAAAAATTACACAAACCCTTGTTATGATATTACTCTTTTCCCATACTCTTACTCTATGTATCCAACCACATTGCCACTATCACCCATCTTCCACCCTTCCATTACTATCGCCCACTTCATCTTGCAATAGTCAATTTTTCCTTTATAAAGATTCAACAAAAGTCTAGAAATTTATATATGTGAAAATAGACTCATTGTTACTTTCCATCCCCATTCTTCCCATCAAGCTGCCCACATATTCCACCACTAACTAAACCATCGCCAAAAACCTACGGGAAATTCTATTTCCACCCACCTGATAGACTCAAGGAACACACTTAATGAAAAATTAACTTAATGACAATTATATCCTAATTGAAAATTACTATAATAGTCATTGATCAACACTCCTAATATTATATATATAAATTCTCTATACACATCTTTTAGAAATAAGAATATCTCAATATACACTTTTTGAAACAAAAAAATTAAACCCTAATTTTTCATTTGTAGTCACTTTGCTTGTTACACACTCTGTACTCCTCTCTGTTATTTGCAAACAAAACATCTCCCATATTGCTTTAATCTTTAAGTTTATACTCGATTATTAACATCGTTTAATTATTAATTCAACAATTTTTACTTGATTTTGATATGGAAGAGTTGCAAACCTATGGAAGTTCAAACTCAAGCAATGGTGACAGCAAAATCAGTGATAAAAAGGTAAAATCGTGTAGTATTTTTTTTTTTTTTTTTTGCGTTTTTTAGTCAGAAACGCAGTGCTGAATTTGTTAAATTAATTTGGAAATCAAATACCGAAATAATATGAATAGTTCGATACTTTAATGATGATTTTTTTAATTTATTTCGGTTTTAGAGTGCTAAATAAAATTAATATTTTCGGAACTTGAGGTCCGAAATTTGTTATTATTTTCATTTTTTTATGGCCGAATTTTTTTATTTATTTCGGCTCTGTAGAACCGAATTAAATTTTTCCCCCTCCTCTTTAGATGGCATGCACTGAAGAACTTGAGGTTCGATCGGATATTATGGTGGATTGTGCTAGTCATTTTACAGCTAAACAGTTAATTTTTAACATAAAATTTGTAAGTTCATAAATTTGTATCAGTTAGTTTGTTTAGTTTGTTATTATGAAAGTTGTGTGACATTGTATATAGGTTTTCGACAACAAAGATGAATTGCTCACTTGGGTATGTGACATTGGAAGGATAAATGGGTTTGTTATTATTATAAGGGCGTCAGACTATGGTGTCGGTCGTAAGAGACCAAGAATTTATCTTGCTTGTGAGTGGAGTGGGAAGTATAGATTGCGTAAAAAGTTGAAAGATGGCCCAAAAGACTTATTGAGACAAACTGGTACGAAGAAGTGCGAATGTCCATTTGATTTGAGGGCATTCAAGTTGAAAACAAACAGAGAGCTTGCTTTGATGAATGCCACTGACAACATTGCATGATCTTATGGACGACAGTGTTTTACTTGTGATCATTGTCACAGACAGAGAACTTGCTTTGATGAATGCCATTGACAACACCTTTCCGAATGCTCGACATTTGTTATGTCGTTGGCATATTAATAAGAATGTATTGACAAAATGCAAGAAAATGTTTGAGACAAAAGAAAAATGGGACAAGTTTAACACTGCATGGAACTATTTGATATTGTCATCGACTGAAGAGGAATACAATGATCACCTTGCAACACTACATAAGGATTTCAGTAACTATTCGCAGGCAATTAAGTATGTTACTGTGAGTTGGTTGAATCCGTATCAAGAAAAATTCATTGCGGTACATACAGACATGTGTATGCATTTTGGCAATGTTACAACCAATCGGTAAGATTTGGTTTTTTTTTTTTAAATTTATTATAAATCATATTGTTATTTTTAATTATTATGCTTGACTATTTTGGTTTACATCCATATGAACAAGGTTGAGAGTGCTCATGTTAGATTGAAGAGGCAATTAGGTTCAAGTCAAACGACATTTGAGGTTTTATTTGAAAAAATACATTGTCTACTTGAGTTGCAGCACATTCAAGTTAAAGCATCATTCGAAAAGAGTTTGACAACTGTATAACATCAATTCAAACCTTCTCAATTCAAAGAGCTCTGGGGTAATGTGTCTATTTGTGCATTGGAGTACGTGTTGGCAAAGAGTAAGAGAGCAAATTCAGTTGGAATTGATGTTGCAACATGTGGGTGTGTTCTTAGGCGCACACACGGTTTACCTTGTGCTCACGAGATTACAGATTACAGGAGACAAGGCCGTTCTATTCTACTCAGTAGCATACATGTACATTGGACGCGCCTTACTATATGGGTCGTATGAGAGGGTTAAGAAGCTGACACACATCCTTTTATATTTTGAAAATAGCCCAGGCTTTGATCATTGGATGACTATGCCTGACATAGGGCATCTTATTGCATCATTTTATAATGTAGTCTTGTACCACTTGTCATTGCAACAGTGTCTCACTTTCTTACCTTTGAGATCACCGCCAGTAACCCTAGCTGATTGTCGCAAGATTGCCATTGGATTTGTCAATGGAAATCATTTTGTGTAGGTATAAGTTATGAAACTAACCAAACATTGTTGTTTAATATTTGTGTAATTGCAAAATTTATGTATTTGGTAAAGATATGTAATTTTTTGGATTTACGTGCAGGTGTTTTTGGAAACCGGTCATCCAGTTCCTCCTATTGTCGTGCTTTGGCGAGTTCACCATCCCCCTTGTGCGTCAGAATGGGAGAATGCATATGTTAGCCGCGTTCAAAAATTCAAAGACAACATCGGACCTAATGTAGCTACACGAGAGACATTTGATGTAGTTGACATAGATTGAGGTATTACAGAGTAGTAATGACAGCTTTAAGACATTAGTTTTTATGATTTACTAGCATAGAGTAACGAGGTAGATATCATTTTGCCATTGGATTTTGTAATGGTCAATTTTTTTTTAAAAAATAGAATATTATATGCGTTATAGTTCTCTAATTTATGAAATGGATGTCATATTATTTTTACATTGTCTGAACACAAAACGTAATGAAAATAATATTAACCAAGTGCAATTGCTGTTAAAAAGTAATAAGATTAAACAAGTATGTAAAATATATATATATATATATATATATATATATATATACTAAATAGTAGTTCAATCCATCCACACCATCACAAACTACATGTGTGCTTGTACATAATCCCAAAAATACATAATCCGAACATAAATGTAAAATATTTGTCTCCTTATACATCCACCAACATCGTCAAAAATTACTTGTGCTAACATTATGAACTATTATTAACTACGTGACCGGCGAGTGTAATGTGCTCCAAAACGATGTATAGTGGAAGAGCTGGGTGCAAACCGACCCTGAGTGGATGTGCTGGCCGCAACTTCACTAATTTGCTAATCTTGAAGAAGTTGTTCGATTGCATCAATCGCGTAGTAAAGCCTATCAGGATGTTGAACACTGTCCTCATAGCCAGCCTCAATAAAAGGATGAGTAATCTGATGTATCTGTAACATATGTTGCATTAAGAGAACAAATATAACATTATGTACAAACTTGTAACAGTTTACATAAATAATTTACAATGTAAATAAAAAAAGGATACCTGTGCGTCTTGGCTAGGATACTGATAATGATGGATATTCGGGTCCACTTGAGAACGACGCGTTGGGTTTTATACATACATATGGGTAATGGTTTGGTACCAATCCATGTAACCAGGAACATAATCCCAAGGTTGCCATACCGGTGTACTCTTCTTCCGATCAGATAACACATGGTTGTCCCATGCCTCCCAAATGATGTCCAAGTATGCATACATAACATTGTAGGATGGAGTTGTGGCTCCTCGAGAAGCACGCATAGGGCCAAGTGGTGGATTAGGGATTATCTGTACTCTACCAAACTGTCTCAACACTCTATCAGGATGATATGGTTCAACTACTTCCAAACACTTTAGGCAACCGTGGTAGAACGTAACTGGATGACATGGATGGACATCTCTGCAACTCTGGTACGAGTCCCAAATAACCTACAAACAATAAAAACTATAAGATATGACAACTGTAAATTTTGTATGATACAGAGTTTCAAATTTTGAAAGACTTTTCAACTTACATCATGTATACCCAACCTATCAAGCTCCTCTAAAAAAGCCTACAACTGTGTCTTTTCACCAGACTCTCTCCGAGAAGTCCAACAGTAAACATGTGGCATGTCTCGAGTGTAATTCATATTCAAGTGTGGTCAGAATCCACGAAAGTGCTCATAAATCCATCCCCCAAGGAGTGTCATGTAACCGACTATTTGTTTCACGCTGGACCTGCTAACGTACCCCAATTGTCTATATAAGTATGCCAATGTAGCAACACCGTAAGCATATGAAGATACAGTCATCAAATCGGACAACAAACTCAAATAAACAACAGGAACCCTAGTACAAGTCTTGTCACTGAAAAGTGTACAACCCAACAAAAATAGCAAGTATGCTCTACCTGCACATGCAATTCTTTCCATTGAATCATTGTCTGTGACATTATGAAAGTGTGCCCTCAACCACTCAAGCCCCACTGAATTGCTTCCAGCACTACATATCTCATGTCTGACGTCTTGCTCATCAATTTCCAAGGTATTAACTACTAATGCAATGGCCCACATTTCTGACAACTTACGCACACTAATAGATTTGCCTACAATGGGAAGCCCTAGGATAGTGGCAATATCGTCCAATGTGATAGTCATCTATCTAACAGTCAAATGGAAGGTGTTTGTCTCCGGTTGCCATCTCTTAACAAAACTAGACACTACAATTTTATTGACATAGCGGTACGTGCAACGAGCTAATTGTTCAAGTCCTGACATCTCCACAATGTTTACAATTGTAGCGTTGTTTCCTTGTTCCCACCACGGCCACGAACGAATCTTAGATGAGTGATTATGACACTTTAAGGGCCCCTTTCGGCAACATGACTTTTAAAACTTTTAAGGATTGATGGATCAATTGGACCTCCCGGAAATGGCTGAGTAAGGATATCTTCATCAGCATCATCACCAGTAGGGTCATCATCCATAGCAATATCATCCATAACTAGTGCACCATGTATAGGATCATCATCCATGGCAATGTGCATGTCATCATTATGCACTTGAGTACGTCCACGTCCACGTCCACATCCACGTCCACGTCTCTCTAATTCATGGTGTCTTCTGTTCGAAGCTGTTACTGACCGACGTTCACTAGGACCGACATCCATCTGCATAAGAAAAGTTGTTCTTATCAACCCAATATAATGAAACATAATAAGCACTCTCATAAAAGGATCACATCAATGCGGGTAATAAGTAGCCTAACCATGCCACCTTATTGAAATCTAATACACAATTATAGACCATTAAATTCACAATTTGAATGATGTGAAATTAACAAAATAAGTTCAATACATAACCTTACTACTTATGAAAGATTTAGACTAGGATTTGTTGAAAAATTACAATGTAAACAATGGATATAGTAAAACTATTTGTACTCTATACAGACAATTCAATTAGTTTGGTTGATGTTCATAACATGCGAAAAATAGATTAACTTCATTTCGGCCAATTTACCAAGGCAACATGGTCATTAATCAATACCAACATCATTTTTCAATCAAAGGACTGCCCATCACTTGTCTTTGTACATGCCATTGATTGTAAACTTGTTGTAGCTGTAAGCATACAACCAAAGACCAAATTTGGCACCAATTTCAATACTTTGAAATGACCAACCCCAAAGGCAAAATAACTCAAGTTATAATACTCTATATAATACAATTGTTTTGTTCAGCTATTTAGCTAACAAAATTTATGAAGACCCAACTACTAAGCTAACAATATCATGTGGAAATACCAATACTGCACAGATTTTTGTTTCTATTGTTATGCATTCAATTTCGGGAAAAAAAATAAATACATAAACAGACCCATAAAATAAAATTGTTGGAAAAAAACCTAAAGTAAAACAAGTATTGGTGGCATGTGTAACCTGGTTCTATATCATATATTACCAAAAAAAAAAAAAAAAAAGCCATTCAGCACTTCAGGACCGAACATACACAAATATTTAAACAATTAAGTACCGAAATTATTGCATTTATTCAGAATAAAAGAACCAAAAATATAAAATGTATTTGGCAATCGAAGTACGGAATTATGTATTTTTTTCAGCAGTAATTGGATGAAATTATACATAATATTCGGTAAACAAGTTCTGAATGAAACACACATATTCGGCAACCTAGTGCCAAGATCTACACAGCACATATAGCTACGGAAAAAACATACTTTTATGCCAATGGAGTGAAGTGATATCCGAAAATTGTCAATGTAATAACAAAATGATAAATGTAATAATAAAATTGAAAGATTTCTTACCTTAAACAAGGTTTCAATAGTGTTTAGTAGATATTCAATGGAGCTCTTGAAATCTTCAATGGAGGTGAGGAAAGTGCAGTTTGTTTGTTTGTTTGTTTGTTTTTTTTTTTTTTGTTTCCTGTTAGAACTTCTCCTTCTTCTTCTTCTTTCTATTTGAACCAAGTCACTTTGGTTTTCACCAAAGTGGGTGGAAGTAGAAATGTAAATTGGGGTAAATTGAAGTGTGTGTATTTGAGGGTAAAGTGTGTGTACATGTTATGAGTGAATGCTTTATTTGTAATTTTAAGGATGTGGATTGAGATAATTACTTAATAATTAAATTAATAGGGATGTGTATTGAGAAAAGATTTACCCTGAGTTTATTAGGTGGGTGAAAATTGGTTTGTTTTTCAGAAATTTTTTTTGGGAAAAATTCTCTACAAACAAAATTTTAAGAGTAATCAAACCAAACAAATTTTTGCAAAAAAAATCTCAAAATTTTGTTTGGTTACCTACTTTCCAAAATCACTCTCTCTCTCATACACTTCAAATCAATCGCTTTTTTTAAAACTCTCTCTTCCAAAACAATTTTTCAAAACCATTTCTGAAAAAAGGCAAACCAAACAAGTTTTCGTACTTTTTATCTCAAAAACTACTCTATAAACACAAACCAAACACACCTAGAATTTTCCAAAACCTACTCACATAAAGTTTAACAAAGATAATACATAAAAGAAAAATAAAACTAAACGAAGCATTCTAGAGAGACTAAATGGAGAGAGAGAGAGTAATGATAGACAAGGAAATAGAGAGGAATAGCACAACTTTAGCATTGATGGATATAGTGGATTCTTATGGGTATTTCAAGTTGAGGATGAGTAAGAGATCAATAAAAACAATGACAAGCTGAAGATTAATCTCCACAATATCACCAACTCGTCATCTCCCATTCACTGTGACAAATGATGGTACTCCAATTGCAATCCAATCGTAACGAGTAGTAGTGCTCCTTGAAGGAGGCAAACAATTAGAAAGAGACATCAGGATTAAAAGGGTTTTTGGCTCTCTTTTTTTTTTTGGGTGAATAATTTATTTATTTTTGGTTGCTTCGCCAACCACTATAGCCCCTTACCTTTTTGTTTCCATACCATCTTTTGCAATTGTATCTAATATATCTTACTATGGGTAGGGTGTCGAAAAATGGTAAAAATTGGAGATAGTTGTAATTAGGGATGGTCGCGATTCGGTTTTGGACGGTTTGCATATCGATTTAGACCCGCCTGCATATATGCGGTTTGGGAAAAATTCAACTTGCAAATGCCTGCAGTGCGGATTGCGGTTTGTGCAGATAGTGTTCGCAGATGTGCTGGTGGTTTACAGATTTGACTTTTTTCTTAAAAAAATTATTTTAGAACCTTTTTTTTTCCCCCATTTTGTAAATATTTATTTTGGGTCATTTTTCCCCATAAAATGCTCTAACATTAATAATTAATGAATTAAAACTTATAAAATTAAAAACACAACAAAATCAATTCTTAACACAAACAAATCATTCAAATCAAATCATAAACTAATACAAGCACATCTTTCAAAATCCTAAACTAGATCATCAATCTCATTCACTATCTACTACCCAATAATACAATTAAAATAAAATCTTTCAAAATTCTTTACCTAAAAGTAATTTTTCATTAACTTTTACATTTATCAAAAATGCAATAATAAAATAACAACGGTCCAAGTTAAAAAAAGGGGGGGTCTAAGCATGAGCAGATTCTTGCGGGTGCGGGTTAAACCCACAACCGGTCCATTATGTCTGCGAAATCGCTCATTTATATGCGGATCGGTTTGGGTAGATTGTGCAGTTCGGATAACTTTATCCCTAGCTCTAATTGTAACAATGAGAGAGAGAGGAGAAGAAGAAGAAGAAGAAAAGATAAAAGGCATTGTTGGGTTTGGGAAAAAAGGAAATATGGAGGTGGTGGATCAATTTTACGGTTTAGATAGAATAAGGGTAAAATAGTCATTTAAAAATTTTGTGAGCTTCTATTTATATAACAATTTTTTCTCATTATAACTTCAATTTAAAAAAAAATTTAAGGACTAAAAACATTTAAAAAAAACAAATGTTAATCACTTTGTTTAGTTTCAGTTTTCAAAATTTATTTTTTAGAAAATTTTACTTTTTTGTTTTCTGTATTTTTTTGTTTTCACTGAATTTTTTTAAATATTTTAAGCAATTTTTTTTAAAAATTTTTAATCAAGCCTAACATAAATACGTTTAAAAAATATAATATTTATGATTTTTTTTTAAATTCACTAAATACCAAAAATATAAAAAAAATACAAAAATTTAGTATATTTTCCAAATTTTTGTGTATTTATTAATTTTTTAAAATATTTTTTCACAAACATTTTACTATTTAGATATATTTAAGTAAGGTGCATCTAACAAGGTAAAAAAATTGCTTAAAATTTTAAAAATATTCACTAAAAATAAAAAAATACAAAAAATCAAAAACTCAATTTTTAAAAAATTAAATTAAAAAAAAGTGAAACCAAACATACTGAATAGAAATTTTTGTTTACACTCATCCCATTATTTATTCATTTTTTCAACCGTTACCACCTTTCTTCTCCATTAACTGTGGTCTTTTCTCCTCAACCAACCATCACCATCCTCTGCCCTTTCTTCCATTTTGTTATTCACTTTGCAACTCTATGCACTTCTACCATAAAAACATAAAGAAAGAAAAAAAGAAAAAAGAGAATAATTCTATAGATATTAATACTCTTATTAAAAATCTTACTAACAATACAATAGGCTAAATATGATTAGTTGTCAAAAAAAATAATGATACTTAGATACTCAGTGATGTCTGGACACATGTACTTGTAGTAAAATTTTTAATAAGAATTTTGATACATGTAGCATTCCCAAAAAAAGAAAAAAAAAAAAAGAAAAAAGAAAAAAGAAAAATCACAATTGAAACATATAATAATAATAATAATAATAATAATAATAATCATTATTGTAAATAGAATGTATACAATATTTTCATATTTTGTTTGGGTGTGAGTTCCTTGCTATTTGAAAAGAGCTTTGGTTTGTTGAACAAATCAAGATTGTTTGACCTTTGGTTATCAAACATCTTATGATTGTTCAAACAACTAAGATCCAACATGATTATTTTTCTCTAATTGGTCTATTCAACCACTTAAAGGCGAATAAACTTGGACTGTTCGATTGTAAAGGGCCGAACATCGAACAATCCAAGTTGGTCAAACTTTGGTTATTGAACAAAGCTCAAATGTAGAAGAAAAAAGAATTAAAAGTCTCAAAAAAATCATCTTTCATGTCAATACTATACCACTCCCGTCCATTCCTTATCCTATCGCTATTATCTTTTCTATAGTGAAAAAATATGGAAGTGTGTGACAGGGAAAGTGAGAGAATGAGGAATAGAAGAAAAGAGAAAGATAATGAGAATAAAGAGAAGATGTAAGAACAGGAATGGCAGTAGTATGTTTGGTATTACAAAAGCTATAGAATATACATTTCAACGTATAATTAGAAAATGAGTGTAATGAGATAAAGTCACGATGTAAATAGAATCATCCCATTTGTAATTACGTAAATAGAATCATCCCATTTGTAATTACCGTTTAGTCCTTAATAGTTATTTAATAAAATAAGCTCTTTTTTTATTTTTTTATTTTTTTTAATGCGTATAAGCTATTTGCAATGCAACTTTATGGAGGAGATTGTAATTTTTAAAATTATAAGGGTACTAATACATTATTAAAGTAATTTACTTGAAAAGTTAGGGAAAATTTTATTTATGCACCACAAGAAATCTCAGTAAATATTATTTATTTTGTTTAAATATAAATTTTTGAACAAAAGATAAATATTCAAAAATAAATTAATGAATAAATATAAATTGTTCAAATATATATTCCGTTTAATTATTTATATCAAAACAATTGTAATATAAATAGTATGTACTGTGTAAATAGAATTATTCAAAATTTAATGGTCGGAGATGTCAAACATAATAGATTAGAGCATCCACAATGGATGCGTTAGTGAGTGTGTTAGTGTCAGGTGTTAGTTTTTGGCCAGTCAAAAACACTGTTGGGTGCTACAATGGATGTGTTAGTGGGTGTGTGTTAATGTCAGCTCTTAACTTGTGTATTAAGTCGACCTCTAGGTTGACCCTCGGTTGACTCTCTAGTTGACCACTTAGTCGACCGGCTCGTTTAACATTTTTTTAGACTTAAAATTTTTGATTAAATTAAATTATTTATTTATTTTATTTATTATATATATATACACACTTTAACATATCCTACTACATTAACAATCACTCTCTAAAATTAACAAATTTTTACCCCCACCTTAATACACATTTTTAGACTCCACTTTATATGTATTTTTTTTTTGGTCATGTAACACACTTTGACTTACATTTTTAACTAGAAAAATGATGCAGACTATTAATTAGTAGTTATGTGGCAGTGGATCTCACCCACTGTCACGTGTGTTTTGTGTCTTAATTTTATTTTATTTTATTTTATTTTTTTGCTTTTCATCTCATTAGTGTTGATGTTAGTAGTGGAATTTAGCGGCATATAGTAACTATCCAATTGTGATGCTCTTACCCTGTTCCTTTCCATGGCGAATCAGATACGAAGTTCCAATTCTATCCTTCGCTCTCCTCTCAAAAATCTCCTAGCTTTCTCAGCTTCCTTCATTCTTCGCCGCTCATCATTGTTTTCTCCACTTTTCTCTCACTAGATTCTCTCTCTCTAGACTTCATATCTATTAGATATACACAGTTGGGGCCAGAAATTTGAAAGTTCAAAATTATTCTGATTTGGGTCTGTGTGGAGTTCATGATCATCTGAATCTGCCGGGTAAGTCACTCAGATTTTATATAAATCTCAGTTCTTTGAATTTATCATTTGATATGGTAGCTTGTATATGATTCTGTGTATCTTTCTTTATTCTTTGGTTGCAGGAGTGTAAATTGAAAGGACCAGTTTGGTCAATTGATGAGAAATCTTTGAAATCTGATCAGATTGTTGCTTTTCTAGTAAAACCAACACACTGATTTTTTTAATTTCATTTTGGGAGGAGGGTTTGTTTGACTTTGTTTGCTTGCAAAAATGGATGGTTTATAGTGAAGATACTAGCAACTGGATTTCAATCATTACCCAGTTGGTAGGTTTGTGTGTGTTGATGATTGGGTTGGTTGACTTCTGAATGCTTACTGGCATGAAAACCCTAAAAAATTGATCTGGGTATTCTCTTGAAGTCTTGGTTGAGGATTGTTTTTTGGATTTTTTTTTGAAGATTTGGCTGCTTGGTTTCTGGGTTTTAGTCAATCTTGATTTTCCTTAATTTTGTTTTTGGCTGGAAGAAAAGAATTCTTGATGATCTTGATGATCTGTAGTTTAACCATAAGTTGGCTGAGTTTTTCCACTTGAAAAGGTTTTGATTGAATCTGGTGGACAATAGCTTTTGTACTTTTTGTTTCTCAGTTGTTTGGTTGGTTATGGAGTACCTTCCTGTTGAAGTCATTGGAAACATTCTATCCCGGCTTGGGGCTGCACGAGATGTTGTGATAGCATCCACGACTTGCAGGAAATGGCGAGAGGCTTGGCGGAACCACCTCCATACACTATCCTTCAATTCAAATGACTGGTCTGTATACAATGATCTCTCGACAAGTAGAATAGAAATTCTTATCACTCAAACAATTTTCCAGACCACCGGACTCCAATGCTTATCAATTATTATGGATGCGGTTGATGAGTTCTCAGCTGCCCCAGTGATTGCTTGGCTAATGTATACTAGGGAAACCTTGCGCCTGCTACATTATAATGTAAGGACCACCCCAAGCATTAATATTCTTGACAAATGTGGTCGACAAAAGCTGGAAGTGTTGGAATTGGCTCATAATTCTATCACAGGTGTTGAACCTAGTTATCAGAAATTTCCTTGCCTCAAGTCGCTTTCTTTGAGGAATGTTAGTATCTCAGCATTGGATTTGAACCTCTTGCTTACTGCCTGCCAAAAAATAGAGGTATTGGCTCTTGTCAATCTAGATATTGCCATGTCAGATGCGCAGACAACAATGGAATTGAGTAGTGCCTCTTTGAAGGATATTTATGTTGAAGCGATCAGTTTGGATAAGTTTATATTGGAGGCTGATGGCATTGAGAAGTTGCACTTGAAAGACTGTACACTTGAGGTTTTTGAGCTTGTCAGCAAGGGGACCTTGAGGTTTCTCAAGATTGATGATGTTAGTGTCATCCAACTAGATATTGGTGAGGGTACTGAAAATCTTGAGATTGTCGATGTTAGTAATTTCACAATCATGTGGCCAAAGTTTCATCATATGATCTCAAGGTCATCAAAATTGAGAAGGCTTCGGCTTTGGGGTGTTGTTTTTGATGATGAGGATGAGGTTGTGGATTTAGAGACAATATCTTCATGTTTTCCTTTGTTGAGCCATCTGTCCTTGTGTTACGATCTGAAAGATGGGGCAGTGCAATATGGCTTGCAAGGTTCATTTCAATTTGAAAATGTGGTTGTATTGGAACTTGGGTGGACAGTAATTGGTGATCTGTTCTCACACTGGGTTGCAGGACTTCTTGAAAGGTGCCTCAATCTTAAGAGGTTGGTCATTTATGGGGTGGTTTCTGAGGCCAAGACCCATGAAGAATGCCAAATGTTAGCCAATTTTACCTCGTCCATTGTTAGGCTTATGAGGAAATATTTGCATGTGGAGATTCAATTTGAATATGAATGAAGATTTGCCAGAGTTTTGGTGAAGTATTGGTTGTACCACAGGTATATGACACCCAATGGAGATTCTGATCATCATCTTTATGTCCTTTTATCAGAGTTCCACTATTTTTGCCTTTCAGCTTAAATTGTTGATTGAGCAACTTCATATATACCCTATTCTTTGTGTAGAAGTGTATGCTGTGTTGTAGCTTTTTGTTGTTGTTAATCTTCTTTCTTCAATTAAGGCTGTTTATTATTATGTTGTTTTCTTAATTCAACACTTTTAATTCATTTTTGGGTCGTGTCAGATTTCTTTAACTGCAGTAATCTTTTTACTTAGAAATTCTCCTCTAGTTCATATGCTTTTGGTTTCTTGTTTCAAACGTGTTGTGACATTTGATCTCTATGCTGTGCCAAAGGTCTCATTCTTGTGCCATTCTTGAATGCGAGTCATGGTTCCAATTTCCATTTGTAACCATGCTTTTACTCTCTATATCTCTTAAATTCATCACAAAATCACAGCACAAACAAGGTTTCAGACAATGTCGGACAGCTGTTTATATATATCTTAATCTACAAAGGAAATGTTTAACAGGAAAAGGTTTGGTGGAATTGGTAAGAAACTTGATGACTTTTCAAACTTGTCAAGTTGTCAGTAAACAAGGCATGACACAATGGTCGATTGATGTTGGGACTTGGGAAACTGGGTATGAAATGTGGAATCAGTCCTTTATTTTTGAAATTTATTTCTTTATATGAAGCTAAATGTTTACATTTTATTGCACTTCCAAAATCATTAAAATTCCATGCATGTATTCCTTCATATCCTGTGTCTTCTGTGAGTGTATATCTCTCCATCCTTAAACTCAACTCAACCCAACAAAGCCTATTCCCAACTGATCTACATTAATCCTGTTTTTCCATTCCACTCGACTAAGGGCTGCACTCTCAGTGAAGACGCAATGCTAACAAGTCTTTCTTAATTATCTCAATTGAAGTTAATTTTGGTGTTATTGTCGTTTAGTTACCCGTAAAGTGGACATTGTCACACTTTCTAACTCGGGCACTAACTTGCATTTGTCCATAGTACGATAACCCTTGCCCTAGGGGTGGAACCAATATTTTATCTTTGGGAGGGAAACAATTAATATCTAACAAATTATACTGGCTAACAATTATTCAAATATTGTTCATTTCACGTGTTAAAATTTCTATTCACAAAAGTAAAACTGATAACAAATTATGAATGGAAAACTGAAAATACGTCTGTAATGACAAAAATAAAATCTAAAATTTCAACTATATGTGGTCACTTTTTTATAGTGTTGGTGATAACTATTATAAAAAAAAACACACATGCTGATAAAAAAACAAACACTTACACATGCATGAACAAATTAAAGAAAGGTTAACGTTTTACCTGCAGAGTGACGGGCAGGCTGAAGTGCTACTGCTTGGTACTTGAATGTATTTTGTATCTGAATGTTTGATTCCAAATTTTAGTAAGGGGGCTAGTTCATCCATGTTTTTCATGGTTTTAGCCAATGCGTGCTACTAAAACTTCAAAGGTAATTAAAATCTGTTTGCATTTGTTTTGCATAACAAGTAATCAGAACCTTAAAGGTATCTCTGTTTTGTTAGAGGAATCCATTTAAGGACCAGGCACGGGGTCAAGAAAGGGTGAGAACCCTTGTTTAGTAAAAATCCTAACCTTTTAGGATTTTTTGTATTATTTTATTAACAGTGAATACCATATTTTATTGTAAGAGACATTAAATACCATATTTTATTGTGAAATAAATAAAAATAATTCAATGCATATGCATGATTTGAGACGTTAGAGGCTTTTTGACTTTCTATGAGACTAGGTCCAGCAAATTTATTTTTTTTTTTATACAACAAATGGGATGTTCTTTTTTTTGGGAATATTAAGGGTTTGAATTGGGATGTTTGCATATGCATAATATTCTTCTTCTTCTTCTTCTTCTCTCTCTCTCTCACTTTTGTTTTGTCTTGTTTTGTTTTGTTTTTTTTTTTCTTTTAACTGCATCTTAGATCTGTGAACCTTATGAAAAACGGAAGATATGAAATGCTGTGATATTTATTTGTCTAATATTATCTATTTATTTGAAGTTTTGAATTTTTATACATTTGACTGTAGACCTGGAGTGCGTATTGTCAATGAGGAGTTTTTCTTAAATAAAAAATGTAGTCAACTAAAAGCATTTTGTGCTTGACATAACTGGGTTTGGGGATGGTACTTTTTGAAACATTGTAAAGGAGAATGTTCTTTATAGGGATTCAAGGCTGTCTAGATCAGCTGCCTATTTGTTGTCTACTACTCCATTCTGAATTGGGACACTGGTTTGGTTCCTCGTCAACTCCGATGGTATTGCAATTCTCTTCAAAGTAATAATTCATCATGAACTGTTGTGTAGTTTATCTGGTTTTGTGATTGCTACTAAGATAGTTGGATGAGAATTGGAATAAAAGAAGAGAAGCATTACCATTGGAACCTTCCCCGAGGCTGTTATGTTTACACTATCCAGATTTTGTTTTATGACAGCCAAGTTCTTTCCTGGCAATTGAGACTGTTTCCTACTCAAAAGGCAAGAAAAATGGCAATAGTAATGTGGCCTACGTGGTGAAATAATCTGTGCAATTTACTATGGATGGTTCTATATAAGAGTTGGATGATGGAAAAAGGATCCATGTGGTTCACCTGCTCTAGTAGGGATTAAGTTTTTTGCGTGGTTGACTTGTGTATTATCATGCTGTAAGCATATTATGGCTGTTGGTTTGCCCTTGTCAGATCTCTTCTATGAAGTATATATGTAGTGGCTACTGTGAAACCTTTTAGCTGCCCATAATGTCCTGCTACCATATATACATATTGCTGTTAATGAGCTTTTGTTAGGGACTTGAGGCACAGAACTGAGGTGATGTGTTGAGGAGAAAAAGGTTAACCATCTTATCAGTAACCTCATGTCATCCGGTATGTTCTGCAAGTTGGTACATTTTTGTTTATAATATTGTTATAGTTCTCATATCATTTTCTTTAAATTATCTTTTCATTTGTATGGGTAGGAACCAAATGCGTAACTTTTGATGGGCAAGCTTGGTGAATAAAGCTCTACAGATGAAGGTAATATACTCATTGATATCAAGCATTCTCCTGTTTTTTCCTCTGTTAGTTTGTTTGCCTGTCATATGTTTGACATGTTAGTTTGCTTCACTGTGTCTCTTCCCCTGACGCACATTGTCTTCTTGTACTGAATTTGTTGGACTTTCTTGTTTGGGGTGAACTGATTTGCAATGCTTTTCATTTCATACCTAAGTGTTAACTGTCTGGTTATGGAATTTTTTTTGAATGACACACTTACAATTACTGCACAGATGTGTATGATATCTGTATTCTGATTTTTGGGAAGAACTGGGATCCTAACTTCATCCATGGTGTTTGATGTTAGATTTTGTTGATAAAATCTGTTTAGGATATGGAAACTGGGGTAATAAAGACTTTATTTATACAAGATATTCTCGTAGAGGACGGAGTGAGGCAAAAGGCAGAACACATCTCTCAGCAAATTATGCTTAGGACCCTTCAATTCTTCCACTATGTTAAGTTAGAATACTAGAGTACCAGACACCGGCCATCTAGTGCACATATAAGCAATGCAACATCCCAGCCAATAGTTTTGGCATGAGCAATAGAAGAATTAGTATATTATCACAAACCTGTCAAGCCTGAAAATGCGTCCCAATTGACACAATTACTTTCTTTGAATGAATTTACCCAGCTACATCTCTCAAGATCTAAAAGAAGTATAGGCTCAATTATTTGGCAAGGCTAACTGTCTTGAGGGAAGATTTCACGATGTTAAAAAAACTGTGAAGATTGCAACTCTGTGAATCTTGATCAACTATGAGCAAGTCAAAATCCAACTGTTATGAACTTTTAACTCCATTTATTGATGAAAACCATTATAAGGAAAAAAAACATGAGCTAGTAAGTGTGCCGGAATTCGCATGCGCATTGCGCATCTGAATTGATTAGTAGCTTCACTTGAATTCTACTGAGTATATTGAAGAAAGATACATTTTGAAAGGCTTGTTGCTAATGAGACATGATGTGCTTTTTACTACTTCATCATCCTTTTTTTTCTGATCAGCAAAATTTTTCATCATCCTCAGGCCCTCATCATGCAATTTAGCTGATTTTTAACCTTTATCTTCTAAGATTACACAATGGAGCTCCTGCTTTTCCTCATCTCTCTGAAATGCCATAAACAACAATCTTGTTCTCCAACTTTTACAGATCTTCATTGCTTTTTAATATGCTTGAGATTGATACATCTTTGTAGGAAATGACCTTCTTCGTGAATGTCTTCACTAAAACAAAATATTATTGGTCACAAAATAGGTTAAAATAAACAGAGGGTAATCAAAATGAATGTTAGCAAATATCTTTAAAGAATTTATTCAAAATGACATATATCTGTGGATAGGAACTGGTTGAGTAGAGGAAAGGGGTCCTTTCCCAATCTCAAGCAGACTATGGAGATTTCCTTGCCCCCCAATTCCCCTATTTCCCTAACCTCGCCCACCCACCTCACAAATTTCACTCTTGTCCCATTTATAGATCACTTGACTATAACAAAATGAAAAATTGCTAGATCAAACTTCATTTAAAGAAAAAAAAGTAAAGAAAATTAGGGAAAAAATTGTTAAAGATCAATCTATCTATAGAGTTGGCTATAGAGGTCAAATGGTTAGATCAATTATCAAATCAGAAAAAGGAAAAAGCCATCCATCTCAACAATGAGGTTATGGAGTGTCAACATTTATCTCGTCTCTCTCTGCCTCTTTATATGTACACATACATGTATTTATATACATTCATGTATACAAAGTAGCAAGAATCAAACACGCAAACATACCTTAGTTGAAGAAGCAACAAATGACAATATTTTTGAACAATCTCCGGTTTCACTACATCACGTTGGCACCGGAGGAATGGGTGAAAAGGCTGATTGTAGGTGGGGTGGTTGTGGAGAGCAGATAGGTGTATAGGAACCCTAAATCGTAAATGGCGCACACACACACACACACACATGTATATAAAAATGATATTTGTGGAAATTAATTATTTGACAGGGGCATTTAAGTTAATTTGACATATAATTAGGGCTAGGTGAGACACTTACCTTTCTATTGAAGCAGGCCTTTTGGGGGCAAGCCCACAATGCAGCCGCTTTGGGCAACCAAAAAAAGGCGAAAAAAAGGCCCCCAAAGTTATGTTAGCTCTTGCACCTGTGCATAAGAAAAAAGGCCCACTTCAATTTGAATTAGAAAGAGCCAGCCTGCATTGAAGTTGTCCCAAACCGTCTGAATAAATGTGTGCTTTCCGTAACCTCGTTCCAACAAACTTAGTATGTCGTGCTACTTTTTTCCAAAAGTATATAACTAATTAAACCTTATAATTATTATGTGAATTGATTGTTGCCACTAAATTGGCAGGTGATATTTTATTTTGCTCTTTATTTTTTGTTTATTCGTTTTATTATAATAAAGGACATGAATTTCCAAGGGAAAACTATGGACTGTGTTAAGCGCAATAATGACTTACCATGTATGAGGCAAATGAACACAATTTATCTAATTATTATGAATACGACGTTCATACATTTTATTCTAAATTTACTAATATCAATTATTCTTTTGACTATATTAAACACAATAATAATAACTTACCATGTAAGAGGCAAATGAACACAATTTATCTAATTATTATGAATACGACGTTCATACATTTTATTCTAAATTTACTAATATCAATTATTCTTTAGACTATATTAAACACAATAATAATAACTTACCATGTAAGAGGCAAATGAACACAATGAAACTAATTCTTATGAGGACTGCATGCAGCCATTTTATTCTAAAAGTACTAATACTAATAAATGTCCAAGTGTTAAATTTTACGAATAAATGTATATATGTTATATTTGGGTGCCGGATGTTCCGTCTAAGGTATTTTTCTTCTTATGGACGGTTGCCTTGGGACGGAATCTTACTATTGACAACCTGGTTCGTCGAGCGCATGTATTAGTGAACCGGTGTTGCATGTGTTGTGCTGATACAAAGTCAGTGGATCATTTGTTTCTTCATTGTTCAGTTGCGTTGCGGCTTTGGGAGCTTATTTGTTCTATGTTTGGGATTTTTTGGGTGTAGCCGAGGGGGGTGTTGGCAATTCTGTGGAGTTGGCAAGGGGCTCGGGTTGGGCGTCGATGCCGATGGGTTGGGTTGTTGGTGCCTTTTTGTTTGATGTGGTTGGTTTGGTTGGAGAGAAATTGATGTACGTTCCAAGAGATTTATCATTTTGTGTTGTGGCTTGAGAATCGTTTGCTAGTTACTTTGTGTAGTTGATTGGAGAGAAGGGTGGATCCAGATTTGTTTGTTTTCTTAGACTTTTTGGATGATTTTATTGGTTAAGAGTTATTAGTTTCTTCCCTCTTTTGGGCTGCTTTGTATTCTTTATATCATCTTGATGTTTTTTCAATAAAGTATTTATATTATCAATTTTTTTCAATAATTCCTATGTCTCTAGTTGTTTAACATTTACCATTATATAATTTGTATTGATGGAACATTTTGTTTGTGCAAAGTTTGCGAGCATTAGCATTATATGAAACCTTAGTAGGAGGAAACTCCTATTTGCTTTGCACTCTCAAGTAAGAAACTAGCATTCGTCGAGGAAGAAATTCTTCCAACTGAGGTAGGACCTCTCTAGCATACTAATCTTAAAAAACAAATGAAAACAACTCAAACTTACTTTATTACTGTCTATTTACATAATACGCATTTATGCTTAACAAAGATAATTTATAATTGATATCAAGCCTCCAGTGGCATTTCATATTTTTAACACATATTATAAGTAAGTAGACAAAAATTAATTGTTAGAATATATTGATATATTTAATATATGAAAAATATACATGCGCCCATAGGCCCTCTTAACCTTAGAAACTTCTGCATGCCCTTGTTCCCCTGGCCCTAGCCTCGCTCCTGTTCCCACTTCGTACAACTAAGAGTGAAACCCATCTATGATTAAAGACTAAATAGCTAGACTACATGGTAGTAGGTTTGAAATGGAAAGTATATATTGGAATTGTTTGCCATAGAAACAATAATAAACACATTAATCTTAATCTTTTATATGCTTTAATTGTAATTTCAACATAAAAGTACAATAAGCATATAAGAAACATTATGAGATATGACAAGGCAATTTAGTGTATAAGTGATAGATCATGGAAATATACAACAGATTCTTATCAATTGAGACATTTTCCAAAGCACTATTCATATTGGTATTGTGGCACTTTAATAGATGGAGGGCATTTGGCTTTGTAAATTGATTTTTATGTAGGAATTGCTATGAGAAGTGGGTTGTATTGTCAACATTACAAAAATTGAAGTATAGATATTCTTATCATTAGATAGGTCTATATAGAATCGAATATTCTCAATAGATATTTTGAATTGAGACATTTACTAAGCATCAATCTTGATGATCGTCTTGCCCATCCAATATGAAGTGTTGTGGAAATAGGTTATCTTCAGGCTTCTGTTGCAAGTTGTTCTCCAGTGAATGAACTTTATCTCTTCAAGTGCTTGAAAACTCCTAATTATCTCATAATTTCAAGCTATAAAAATTGAAAAGTAAGTTACAAAGAAGCTATGCGAGGAAAAAAGTGAAAACTTTGATTTCTTGGTTATGTTTCTAAGGAAGAAGGGTTAAACATGAATAATTATAGGAAAAATTGGAACCTTAGAAAAAATTTAACTCTTTGTTTCATTTTTGTTACAATGTCAACTTTCTTTATATTCTGTCCAGAAAATTACAAAAAAACTTGTGCTGCATGCGTGTATTATTTGTGTATTAATTTGGCTTTCCACCTTTCTTGCCCACGTGTGATGGGAATGACTGAGTATCAGGTTTAAGGAAGGAGAAAAACAGAGATGGTTGGGAAAGGTTGGAATTTCATGTTCCCTGCAACCTAATTACGCAGTGATAATCAAATCTTAACCAAAAATTTGAGCAATCGAACCAATTAAGGTGATTATAAGGAGATTAGATGCACAAAATAGTAGATGCACCTCTGTTAAGCTTCTAAAATGCTACCAAAAAAAAAAAAGAAAAAAAAAAGAAGAAGAAAGTAATATATATTGTAAAATCGTTGTTGGAACATAGTTAAGTGAATTGTAATAATTTTGTTGATTGTTTTTTGAAATTGTTGCTTATTTTTGTCGTGCTCATGACTGAGTGTTTGTTGTTAGAGTTGTGAAGTAGTCACGGTTATTTGTGCATGCTTTTACATATGCACATTAGTTTTCCTTCCAAAAAAAGAGAGAGAAACATGGGAGAAAAACACAGGTATTTACATTTTAGAATGCTACACTACATACCTTTCGCACCCAAAACTCCTCTGCAAGGGTTGTGGATCATCCATGAAGTTCCATTTCGTATTGTCCTCCTATGGTCAGATTCCTCTCTGTTTGCACACTGAAGTAAAAATCCTTCTCAATCAACTTGTTCTTGATCTTGCTCTTCTTTCTCCCCATGAAACCCCCAAACCCCCCCCCCCCCCTCCCCGCGGCCTTATTTTCCTTCCCTTTACTTGTTAGGATTTTTTTTTCCTTCTCTTTCCTGTGTGTTTACATATGGTCTTCTTTAATATTTAAGAAAATAATAAAATGTTTTCATGCCCATGTAGAACAATGCAGTTTTGCCTCCTCTCAAATGGTAACTCAATGTTCACTCTCTTTTTTTTTGTGTGTGTGTGTGTGGTTCTTTGTACTGCTTTGACATATTCACAACTCCTTTTGTGGCCTTTTCTTTTATGTTAGCAACCGAGTAGCACCTTGGCTAAGTATGGCTTCTTGGTTTTGTGGCTCGAACATTAATTTTTCTTTTCCTTTATTCATTTATTTTTTGTAGTAAGTAAAGTGCATTGACTAAAGAGTGTAATGGAACAAGGATGCTACCAATCCCTTGAAATCAACCCAATATTTTTGTTTAACTACCAGGATGTTACCACCACAATTATTCTGGTAGTCGGTGGGTGCCACAGGTTCCAATTCTGATTTGAACCACACTGTTGATTTTAAATGATTTGTCAGACACCCAAGAGGGTGAAGACTGCAACGAGGGCAAAAACTTCTATTTGACACTCTAAGAACAAGTTTTTTATTCTGATGCCACTTGCTGGCACAACAGAGGCTTTGTCTAAGAATCACAAATACACAATAAAAACATCTAGTCAACATCAAATTATGGAGGAGAGGCACATGCAAAGATTTTTACAAAAACTATATTCTTATTAAGTTGTATCTTTAAGTCTTTCAGCCTCCTGTCTTACACAAAATCCTGACTACATATGTTTATATAGGCTCAAGTCACTCAACCGTTAATAGTGAAATTTTTTAAACATGAGCAGTCCATATGTTGAATCATATTTTATTTTGCTTAAGAGTAATAAACACTTCATTTATACAAGACAGAGTGAGGCACAATACAGAACACACCTCTCAGCAAATCATACTTAGGACCCTTCAATTCTTCCACTATGTGTACAAGATAGACACACTAGAGTACCAGACATCTGCCATCTAGTGCACATATAAACAATGCAATATTCCAGTCTGTAGTTTTGGCAAGAGCAGAAGAAATAGTATGTTATCACAAAACCCGTCAAGCCTGAAAATGCACCCCGATTGATACGATTACTTTCTTTGAATGAATTTACCCAGTTACATCTCTCAAGATCTAAAAGAAGCATGGGTTCAATTATCAGGCAAGGCTCACTGCCTTAAGTGAAGATTTCAACTCTACAAATATTGATCAACTATGAGCAAGTAAAATAAACTGTAATGAACTTTAACTCAATTTATTGATCAAAACCAATATGAGGAAAAAACATGAGCTAGGTACATAGTGTTTGGAAGATCAAGAACACCCGGATTGTGCATGAAGTGTGCCGGAATTCAGATGCATATCTGAATAGTAGCTTCACCTTAATTCTAATTGAATATATTGAAAAAGATATATTTTGAAAGGCTTGTTGCTAATGAGACATGATTGTCATCTTCGTCATCTATTTTTTTTTGGGTTCTCACAGTATGAATTTGATGCATTTTACCTCCTTATTATCTCTATCTTCTTCTTCATCATCTAACACATCTTCCGCTTCATTTTGCCTTTTTGTTCCATCTTCTTCGTTTTCTGTGGCTCATTTCGCTCAGGCCCCTCCCAACGCAATTTTTGCTGAATTTTACTCGAATTACACAATGGAGCTCCTGCTTTTCCTCATCTTTCTCTGAAATGCCATAAACAACAATCTTGTGCTCTAACTTGTAAATATCTTCATTGCTTTCAAATATGTTGAGATCAATACATCTTTGTAGGAAATGACCTTTTCCATGATTATGTCTGCTAAACAAAATATTTTAGTTCACACGATAGGTTAAAATAAGCAGAGGGTAATCAATATGAATGTTAACAAATGTATTAAAAGAATTTATTCAAGATAACGTATATCTATGGGTGGAAACTTGTCGAGCATAGGCAAGGGGTCTTTTCCCAATCTCATGCAGTCTAGGGAGATCACTTTGCGTCCCCCGATTCCCCTACTTCTCTAACCTTGCCCCACCCTAGGGTTGTCAACATCGCAATCTGGATTGTAGAATCGTACGATCCTATGATCCTAAATTGTCAAAAGGACCCAAATTGTAGAATCGGTGTTATAGCAGGATTGCAAGTAGGATCATATAGGATTCTATGGGATTGTGTAGGATCTTATAGGATTGCGGTAAGATCGTCAGTAGGATCGTTGGATTTGTAATTTTTTACTTTATTTTTATTATGCATCATCTTGATTTGTATTTTTACTTTATTTTTTCATAGGAAATAGAATCTTACAATTCTCGATTGAATCCTACCATCCGATCCAAGAGACCCTCTTACCGATTCTATGTAGGATCCCAATTTTAACTAACTTGCTCTACCCACCTTTCAAAATTTCGCTCGTCCCATCTACCAATCATTCAACAAGAAAATGAAAAATTGCAAGATTAAACTCTTATCAAAAAGAAATAATGGTAAAGAATGTTCAATGTCTATCTATCTATGGATTTGGCTATGTAGGTCAAATGGTCAGATTAGATCACTTATCAAATAAGAAGAAGGATAAAGCCATCCATATATACACATCTATGTATGTATATAGATTAATGTATATGGTAGGTTGAAGTTGCAAGAATCAAACATGCAGGCATACCTTAGTTGAAGAAGCAACAAAAGGGCAATAATTTTGAATGATCTCTGGTTCTAGTACATTGCATTCTCATCAGAAAATTGGATGAAGGAGGCTGATCGTAGATGGTGCGGTGGTGGAGAGAAGATAGATGTGTATAGGAACCCTAAAGCCTAAAAGTCATACACACACACACACATATATATAGGATGGATATTTGTGAAATTAATCGTTTGATAGGGGCATTTAAGTTAATTTGACATATAATTAGGGCAAGGTGAGACACATACCTTCCATTGAACTCATCCTAATCCTGTATGAATCTATGTTTTGTTTCCCTAAACCTATTCCAACAAACCCAGTATTTGGGCTAGTTTTTGGGATGAGAGGATTGTGTCTGAGTGTGAATCATTAGTTGGAGAGTTTTCACTATCAATTAGGTTCAGGAATCTAGATCACAGTGAGTGGTGGTTGTCAAGGGTATATGCTCTAACTATCCTTCTAGGAGAAAGGATTGGTGGGAGGAATTATATAGGTTATATGGGTTATGCTCTCCCAATTGGTGTTTAGGGAGGGGGGGGGGGATTTCAATGTGATTAGGAAGGTTTCGGAAAAGCTTAATGGGAGTAGAATCAATAGGAGTATGAGAGATTTTGATGGGTTTATTAGAGGGTGCAAGTTGGTGGATCCTCCTCTATTTAATGCCAGATTCGCATGGTTTAATCTGCGGGAAAGTCGGGTATGTTGTAGACTGGATAGATTTTTATTTTCTCTGGGTTGGGAGGGGGTTTTCCCCAATGTGAGACAGGAGGCGTTACCAAGATTGGTATCTGATCATTGTCCCATTATGTTCGAGAGTTGTCCTTTTAGGTGGGGTCTGGCTCCTTTAGATTTGAGAATATGTGGTTGGAACATCATTCATTCAAAGAGACCTTTGCGGGATGGTGGAATAATGCTATTTTCTCTAGGTTGGGAGGGGGTTTTCCCCAATGTGAGACAGGAGGCGTTACCAAGATTGGTATCTGATCATTGTCCCATTATGTTCGAGAGTTGTCCTTTTAGGTGGGGTCCGGCTCCTTTAGATTTGAGAATATGTGGTTGGAACATCATTCATTCAAAGAGACCTTTGCGGGATGGTGGAATAATGCTACATGTCATGGGTGGGAGGGTTTTAGATTCATGAGAAAGTTAAAGGTGATTAAATAGAGTGTGAAGTATTGGAATAGCGAGGTTTTTGGGAACTTGGAGTCAACTAAATGTCAAGTTATGCGTAGGATAGAGGAGAGACACTTCGTAGATGCAAGGTAGTGAGGTTGAGGCATTGAAGGAAGAGAGGAGGGAGCTAGGATTGAAGTTGGAAGAGTTGACTCTTAGAGAGCAGATTTTTTGGGCACAAAAAGCAAAGGTAAAGTGGCTAAAGGAGGGGGATGTTAGTTCAAAATTTTTTCATAGGATTACGGATGGGAAACGAAAGAAGAAGTTCACTAAGCGGTTGGAAGTAAGGCCAGGTGTAGTGGTGGATAAAGCGGAGCAAATAGTCCAAGGGATTTTTTATTTTTATTCAAAATTGTTTTCGACGGATGATATTGTCAGGCCTGGGATAGATGGGCTTGAGTGACAGCCTATTGATCAAGAAAGTGTGATTTGGTTAGAGAGACCTTTTGAGGAAATGGAGATTAGGGAAGCAGTTTTTGAGTGTGAAAGGGATAAGGCTCCAGGTCCAGATGGGTTTTCCATGGCTGTCTTTCAAGATTGTTGGGAGGTGGTGAAGGGATTTGGTGAGAGTTTTCATGAAATTTTACGAGATAGGGGTGGTTAATTTATGTTCCAATGCCACTTTTATTTGTTTGATTCCTAAGAGGGAGGGAGCCATTCGAATTGGAGATTTTAGACCCATTAGTTTGGTTACATCACTTTACAAGATTTTGGGAAAGGTATTGTCAAAAAGGTTGAGATCTTCTTTAGGGGATACAATTTCTCAGACATAGGGGGCTTTTTACAAGATTTTGGGAAAGGTATTGTCAAAAAGGTTGAGATCTTCTTTAGGGGATACAATTTCTCAGACATAGGGGGCTTTTGTGCAAGGTAGACAGATTCTAGATGTGGTTCTAGTGGCAAATGAGGTGGTAGAGGAGTGTCGGAAGTCAGGAAAGGTAGGCCTTGTGTTTAAGGCAGATTTTGAGAAAGCGTATGATCATATAGATTGGCATTTTTTGGATTTTGTGATGGACAAGAAAGGGTGTGGTGCGAGATGGAGATCTTGGATTAGGGGATGTATGGCGTCTTGCAATATGTCGGTGAAGAAGGTTGATTGTAGATAGAGCGGCTGTGGAGAGAAGATAGATGTGTATAGGAACCCTAAAGCCTAAAAGTCATACACACACACACATATAGGATGGATATTTGTGAAATTAATTGTTTCATAGGGGCATTTAAGTTAATTTGACATATAATTAGGGCAAGGTGAGACATATACCTTCCATTGAACTCACTCTAATCCTGTATGAATCTATGTTTTGTTTTCCTAAACCTATTCCAACAAACCTAGTATTTGGGCTATTTTTTCGAAGTATATCATTAATAAAATATTATATTTATTATGTGAATTGATTAATGCTTGTAAATGGTTGGGTGGTTCTTTGTTTATTTTTTATTTTTTATTATTAGTTTTAATTAATGCTCCATTTGTTTCGGTGGAAAATATTTTTTAGAAAATATTTTTCATATTTTCTGGCATTTAGTACAATAGAAAAAGAAAATCAACAGAAATTATTTTTTGTGGTTAATGAAAAACAAGTCTATTTGGGCATGAAATATTTTTCACTTTTTAAATGGCGGAAAACGTTTTTGAAGTAAAATCTTTCCAATGTTACCACACTATCATTGGAACTCTATCACCATGGCCGCTGCCACCACCATGCAACCAACTTTACCTCCCCCTTCATCCTACTACCAACACTACAAAACATAGAAAAATGTTTTCTCCAGCAACATTTTTTGAAAAAAGTTCTCCGTTGAAAATATTTTCCTTTGGAAAAAGTTTTTCGCCCAAATAAATAGAGTATAAGCAAATGAGTTCTTTCAAAGGACTCATATTACAGATGGGAAACTATGGATTGTATTAAGCACAATAATTTTTTTTTTTTTTTTTTTTGATCAACAACAAAATTTTTATTTATTAATCAAAAAGAGTTTCGAGCACAATAATAGCTTACCATGTATAAGGCAAGTGAACATAGTGCAAATAATTATTATGATTACCAAATTTAGCCATTTTATTCTAAAAGTATTAATATCAATTAATCTATAAACTGTATTAAACACGATAATAACTTACCATGTATGAGGTGAATGAACACAATGAAACTATTTCTTGTGATGACGATATTCAGCCATAATCTATGGAAATTTTAATGTCATTAATGTATAATGGTCTTTACAAAAATCATTCCAATGCCTCTAGCCATTTAGTGTTTTATGAATGTATAATGGACCAGCAATGTTGTATGGAATGGAATGTTGGGTAATCAAGAAACATGTAGATAAGATGAGTGTTGCCGAGATGGGGATGGTAAGGTGAATTTAGAAAAGATAGAGTTAGAAATAAGTATATTCGTGAATGGTAGGAAGCACCAATAGAAGATAAGTTGAGAGAGAATAGGTTAACATGGTTTGGTCATATACAATGGAGACCAACAAAGGCGGTAGTGAGGAGATGCGATACAGCTACAACAGATGGAAATGCTTGGGGAAGGGGTAGACCTAGATTGACGTGATATAGTGTATTAAATAGAGATATGAATCTTCTTAATTTGACTAACCAAGTAGCCTTTGATAAAGCCAAATGGAGAAGAAAGATCCATGTAGCTGACCCCATTTGATGGGACTTAAGGCTTGGCTTGGTTTGGTTTGATTCATAATTTATGCTACATGGAACATTTTGTTTGTGCAGAGTTTTTGAGCAATAACATTTAGTGAAACTCATCTATGATTAAACACTTAATAGACAGATTGTATGGCAGTGGGTTTGTAATTCGGTTTTGAATGGAAAGTATATATTGAAATTGCTTGTCATAGAAACAACAATAAACACATTAATCTTAATTTTGACATACAAAGCACAATATAAGAAATATTATCAGATATGACAAGGCAATTCATAATATAAGTGATAGATCATGAAAAAATACAACAAATACTTATCAATTTGATACATTTTTCAAAGCATTAATCATGTTGATAATGAGACGGTTTAATAAATGGCGTCTGGAGGGCATTAGGCTTTGTAGTTTCATTTTTATGTGGGAAATGCTAGGGGAAGTGGGTTGTAATGTCAACATTACAAAAATTATTCTTATCATTAGATAGGTCTATATAATCCAATATTCTCAATGGAACTTAACGTAAGAGATACTTTGAATTAAGACATTTACTATGCATTTAATCTTGATGGTCAGTCTTGCCCCTCCACTATGAAGTGTTGTGTGAATAGGTTGTTGAGGCACTATCTTCAGGTTACTGTTGCAATTAGTTCTCCAGTAAATGAACTTTTGTCTTTTCAAGTGCTTGATATCTCCTAATCATCTCGTAATCTGTAGCTAGAAAAGTTAGAAAGTAAGTTAGTAACAAAGAAGCTATGCGAGGAAGAAAGATGAATCTTGGATTTCTTGATTGTGTTTCTAAGGAGGAAGGGGTAAACATTAATGAATATAAGAAAACTTTGAAGCTCAGGAAAAATTTAACGTTAGCTTCATTTTTGTTGCATTGGGGAAAAAAAAGACATCTAGATTTCAAAATTCTACACACACTTCATACCTTTTGCACTCAAAACTCCTCTGCCAGGATGGTGGATCATTATGAAGTTCTCATTTGTCTTCTCCTCGTATGGTCACATTCCTCTCCGGTAAACACCGAAGTGAAAATTCTTCTCAATCAACTTGTTCTTGATCTTGCTCTCCCCTTTCCCCCCTTTTGCCTCCTTTTTCTGCCTTCTAACTCTGGTTAGAATCCCCTGTTTTTGTTTTTTATATATTGATCAATGGGTATCTTGATTGGTGGAAAAGGTTTGAAAAGTCTAATTTGCCCCCACAACGTTTCACATGTGCATCACAGGATTAGTTTTTGTTACTTTTCTTGACAAACTAGACACAATGTTGACATTGCAACAAAAATGAAACAACAGTATTTTTTGTGCACAATTTTTAAATATAAGAACAAAAGTCCTGCAAAGGTCCAACTATATGGATTTCTGGAGTAATTGGCACCTCTCCTCTCTCTCTCTCTGCCTAAAAGAGAAGATATTAATAGATAAGATCAATTGGCATACAATCATAAGGTTGACAAAGAGGTAAAGAAGGAGACTGACTTGGGAAAGAAGAAAAAGGATCGAAAGATAGTTGAACAAACTGTTTCTGACTTTGGAGGTATTGGAGTTGAGCCTTCAAGCTTTTTAATTCGGCTTCCTTTTTGTGAGAAGGTGGTGGTGAAGGTTGAGGCAGAGTATGCCATCTGTAATAGATCATTCTCACCAGTAGAGTCTTTTGTTGATGATTGGCAATTAGCAGCTCTAATGTAGATACATTTCGATCAAGCTTCTTTTGGGATGCTCTAATTTTTTGAAGCACCTTGTTTTCAGCAAGTGCATTTTTAAATTTCCAATTTAAGTAGCTTCAGCTGGTATGATGGATTTAGTATTGCCATCAACAATTTTTAGCCGTAGGGCATGGAAGCTTTCATGCATGTTGTTAAATTTGATGTATAGAAAAATAGAGAGAATGAAATATGTATTGATGATTGATATTATTGATTGATGTATTGTTGATATTCTGTATATTTACAAAGAGATTTACACTCTCTTTATAGAGAGGAGAAAGCCAACATTGGGTGTCAATTGAGGCACCGAAAGCATAAAGCAAGGATAATTATTAAAGCTAACATAATGCTGTACTAAACATAATGATAACACTAGCAATACTAACATAGAATACTAACATCACTAACATATAATACTAACATATTTTAACAGCCCCCCGCAAACTCAAGGAGGATAGAAACTAACCAACTTGAGTTTGAAGAGAGGAACAAAACAAGAAAATACATAAAAATAAAAAAAGGATAGGAGACACTGTATGGTCGTGTCAGACCGTTGGTGAAGACACTGAAAGGTGGTGTCATAACGTGGTAGATGACACTGGATGGTGGTGTCATAACGTTGTAGAGGACACTGTATGCTAACCGGAATCAATGTCGGGACAGTTTATGGGGTCATGTCGGACCGATGTAGAAGCTGACCGGAATCAATGTCGGGACAGTTTATGGGGTCATGTCGGACCGATGTAGAAGCTGACCGGAATCAATGTCGGGACAGTTTACGGGGTCATGTCGGACCGATGTAGAAGGACAGTTTACGGGGTCATGTCGGACCGATGTAGAAGACAGTTTATGGGGTCATGTCGGACCGTTGTAGCAGACACTGTGTGGTCGTGTCAGACCGATGTAGAAGACAGTTTATGGGGTCATGTCGGACCGATGTAGAAGACAGTTTATGGGGTCATGTCGGACCGTTGTAGCAGAGGTTGTGGTGGTGCACCAAGGGGGCGACTTAGGGAGTGCGCCATGAGCGACTTATACATGATACTGTGTATAACCCCCCCTCAAACTCAAATAGGTGTAAAGATAGAAACCTATTTGAGGTTGAAATAAAGGGATTGATAAAGTTGACCGGTGTAGAAGACACTGTATGAGTGTGTATATAGGCTGCCCAAAAAATATACATGGATGTAGATATCGAGCCCTCAAAAGTCGTGCCCTCAAAAGGGGTGTCATCAAAAAAGGCGTGCCCAATTCATCAAAAGGTGTGCCGGACATGATGGCGAGGCACGTGGGCGCCTTGGCTTGCGCGCCCGTGTTGTCGGCTGGTGATAAGAGGCGCGCGATGCGCGTGGCTGCCTCGGCTATAAGACGGAGGCTGAGGCTGAGGCAAAAAAAAAAAACTGCGAGAGATATTCTGAGAGAGATTTCTAAGAGAGATTCTGTAACACTCTGTTTTCTGAGAGATGGCTTCGTCGTCCTGTGGTCTGCTGACTCTCTTTCCCGACCTCAACGAGTCAACAAGAGAGATAACGGGTGCGGTGTCCCGTGAACCTCAACCAAACACCACTGGGTTTGCTCCGTTGAACTTTCCGATGCAGTCGGTGGAGCAAAAAATGGCAGTGCAAACGGATGTGGAGGCCAATCAGTATACTCTGAAGGCATGTGTGGAAAGCATGACGGCGGTCACAAACTTGTCGAACCGGCTGCAGAGTAGGACAAATGAGGTGCAGCATTTAAACTCCCAGCTGGCTCTGCTCCAACGCATATATAAGGATGCGCGAGCAGAGATAAGCGTGCTAAGGGCAGAAAACAAGGAGCTGAAGCGGAAGGCCACCGTGATGTTCCGATTTGGAGGTCCTCCATATGCTGCAGTGGAGGAGTATGGGGGAGTGATCATGCCCAGTGGAGTGGGAAACACGGAGGCAACACCGGCAAGGGCCGCCCAGGACGGAGGCAAGAAGAAGAGACCGGCGGCAGAGTAGAGAAGAAAAATCCCACCTGTGGATGTGGGTGGTTTGTGTGTTGGTTGTTTTTTTTTTTTTTTTTTTATTTATGTTTTGTGTAAAATGGTGATCGGGGTGGATCCCCAGCATGAATAAAAGGAGTTTAGTGTGCAGTTCGGCTTCTGCCTTTCTTTTTTTTTTTTTTTTTTTTGTTTTAAATAAATAAATAAAATAAAGAAAGAAATAAAATAAAATAAAAAAAGAAAGGGAAATTGGAGTCGTAGACAAAGGAGGAGAATACCCATGTAGTGGGAGAGAGAATGAGTGGGGTGAAATATTTAAGAAAAACAAGTGGTTGGGTGGAAAGGAGAAAAGGAGAGAGAGAGAGTGACAGTGTGAGGTGTGCAGATCTTGTGCAGATCATGTGTATCGGTTCCTGCTCTTTTTTTTTTTTTTTTTTTAAATAAAGTGAGACCAGCTAAGCTTGATAAGAAGGAAAATAAAGGTTGGGCCGTGGAGCGGTGTGATTATGGTTTAGGGTGAAGAATATTTTAAAAGGAAAAAGTGGATATAATAATAATAAGAAAAGGGTAGTGGGTGCTGTGTGTTTCAAGGAGTTTCACGCTTGGGCGGTTGATTAAAAAACGGATTTTTGGGTTAAAGTGGAAAGATGAGAGAGAGAAGAGTGGTTGTATTTTTTTATGGGAGTGAGAGAGAACTGTGGGGTTCTTCATTTTGAGAGAGCTGTGTGTGTTCTTGCAGTGTGAGAGAACTGGGTTTGGTCATTGGTTTGGGTAGAGAGCAACACCCCAAAATCGAGAGAGAGAATGTTAGCGGGGGAGACGAAGCCGCAGGTGGTGGTGGAGAAGTGGATGGCGGCAGCGAGGTGGTGTTGGTTGCGGCAGGTAGCCTGAGAAGGTGGTGGAGGGGCTGAACCGATGGAAAAAGACAAAGGGATGGTAGAGTGTCCCTGTGTGTGTCTGTCTCCACCTCTCTTTTAATCCCTCACCAGCGAGAGAGAGAGATGCATGCCGAGAGAGAGGAGGTGAGTTTGTTGCAGCGAGAGAGATCCAACAGAGAAAATTGCAGAGAGAGAGAGATGGTGTCCATATCCCTCCCCATGTGTGTGTCTTGTGAGAGAGAGAGCCCGTCATGGTATGGTCTCTAGAGAGAGCCGAGAGGTAAGAGAGAGGAAGATGAAGTTACAGTCTGGGTATGTGTAGAGGTCCGGCGGGCGACCAAGGCGAGGCTGCCGCCCGCCGGTGAAGCAGAATGAATAGGTTCTTAACCTTGCTCTGATACCATGTTAAATTTGATGTATAGAAAAATAGAGAGAATGAAATATGTATTGATGATTGATATTATTGATTGATGTATTGTTGATATTCTGTATATTTACAAAGAGATTTACACTCTCTTTATAGAGAGGAGAAAGCCAACATTGGGTGTCAATTGAGGCACCGAAAGCATAAAGTAAGGATAATTATTAAAGCTAACATAATGCTGTACTAAACATAATGATAACACTAGCAATACTAACATAGAATACTAACATCACTAACATATAATACTTACATATTTTAACATGTTTTGCTTGTTCTTGGGGTTTTTCAAATTCTAATGGAGGGAAATCATCCTCTGTCTAGACAGAGCGTGAAACATGAGGGGCAAGCTGAATTAGCTGCAGAGGAAATCATGCACTCCAAACCTCATATGCTTCCATACAAGAAATAATTAGCTATGTCAGACGCTTCCTATCTGCTTGTGTTAAGATGAACATTCATCACATTTTGAAACTAAATCTAGTGCATCAGACACAAAGCAGTCTTTATCCATAGTATATGGCCAATGTGTAACATCAGTTTACATTGGTTACACCATTTTGTTATGTTTGGATCTTGGATTTGTTAAGAGAATGTAATGTTATGTTTAGTACGTAGGAATGTGCTGGAATTGAATGCCCATTCCAGGTTTCCCTTCCTTTTCTCACGTATGGTATGACAAATGAAAGCAGGAATGGCCATTCCATTTGAATATCTATTCTCACAATTTAATGGAATGACCATGCCTCTCCATCAGCGGAGAGAGGTTTGCCACTGCCGATGAATGGCTCGTCACAGACGAAATTTCCATTTCTTCTCAGGATGTAGAGATGGGCTTTTTCATAGACCTCATTCTCATACCTCCATCGTTGTTTTTTTTTCCCTTGAATTTTACAGAAAATACTTACCTGTTATCAATAACCAAATCAAAGAGTGATGAAAACTGAAATATTCTTGTTATTGTTGGGCATAGAAAAATCATATCAAACATTGATGTTTCATAACTCAGTAACTTCTTATTTGTCAAATGAAATCAACATTATGTATAGAAACTTGTCCTTTAAACCTGCTTGGAGTTTCTTGTACTCTCCTCTGATATTCCAAGTATGACACCTTAACATTTTCTTTTCATTTCTGTTCTTTTTTAAACTGACACATTTGATGCTCATTGTTAAAGCTAGATTTATACTTTAGTTAACAAGAAATACTTTCACTTTGCAGCCTGATGAAGGGGGCATGGTTGAATGTGTTGGGGATTGCATTTCTGAGTTTTTGTATTACATCCAAATTCCGATTGCAGGCAGCAAAGAGAAGCAAAATGCTCTTCCTTCTCTGGTAAACAAGAGTGGGATTTTGCAGAAAATACCAAATCAAAATCAAATTAAAGAAAGATGAAGATGGAATTCAAATGGGTGTTTCATTATTCAGACAGACACACATGCACAAGATTTGAGTATGTAGAAACTCTCTGCTGAAATTTATTCTCCATGAACAATTTTTATTTTTGTTTATTTTTTTTGTTGCTTTTGCATTAATGATTTTCTCTAATATTTTGTTCCTTTATGATAATGGGTTATTCTAGTGATTTTCTTTAACTTCTTGATTTTTTGTACACAATTTATTTTGGAAATTTAAATATTGAAAATATTGTTCCATTCCAACTTTTGAATAGGCAGAACTATAACCAAACATCAGAACAGGTGTTGTTCATATCATAAACAATCAGTGTAGTGACAATCAGTATTCCTTCCATTCTCTGCATGTTTTTCACATTTCATTCCCACATGCCAAACCTAGCAGAACGAGAAAAAAAATGAAAACAAAAAATTAAAATTTTATGAATTAACTAAATCCTTTTCCTTGATTAGTTGAGAAATTGACAAGAAAATGTATAGACGTCAATCTGAAAATTCAATTTTTTTTGTTTTTATTTTTTATAATTCCTAGAAACAACTTAGGTATAAGTAATTTCATCTCCTATTTATTTTCCTTATTTTTTTTTTCCTTTGGTTTTTCCTCAATAATTTCAAGATACATACATAGCATTGATTGTCAATGCTGGACTTGAAGGACTTCGAAGAACTGAACAGAACTATACATACAAGCACTTTTTGTAAGAGCAAACACACTTTGTGTTGGGTCACAGACCTTTGTATACTAGCTCATTCTATTTTTCATTATCTAAAATCGTAGTCGCAAAATAGTCGTCCAATCTTGACCCTTGATGCAAGCTTCACAATGGGCAACTCGAAGTTCTCCTCATAACCTGCCATTTCTCTTTAGCCTTCTGAGCTTTGGTCTTGGCCTTCATTTTCACTTCCTCAAAATACTGCACAAATATTGAAAACACTTCGAACTCCAAAATTAGTGTTCCGAAAAGCTTCTTAATTCTCAAAGTACACCATTAGGTTGCACCACATCTGCAAAATTGTAAATTACGGCCAACAAAGTGAAAATGAGAGAACACGACAGAGCTATTCTAAATGGAGGTGCTATCTTGTGAAATGTGGATCACAGCAATACTACACACTTAGGAAAAGTACTCCGAAAATGAAATGTGTAGATTAGATTTATTCTAATGTGGCTCACACCACTTAATTTTCAGGGTACGTAACTTATATATATATATATATATATATTAAGCTGTAATTTAACATGATTTACCATTTTGCCGCTGTTCTTGCATCTCTAGTGTATTTCCGACCATGCTTTGTCCACCGTTTTTCGACACAAAGGTGCGGGAAGTGTAAGAGAGCCTTGCCTTGACACACTGAGTTGTCTAGCAATGCTCCTATCGGTCAAACCACAGTTGGAAAGGTTTGTAGATTGAAGAAGGCTTTGTACGGTTTGAACAATCTCCTAGAGCTTGGTTTGGTAGATTTCTAAAGACAATGTTGGGATTTGGGTATCAACAAAGCAATGCGGATCACACCTTGTTTGTGAAATGCAATGTACATAAGATAACAGTGCTTATTGTATATGTGGATGACATAGTTGTGATAGGTAATGATGAGGAAGAGACGACCCACCTCAAGATGCAGTTAGCCAAGGAGTTTGAGATAAAAGATCTTGGTCCATTGAGATACTTTCTTGGGATTGAAGTTGCCAGATTTGATAAAGGCATCTTCATTTCTCAAATGAAGTACATTCTAGATCTTCTTGAGGAAACGGGCATGTTGGGCTGCAGACCAGCTGATTCATCGATTGAGACTAATCATCGTCTTTGTAGTGGGGTTGGTGAGCTTGTGGAGAAGGAAAGGTACCAACGACTTGTGGGAAGACTGATATATCTCTCTCATACTCATCCTGATATTGCCTATGCAATTGGGATAGTGAGTCAGTTTATGCATGATCCTCGTGCAACTCATTTGGATGCAGTCTATCGCATTTTGAGGTACCTTAAATCTGCTTCTGGAAAAGGAATTTTGTTCTCTAATTATGGTCACTTGAGGTTGGAAGTGTTCACAGATGCAGATTGGGCAGGCTCTATAGATGACCGACGCTCTACCTCCGGTTATTGTGCTTTTGTAGGGGGAAATCTAGTCACATGGCGTAGTAAAAAGCAGGTGGTAGTTTCTAGATCTAGTGCTGAAGCTGAATACAGGGCTATGGCACATGGAACATGTGAACTAATGTAGCTTCAATCTTTGTTGAGTGATATAGGGCTTGATTGGAGTGATCCCATGACTTTGTATTGCAACTGTAAAAATTTATGTATTATTGATTGATGTTTATTGATATTTATTACAATGATTCATGATTCCTATATATAGAAGAGGGTGAGTGTGTAGTAGGTAAGGAGTAGGTGAAGTGGAGGTGGTAGTGGTGTAGTGGGTTAGGTTTAGTGGAGTAGGTGAGGTGGTAGTAGTGTAGTGGGTTAGGTTTAGTGGAGTAGGTTTAAGTGGGTGAAGTAGGTGATAGGTTTTAACAGCCCCCCGCAAACTCAAGGGGGATAGGAACTAACCAACTTGAGTTTGGAGAGAGTTACAAAACAAGAAAATATATAAAAATAAAAAAGGATAGGTGACACTGTATGGTCGTGTCAGACCATTGGTGAAGACATTGGATGGTGGTGTCATAACGTTGTAGAGGACACGGTATGGGGGTGTCATAACGTTGTAGAGGACACTGTATGGGGGTGTCATAATGTTGTAGAGGACACTGTATGGTGGTGTCAGACCGATGTAGAAGACAGTTTATGGGGTCATGTCGGACCGTTGTAGCAGACAATGTTGTGACAGTTTACAGAGTCTTACTGGACCCTTGTAAAAACTAACCGGAATCAATGTCGGGACAGTTTACAGAGTCTTGTCGGACCCATAAAGGAGCTAACCGGAATCAATGTCGGGACAGTTTACAGAGTCTTGTCGGACCCATAAAGGAGCTAACCGGAATTAATGTCGGGACAGTTTACAGAGTCTTGTCGGACCCCTAAAAAGTCGCACCCTCAAAAGGTGTGCCCAATCTTTCAAAAGGCGTGTCATCAAAAGGCGTGCCCAATCCATAAAAAGACGTGCCATCAAAATGCGTGCCCAATCCATAAAAAGACGTGCCATCAAAAGGCGAGCCCAAGTCATAAAAAGATGTGCTGGACATGATGGCGAGGCACGTGAGTGCCTTGGCTGGCGCGCCCGTTTGTCGTCTGGCATCAAGTGGCGCGCGATACGCGTGGCTGCCCCGTCTATTTAACCAAGGTTGATGCTGAGGCTGAGGCAGACAAAAAACTTCTGAAAATCCTCTGAAAAAAACTCTTCCTTTACTGAGAGAGAAATTCTGTAATACTCTGTAACCAACCCGTCTCTGAAACACTCAGCAACATGGCCTCTTCTTCCCGTCCAGCTACCCAGAACATGGCCTCCTCTTCCCGTGGTCTGCTCACGCTCTTTCCAGAATTGAACGAGTCCACAAGAGAAATAACTGGTGCGGTGGCCAGTGAACCTCAACCAAACACCTCTGGTTTTGCTCCGTTGAACTTTCCGATGCGGTCGGTGGAGCAAAAAATGGCGGTGCAAACTGATATTGAGGCCAATCAGTATACTCTGAAGTCATGTGTGGAAACCATGACTGCGGTCACAAACCTGTCGCACCGGCTGCAGAGCAGGACAAATGAGGTGCAACAGTTAAACTCCCAGCTGGCTCTGCTCCAACGCATGTATAAGGATGCGCGAGCAGAGATAAGTGTGCTAAAGACAGAAAACAAGGAGCTGAAGCGGAAGGCCACCGTGATGTTCCGATTTGGAGGTCCACCATATGCTGTAGTGGAGGAGCAGGGAGGAGGCAACTTGCTTGGTGGTCTAGGAAGCACGGAGGCAACACCGGCAAGGACCACCCAGGACGGAGGCAAGAAGAAAAGACCGGCGGCTGAGTAGAGAAGAAAAATCCCACTATGGGTGTGGTAGTTTTGTTTTTGTTTGTGTGGGTTTTTTTTTTTTTTTGATGTAAAAGTGTGATCGGGGTTGATCCCCTGATATGAATAAAATGACAAGGTTGTGGAATGTTGTTGGTGTTATTTTGTGGTGTTGTTTTGTTTAATAAGAAAAATAAAATAAAAGAAAATAATGGATAAAGAAAATAGAGAAAAATATTTGTGGATGGGTGATAAGAAAAAACAGCAGTGTGATTTTTTTTTTTTTTTTTTTTGGTGGAATAGAAAATAAATAATAATAAGAGAATGGAAAACGGGTGATGCTTACTAACAAGGGATAGGGAAAATATATTATAATAAAATATATATATATATTAAAATAAAAGAAAAGGGTGAAAGAACGTGGATGAAATAAATTAAGAGAAAGGAGAGATATGATTAAAGTGGGTTTGAAAGTGGGAAAAGATGAGAGAGAGGGAGATAGAGTGGGTGCATGATGATGATGTTGGGTCCATGGAGAGAGAGAGAGAGGGATGTCCAAGAAGCTTGTGCTTTTGACAGTTACACATTACCTAAGCTGTATGTGAAGATGCATGTTACTGTCTTACACTTCTGCAGGCTTGGTATTCTTTGTGGGGCACTTGCAACACGTGACATTGAAAATTGTATTCGAAAATGATGACATCTCCAATATGAAACGTCTTGGAAGCAGCCCAGGCCTTGTAATCAATATTCCCAATGATGGTTCAACCAGCGGAGTCCCCAACCTTGTACACTGCTGCCATTGAAACCTTCAAGCCAGCAAACATGGCTACCAACAACAGAGCCACAGCTCTACACCCCACACCCAAATCCATGGCTAAGAGAGAGAGAGCAAATCGGGAAAAAAAAAGAAGTGACGAGCAGAAAAGCAGCGCCAGAAACGCCAACGACGACGACGAGTAAAAGTACAACCACGGATATGTGAGAGGCGAGGTGAACGGCGATAGAGGCTAGACGATGATGCGGGTGCCGCCGCCGACATAGCGGCGGAGGGGTGTAAGAAAATGTTGAAGAAGTCAAGGTATGTGTAGAAAATAAGCGGAATAGGTTGAGGTCCGGCGGGCGGCCAAGGCGAGGTTGCCGCCCGCCGGTGAAGCAAGAAATACTAAGGTCTTAACCTTGCTCTGATACCATGTAAAAATTTATGTATTATTGATTGATGTTTATTGATATTTATTACAATGATTCATGATTCCTATATATAGAAGAGGGTGAGTGTGTAGTAGGTAAGGAGTAGGTGAAGTGGAGGTGGTAGTGGTGTAGTGGGTTAGGTTTAGTGGAGTAGGTGAGGTGGTAGTGGTGTAGTGGGTTAGGTTTAGTGGAGTAGGTTTAAGTGGGTGAAGTAGGTGATAGGTTTTAACAGCAACAAGAAGGCTGCTATTAGTGTTGCACACAATCCTGTTCAACATGACCGGACTAAGCATATTGAGATTGACAGATATTTCATTAAGGAGAAGTTGAATAAGGGCGTGATATGTATGCCTTTTGTTAAGTTTGAAGATCAACTGGCAGATGTTCTTACTAAGGGTCTTAGTAGTAAAGTCTTTTATCTTATTTGTTGCAAGTTGGGCATGAGAGACATCTTTACACCAATTTGAGGGGGAGTGTTTAAGTGTTAGGAGTAGTTTGGTTTTTATGTATTATTCTTATTAGTATAAATAGTTGTGTAAGGGGGAAACCCTATGCTTTTTGAATTAAGGAATATACAGCAACTCTCTCTCTCTCTCGTTCTTCTTCTTCTTCTTCTCATCATCTATACATTCGACACCATCCCTACTAGCTATCTCAAGGAGATGACGGTGTTTTCACTCAGCTCGACCATTTTGGGTAGGTGTATCAGTACAAGAAGTTTGGTGAATGGTAACCAAATTGTCCAAATACTCACAGAACTTAGTTTTAAAATATTCTTCACTCTAGTCAGATTGTAATAATTTAATGGTAGCCCCAAACTGTATAGTGATCATAGATTGAAATGTAAGATATATTTGGTAGCAGTTAGATTTATGAGTCATAAGATAAACCCAAGTATAACGGATGCAATCATCAACGAAAGACACATAGTATGCAGAACCCTCTTTAGTGAGAACACGAGAGGGTCTCCAGTCATCAGTATGCACAAGAGAAAATGGAGAAACAGAAACTGAAGTACTTTTATTAAAAGGTAAAATTGACATTTTGACAAGTTTACACCTCCGACATTCATCAATTTGACTAGGAGAAACTTTTCCCAATAATCTTGACTGAGTTAAAGACCGTAAGCGGTCAATAGACAAATGACCTAGGCGAGAATGCCATAAGTAAACTGACTCGACTAAAAATTTAACTGAAATGAGGAAAAAGCAACTGGAGAGGTGGATAGAGGGAAATGCAAGCTTTCTACCGTATAGAGATCTCTAACTCTACGGCCGGTCCCAATTTGCTTCTTGGACACCAGATCTTGCACACAACAGACAGAATAGGAAAAGATAACATTAAAACCAAAAGTATCAAGTTGACTGATAGGTAATAAACTAACAGATAGCTGAGGAACATAAAGAACAGAGGGAATAGTAACAACAGACATAGTAGAGGGTAAGATAGACCTAACAAATAGAACATGCATACCAGACCCATTAGCAGCATTAACAGTAATAGGAGAGGGAGGGGGGATATAGTTTTGAAGTAAGGAAATGTGATGAGTCATATGATAAGAGGCACCAGAGTTAAAAAGCCAGACAGAAGAGGAGATACCTGAAGAGGACCCAAACAAATCTGAATGAAGAAAGATGAGAGCAGAGGCAGATAAGGATGGCTGGGAGGTGGATATGAGATGCTGAAGTTGAGCCATCTGGGCACGCAAGAAAGCCAAGTCAGAAACTGGAGCAGATGCAGTATATGCAGTAGTAGGTCGAAATTGTGTCTTAAGGCGGCTGAGAAGACTAAGCAGACTGACGTCCCTTATTGGGACAGTTGTACTACCAATGGCTTTTCTGATAGCAAAAAGCACACTCATCAGAGGCTAGTTGCCCCTTCTTGGGCTTCGCATTGCCCTGAAATTGATGAGGTGGTGGGGTTGACAACAGAGGAGGCTGAGTAAGAGCCAAGAAGACAGATGGAGATAAAGTTTGACTGGTCGTCTTAAGATGGGTTTCCTCGGAGAGGAGCTCACGAACAATAGCATCCACAGAGGGGAGAGGAGACTGATGAAGGATGCCACAACGGATAGCCTCATATTGAGGGGAAAGAGCCATTAAGAACTGCACTAAATGACCTTGCTCCCATAACTCAACATAAGCGTCTAGTGCCTTGAGGCTAGATGGTTTTATGAGAGCTAATTAATCCCAGAGACCTGCCATCTCAATGTAGAAGTCTTGAATAAATTGATCCCGCTAACGAGCACTCTGAATAGCTGTTTTCAACTCATACCGTTTGGCAAAGTTGGACTGTTGATACACCCAATAAATAGTCCCACACCTCCTTAACAATACTGTATCTGGAAAATATCATTCCAATATGGTCATCCACAAAATTATGATACCAGGTCAAAACCTGGGCATTATCACAATCCCAAATGTCACAGGAAGTCAGATATCCTTCTTGTTTCAAGTCCAATGGACAAGGAACTGAACTAGAAACATAGCCCTATTTTTTCTGATCAAGAAGGAAATTTTTCATAACGCTAACCCCATAAGCATAATTGGCACCAGTGAGTTTACATCTGATGGCTTGGATTTTGGTGTCTGTCATTGTAATAAACCAAAGATAAACAGGTCGAAGTATAATAATAACTAACAAATGGGCCAAACAGGAAATAAGGTTTTTAACCAAATAATAGTACAGATAGTCAAAGTCACAAACACAGAGACAGAGAGAGAAAGAACCAGGGTCAGATAACCAGATGAAGCTGAGAGAGTGTTGTGATGACCAGATGAAGCCGAGAGACCAGATAAAGCCGACGAGATAAACCAAGATGAGCCGACGAGTCGCGATGACCAGATGAAGCCGCGATGATTGATCGCGATTCACAGTAGATGAGGTGCGACAAGGAGTCACGATTGAACTGAGAGGCAGAGGGCTCTGGGTCGACTTCGAATAGTTTTCGAACCAGACGAAAACTTTAAGTCAGACGAAGAACCAGATGGAGCAAACCCACTACGGCTACTAGGGTTTCAAATCTGCAAGCTAGGGTTTCAAACCAAGCTTTGATACCATGTAAGTTTTTCTGAATGATTTGTATATTCAACTTATATTCGATACAAAGATTACAACCGATATATATAGCAAACCTAAACCTAATCTTAAATAGGAAATTAGAACCCTATACAATCAATCTATATATTCACACAATCACACAATCAATCTAAAATATATTTCCATAATTAACATATATTCTCACAGAGAGAGTAGATCAATGACTGTCGTCCCAGTGATGGGAATGCATGGTTCTTGGGCTGATGGTCAGATGCCGAATTGACCTCACTTTTGGACATAATTTTAGGCTCTATCACCACCATTTTTTCGATTTCCAGTTGAAGAACTTGTGTTAATTTCATTTTATGGCGGCCAAGTTCTTTTCTTTCAATTGAGGCTGTTTTCGTGCTCAAAAGTCAAGAAAAATGGCAATAATAATGTTGCCTACATGGTGAAAAGGGATCCATGTGGTTCGCCTGCTGTAGTTGGGATTAAGTGTTTTGCGTTGCTGACTTGTATATTATCATGCTATAAGCATATTATGGCTGTTGGTCTTCCCTTCTGAGATCTCTTTTATAAATTATATACATAGTGGCTACCTTGAAACCCTTTTGCTGACCATAACGTCCTGCTACCATACATACTTATTGCTATTAATGAGCTTTTGTTAGGGACTTGAGGCACAGAGCTGGGGTGATGTGACGGGTTGAGCAGAACTAGGTTAACCATCTTATCAGTAACCTCATGTCATCCGGTATGTTCTGGAAGTTGGTACATTTTGTTTATAATAATGTTATAGTTCTTTTATCATTTTCTTGAAATTTTCTTTTCGTTTGTATGAGTAGGAACCAAGTGAGTAACTTTTGATGGGGAAGCTTGGTGAATAAAGCTCTACATATGAAGGTAATAAACTCACAGATATCTAGCATTCTCCTGTTTTTCCTTTTCTGCCAGTTTGTTTGCCTGTCATATGTTTGACATATTAGTTTGCTTCACCATGCCTCTTCCCTTGATGCACATTGTCTTCTTGTAGTGAAGTTGTTGGACTTTCTTGTTTGGGGTGAACTGATTTGCAATGCTTTTCATACCTAAGTGTTAACTGTTATGGATTTTTTTTTTTGAATGACAAACTCTTACAATTACCGCACAGATGTGTATGATGTCTGTATTCTGATTTTTGGGAAGAACTGGGATCCTAACTTCATCTATGGGGTGTGATGTTGGATTTTGTTGATAAAATCTGTCGAGGATATGGAAACAGGGGTAACATGAATCATCTACATCTCTTGAAATGTCAGAAATGTCCCATTAAGTTGCCTGTTGCTGTTGTGTCATCCTCATCTGAGCGCAAATGACCCATACAATTATTTTAATAGACCTGAAGAAAAAAGCAAGCTATGCCATTTTTTGTATTTTATATAGGATATTCTTTAATATTCAAGAAAATAATAACCTTTTCCTGGCCGTAAACAACCAAGTAACACCCTGGTTAAGTAAGGTTTCTTGGTTTTGTGGCTTCACCACTTATTTTTCTTTTCCTTTATTAATTTATTTTCATATTTATTTTGTGTAATAAGTAAATGCATTAACTAAACAGTGTAATGTAATGAGGATGCTACCCACCCATCCCTTAAAATCAACTGAATATTTTTGTTTAACTACCACGATGGTAATCTGGTAGACGGTAGGTACCACAGGGTCCAATTCTGATTTGAACCACACCGTTGATTTTAAATGACTCGTCAAACACCCAAGAGGGCAAAGACTGCAACAGGGGCAAAAGCTTCTATTTGACAGCCCAAGAACAAGTTTTTAACTCTGATGCCACTTTTGCTGGCACAGCAGAAGCTTTGTCTAATAATAGCAAATACACAATAAAAATATCTAGTCAACAACGAAGCATGGAGGAGGAGAGGCACATGCAAAGACTTTCACAAAAACTATATTCTTAACTATATTCTTATTAAGTTGTGTCTTTAAGTCTTTCAGCCTCCTGTCTTACTTAAAATCTTGACTACATATGCTTACATAGGCTCAAGTCACTCAACTGTCATAGTCAACTTTATTAAGCACAAGCAGTCAATACCTTGAATCATGTTTTATTTTGCATAAGAGTAATAAAGACATCATTTATACAAGATATGCTTGTAGAGGACAGAGTGAGGCAAAATACAGAACAAATCTCTCTGCAAATTATGCTTAGGACCCTTCAATTCTTCCACTATGTTAAGTTAGACATACTAGAGTACCCGACACCGGCTATCTAGTGCCCATATAAGCAATGCAACATCCCAGCCAATATTTTTGGCATGAGCAATAGAAGAATTAGTATGTTATCACAAACCTGTCAAGCCTGAAAATGCATCCCAATCGACACAATTACTTTCTTTGAATGAATTTACTTAGTTACGTCTCTCAAGATCTAAAAGAAGCATAGGTTCAATTATCTGGCAAGGCTAACTGCCTTGAGGGAAGATTTCATGATGTTCAAAAAAAGTGAAAATTGCAACTCTATGAATCTTGATCAACTATGAGCAAGTCAAAATCCGACTGTTATGAACTTTTAACTCCATCTATTGATCAAAACCATTATAAGGAAAAAAAACATGAGCTAGTAAGTGTGCCGGAATTCGCATGCGCATTGCGCATCTGAATTGATTAGTAGCTTCACTTGAATTCTACTGAGTATATTGAAGAAAGATACATTTTGAAAGGCTTGTTGCTAATGAGACATGATATGCTGTTTACTACTTCATCATCCTTTTTTTTTTCTGATCAGCAAATTTTTCATCATCCTCAGGCCCTCATCATGCAATTTAGCTGATTTTTAACCTTTATCTTCTAAGATTACACAATGGAGCTCCTGCTTTTCCTCATCTTTCTCTGAAATGCCATAAACAACAATCTTGTTCTGCAACTTGTACAGATCTTCATAGCTTTTTAATATGTTTGAGATTGATACATCTTTGTAGGAAATGACCTTCTTGGTGAATGTCTTCACTAAAACAAAATATTATTGGTCACAAAATAGGTTAAAATAAACGGAGGGTAATCAAAATGAATGTTAGCAAATATCATAAAAGAATTTATTCAAGATAACATATAGCTGTGGATAGGAACTGGTTAAGTATAGGAAAGGGGTCCTTCCCAATCTCAAGCAGACTATGGAGATCTCCTTGCCCCCCCAATTCCCCTATTTCCATAACCTCGCCTACGCACCTTACAAAATTTCACTCTTGTCCCATTTATAGATCACCTGACTATAAAAAATGAAAGATTGCCAGATCAAACTTCATTTAAAGGAAAAAAAGTAAAGAAAATTAGGGAAAAAATTGTTGAAGATCAATCTGTCTATAGATTTGGCTATAGAGGTCAAATGGTTAGATCAATTATCAAATCAGAAAAAGGAAAAAGCCATCTATCTCAAGAATGAGGTTATGGAGTGTCAACCTTTATCTCGTCTTTCTCTCTCTCTTTATATGTACACATATATGTATTTATATACGTTCATGTATACAAAGTAGCAAGTATCAAACACGCAAATATACCTTAGTTGAAGAAGCAACAAAAAGACGATATTTTTGAATGATCTCTGGTTTCACTACATCATGTTGGCATCGGAAGAATGGGTGAAAGAGGCTGATTGTAGGTGGGGCGGTTGTGGAGAGTAGATAGGAACCCTAAATCGTAGATGGCATACACGCCCCTACGCGCGCGCGCGCGCACACACACATATATATGTATATAAAAATGATATTTGTGGAAATTAATTATTTGACAGGGGCATTTAAGTTAATTTGACCTATAATTAGAGCAAGGTGATACACATACCTTTCTATTGAAGCAGGCCCGGTTTTGGGGGCAAGCCCACAATGCAGCCGATTTTGGCATCCAAGAAAAGGTGAAAAAAGGGCCCCAAAGTTATGTTAGCTCTTGTACCTGTGCATAAGAAAAAAAGGCCCACTTCATTTGAATTAGAAAGAACCAGCCCTACATTGAAGTTGTCCCAAACTGTCTGAATAAATGTGTTCTTTTCGTAAACTTGTTCCAACAAACCTAGTATGTCCTGCTACTTTTTTCCAAAAGTATATATGTAATTAAACATATAATTATTATGTGAATTAATTGTTGCCACTAAATTGGCAGGTGATTTTTTATTTTGCTCCTTATTTTTTGTTTATTCATTTTGTTATAATTATGGACATGTATTTCCGATGGAAAACTATGGACTGTGTTAAGCACAATAATTACTTTCCATGTATGAGGCAAATGAACACAATTTAACTAATTATTATGAATATGATGTTCGGCTATTTTATTATAAATGTACTAATATCAATTAATCTTTGGACTATATTAAACACAATAACAGTAACTTACCATGTAAGAGGCGAATGAACACAATGAAACTAATTCTTATGAGGACTACATTCAGCCCTTTTATTTTAAAAGTACTAATACTAATAAATGTATAGATGTTAAATTTTACTGTCATTAATGTATAATGGGTTTTACCAAAATCATTCCAATGTCTCTAGCTGCTTAGCATTTACCATTATATAATTTATATTGGTGGAGCATTTTGTTTGTGCAGAGTTTGTGACCATTAGCATGATATGAAACCTTAGTACAGGAAACTCCTACTTGCTGCGCATTCCCAAGTAAGAAACTTGCATTTGCTGAGAAAGAAACTCGCTCCCAACAGAGGGAGAACCTCTCTAACATACTAATCTCACAAAAAACAAAAGAAAACAACTCAAACTTACTTTATTACTTTCTATTTACATAATACTTGTTTATACTTTACAAAAGACAATTTGTAGTGGATATCAAGCTCCAATAACAATTCATATTTTTCATACATATTATAACTAAGCAGACAAAAAATAATTGTTAGAATATATTGATATATTTAATATATGAAATATATACATGCTCCTATAGGCCCTCCTAACCTTAAAAACTTCTACATGACCTCGCAGCGCCGCCCCCGCCCCCGCCCCCGCCCCCGCCCCCACTCTTGTTCGCACTTCGTACTACTAAGAGTGAAACTCATCTATGATTAAAGACTAAATAGCTAGACTGCATCGTAGTAGGTTTAAAATTCAGTTTTAAATGGAAAGTATATATTAGAATTGTTTGCCATAGAAACAATAATAAACACATTAATCTTAATTTTTTATATGCTTAAAGTGTAATTTCAACATAAAAGCACAATAAGCATATAAGAAACATTATGAGATATGACGGTGAGAATATATTGTGTATATTAGGAATTAGAAAAGATTGTGGCGTAAATATTTGAATTAGCTGTATTTCCTTTTTTAGTCATAGGTTTAGGGTTATATAAACTGATGAACTCTTTGTTAATTAGATACACTTGAATATACAAGTTTATTCAGAGATCTTGTATGGTATCAAAGCCACATCCGAAACTCTAGGTTTGGCCTTGATCGTTCAAAGCTCTTTCTCTTCGTTCACGCTTGTTGTTTGAAGTCTTCTCTGGTATTCTTCGAAGTCATGAAGGTCTCTTTGGGCTTCTCCGAAGTGGTGATAGCCTTCTCCGAAGTCACGATAGCCCCCTATGTTCTTCTCTGAAGTCGCGATAGACTTCTCTGGTCTTCTCCAAAGTTGCGACAGACTTCTGGTGCCTGGTCTGAAGTCGCGACTCTGGTCTAGGTTTGAGGGATCTCTCTCTGTCTCGCGCGACCTCTGCCTTGGCTCGACTTCTGGTTCTCTCTGTGTTGATCGAAGCTCTTCGTCATTGGTCTCTGTTCTCTGCCTTGGCTCGACTTCTGATTCACACAGGTCATGAGGCTTTAGACTTGTTAAGTTATTTAATATTCTGATTCTTGGTTTATTACAGTTTGACCCCTCAGTTTTCTGGTTATTAGACTTGAACTTTTGGTTTGGCTATTTGCTCTATTTTGGGTTTATTACACTTGAATCCCTCAGTTTTCTAGTTATTATGATGTCTCTGGCTTCGGATGAGTGTGCCTTCTGCCATCAGAGGGGCCATTGGAAGTATCACTGTCCGAAGAAGGGATGTATGTCTGCCTCGTCTTCACAACAGTCTCAGACCCAGTTTTGCCCTATTTCTCCAAGTAATTTTCAGGCTCCTGTCGCTTATACTGCATTTGTTCCGGCTCTTCATCCTGACTTGGCTTTCTTGAGTGCTTAGATTAGTCAGCTTCAGTATATACTGTCTCCCTCCCAACAATCCCCATCTGTCTCCATTGTTTTCTCTCTTCATTCAAGTTGGCTTAGGTCTTCTTCAGGTATCTATTCGTTTGTCTGGATTTTTGACTCTGGTGCCTCTCATCATATGACTCCCCATCTCTCCTTACTTCAAATTGTACTCCCCTTTCCTTTCCTATTACTGTTAATGCTAATAACGGGTCTGGTATGTCTGTTATATTTGTTGGATCTGTCTTATCGTCTGCTATGTCTTCTGCTTCCATTCCATCTGTCCTTTATATTCTTCAGTTATCTATCAGTTTATTATCTATCAGTCAGCTTGATGCCTTCGGTTTTGATGTTATCTTTTCTTCTTCTATCTGTTTTGTGCAGGATCGGATGTCCAAGCAGCAGATTGGGACTGATCGTAGAGTTGGAGATCTCTTTGCGATGGAGAGCCTACATCTGCCTTTGACTACCTCTCCAATAGCTTTTTCCTCTTTTCAGTTAGATTATCTGTCCAGTCCTTTCTACTTGTAGCATTTTAGATTAGGGCATATGTTTGCTGACCGCTTACGGTCTTTAGCTCAATCAGGTATGCTAGGTAAAGTTTCTCCTAGTGAACTTACTGAATGTCGGGGGTATAAACTTGCCAAAATAGCAGCCTTACCTTTTTGTAAAAGTACTTCTATATCTGATACGTTGTTTTCTTTAGTTCATATTGATATTTGGGGCCCTTCTCCTGTTCTCACCAAAGGGGGTTTTGCATATTGTGTCATTTGTTGATGACTGCACTCGTTATACCTGGGTTTATCTTATGACTCACAAGTCCGATTTCTCTCAGATATACCGTACCTTTCAGTCTATGATTACTACTTAGTTTGGGTTGAGAATTAAAGTATTACGATCTGACTTGGGTAGGGAATATTTTAAAATGAGTTCTGTGAGTATTTGGCCAATTTGGGTACAATCACCAAACTTCTTGTACAGATATATCTGCCCAAAATGGTCGAGCCGAGCGTAAACATCGTCATTTTCTTAAGACAGCTAGGTCTCTTCTTCTCTCTGCCTCAGTTTCGGCTCTGTTTTGGGAAAAGGCAGTTCTTACTGCTGCTTTTCTTCTCAACCGCATGCCTACACCCTTTCTTTCTGGTTGGTCTCTTTATAAGGCTTTGTTCTCCCAAACTCCTAATTACTCCCTCCTTTGTGTGTTTGGGTCTGCCTGTTTTGTCCTCCTTCTCCGCAAAGATCAAACCAAACTTAGTGCCCGGTCTGTCCTCTGTGTCTTTTTGGGTTATAGTCCTACTCAGAAAGGCTATCAGTGTTACGACCTTGTTTCCCGTCGTCTTTATGTCTCCGGTCATGTTTCTTTTCTTAAACGTCTATCTTACTTTCAGCTTCCTCCTATCACTGCTCCAATTTCCAAAGAAGATTTGATTCATATTGATCAATTTCCTTCTGAGGTCCCTCCTGATGAATATATCTCTACTGTTCCCCTTGAACTTGTTCTCTCTTCTTCTCCTACCACCCCTCCTGTTGAATCTTTCTCCACTGAACCCCATGAATCTGCTCCCTTTTCTCCTCCTTCTCTCCAACCTATTTCTCCTCCTCCTCCTCCTCCTCCTCTTCCTTTATTGTTAATTTATTCTCGTCGCCAGGCTCTCCCTCCACCAGTTGTCTTTGCCCCTACTGTTGATCCTCCTACTTATGACAACTCTGATCTTGCTGCACACCAATATTCTACTTGAGAGTGTCATCCTCCAAACAGGTTAGGTTGGTCTAATATATGTTTTTCTGCTTCCTGTCGTATTTTTTTGTCTGCTATTCATTCTTTTTCAGAACCTCAGCCTTACAAGGAGGCCTATCAGGATCCCAATTAGGTTCGAGCTATAGAGGATGAGTTGTTTGCCTTGCAGAAGGCTAACACTTGGGCGTTGGTCCCGTCGCCTGCTGGCAAGAATCTAGGTGGTTGCAAATGGGTCTATAAAGTCAACACTCATTTTGATGATTCTCTCGAGCGATACAAAGTTCGCTTGGTTGCCAAGGGTTTCTCGCAGGAGTATGGTATTGATTATGAGGAGACCTTTGTCCCTGTTGCCAAGATGACTATTGTCTGTACCTTGATTTCTGTTGCTGCTATTCGACATTGGCCTCTTTATCAGATGGACGTTAAGAATGTTTTTCTTAATGGTCATCCCACTGAGGAGGTCTATATGCGTCCACCCCCCTTGGCCTTGCCCACTCCTCTGGACAGGTTTGTTGTCTTCGGCATGCTCTGTATGGTTTGAAGCAATCTCCTCGTACTTGGTATGATCGCTTTCAGACTGCTGTTATTGAGCTTGGATTTCATCCTTCTACTTCGGACTCTACTTTGTTTTTGAGACATACCTCGGTTGGTTTTGTTGCTCTCTTATATTAAATTCAATGTATAAAGAGAGAAATACAGAGAGAATAATGTATCTATTGATGTATTGAATGTTATGTTGAGCTCTCTCCTTTATAGAGGAGAGGGAGAACAATTACAAACCGAAAGTAGAAGCACAAACCAAACAACATTATTAAAGGTACATTATTAAAGGTTTGACAGCTAATATATATACTAATATATACTAACAGCCCCCCTCAAACTCAAGGAGGATAGGCACTAACCAACTTGAGTTTGGAGAGAGTAACAAAACAAGAAAATAAACTGACAAATAAAAGTGGATAGGAGACCCTGTATGGTCGTGTTAGACTGGTGTGGAAGACATTGTATGGTTGTAGCAGACCGGTGTAGAAGACACTGTATGGCGCGCGTCGGACCGGTATAGAAGACACTGTATGGTCGTGTCGAACCGTTGTAGCAGCTAACCGGAATCAATGTCGGGACAGTTTACGAGGTCATGCCGGACCGATGTAGAAGCTAACCGGAATCAATGTCGAGACAGTTTATGGGGTCATGCCGGACCGTTGTAGCAGACACTGTATGAGTGTGTATATAGGCTGCCCAAAAGATATACATGGATATATATATCGAGCCCTCAAAAGTCGCGCCCTCAAAAGGCGCGCCCATTGCATCAAAAGCCGTGCCCGACAGAAATCATCGAGCGGCGAGCCATCAAAAGTCGCGCCAGACACGCGGCGATGCACGTGATCAACAGAGCGCGTGTCGTCCTCTTCGTCATTGTCTTTATAAACCGATGCGGAGGCTATGCAAACCAAACGAGTCTGAAACATCTGAACATTTGCATTCTGAAACACTCTACAACCAACCCTTTCTGACATTACCAGTCTGAAATCGCTGCTTCTCTGAAACACTTAGCAACCCAAAACATGGCCTCTTCTTCCCGTGGTCTGCTCACTCTCTTTCTAGACCTCAACGAGTCCACAAGAGAGATAACTGGTGCGGTTGCCCTTGAACCTCAACCAAGCGCCCCTGGGTTTGCTCCGTTGACCTTTCCTATGCGGTCTGTGGAGCAAATAATGGCAGCGCAATCAGATATTGAGGCCAATCAGTATACATTGAAGTCATGTGTGGAGACGATGACTGCAGTCACAAACTTGTCGCACCGGCTTCAGAGTAGGACAAATGAGGTGCAACAGTTAAACGCCCAACTGGCTTTGCTCCAGCGCATGTATAAGGATGCGCGAGCAGAGATATGTGTGCTAAAAGCAGAAAACAAGGAGCTGAAGCGGAAGGCCACCGTGATGTTCCGATTTGGAGGTCCGCCATATGCTGCAGTGGAGGAGCAGGGGGGAGTGAACGTGCTCGGTGGCGTGGGAAACACGGAGGCAACACCGTTAAGGGCCGTCCAGGACGGAGGCAAGAAGAAAAGACCTGCGGCAGAGTAGAAAAGGGATAAGGAAAAAAAAATCCCGCCTGTGGGTGGGTGTTTGTGGGTTGGTGGGGTTGTGTTGGTGTTTTTTTTTTTTTTTTTTTTTTCTGTAACTCTCTGGTGAGAACGCGATGGAAGTAGATTCCTGAGATGAATAAAACAAGGTTTGGTGTGCAAATCTATATGGTATGAATGGAATTTGAAAAAGATTAAAAATAATGTGAAAGAAAAATAAAGAAAGAAATAATAAGAATATATTTGAAATCAAAACGAAAGAGTGGGGAAAGAAGGAAAGTGGTTCACGTGGTTTCGGGGTCCACGGTTTTGTTAAATCCAGGAATGGTGTTTGGAATATTTGTGTTTTGTTTTTGTTTTTGTTTTTGTTTTTTTTGTTTTTTTGTTTTTTTTTGTTAATAATAATAATAATAAAAATGTATTAATGGGGAAGAATGGACCATAGAGAGAGTGGGTGGAATAAAATTAAGGGAAATGATGGATATGATTAAAGTGGGTCTGGTGGAGAGAAAAAAAGGGACCAGAGAGAGAGATTGTGCAACTTTCATACATAGACCCGAGAGAGATTAAAGTGCATTGGTTAGTGGGATCCCGTGGGTAACTTTTTTTTTTTTTTTAATTGGTTTCGCAAAACCCGAAAGAGTGGCCCACGATTTTGTATATCTAATATATTTGTAACTTCAGTGGGTAAGTGGTTGAGAGTGAGAAAGCTGGGTTTGGTGTAATGCTGTCTCTCTAATACCGTGTGTGTGTGAATCTGTATGGATGGTGTGTGATGTATCGTGTGTGTGTCTAGATCGGCCATATAGAGAGAGATGGTCTTGGTCTTGGATTCGAGCTCTCTTAACAGCCACCTGAAGTTGCATCTATGATCTTCAACTACGGCGATCGACTTCAATCGCGGCTGGGTTCGCCGATTTGATCATCTTCTTCACCGATCACACTCCAGAACTGGAACGCCGCCGACGAGATCTACCGTCATCGGTGAACTTTGTTCGCAGATCGAAATGAAAGGGAGAGAGACGATCTGTCCCACGGAGGTTGCGGTGTCGTTGTCCGCCATTGGAGTTGTAGAGAGAGAGAGAGGTTTATGAATTGTGTGTGTTCAGCTTAGAACCTCATCCCCCCATGTGTGTGTGGGAAAGCTCACATAAAAGAACCTCTCTTCACCTCATGTAGTGCCATCTACACCGGAGGTGAACGGCGCATAGTCGGAGGACGCCGAGTCGGCTTACATTGATCCAGACCGAGTCAAGGTGGCGAGTGGATCGAGGCGAGTGGATCGAGTTGCAAGGCGTGTCGGAAACAAGTTGCTTCGGTGGGTGTATTGCCGTGTCGGCACCTGTCTGTGAAGAGAATGTGGTGCCATGGCTCAAGATCGTCTTGTCTGTCTCTCTTTCAGGGAGTATGTTGCCGCCGTTGATGGCGAAGAACTCGAAGCTATGTGTAGAAAATAAGCGGAATAGGTTGAGGTCCGGCGGGCGGCTAAGGTGAGGTTGCCGCTCGCCGGGGAAGTGAAAAATACTAGGTTCTAAACCTGCTCTGATACCATATTAAATTCAATGTATAAAGAGAGAAATACAGAGAGAATAATGTATCTATTGATGTATTGAATGTTATGTTGAGCAGGAGAGGGAGAACAATTACAAACCGAAAGTAGAAGCACAAACCAAACAACATTATTAAAGGTACATTATTAAAGGTTTGACAGCTAATATATATACTAATATATACTAACATCTTACTATCTATGGATGATATGATTATCGCTAGCTCTGACTCTACTGCTATCTCTGAGGTCAAGCAGCATCTCTTCCGCACCTTCGAGATGAAGGATCTGGATCCAATGCGGTATTTTTTTGGTATTGAGGTTGCTTCTTCTCCAAAGGGCTATTTTCTGTCTTAGGCTAAGTATGCTAATGAGGTCATTCACCATGATGGTCTTCCTGATACCAAGGTTTCTGATACACTTACTGAGCTTAATGTGAAGCTCAACTCTACTGCTGGTGTCCCTTTAGATGATCCTACTTTATATCGTGAGCTTGTGGGTTGTTTAGTTTATTTGATGGTTAGTTGTCCTGATCTTGCCTATGCTATTCATGTGGTTAGCCAGTTTGTTTCTGCTCCTTACTCCACACATTAGGCTGCGTTGGTTCCAATTTTTGCTATCTACGAGGTACTACATTTCAAGATTTACTATTGTCCTCTACTTCCTCTCTGGATTTGGTGGCATATGCTGATTCTGATTGGGCTGGTAATGTTACTGATCGCAAGTCCACGTCTGGTTTCTGTATGTTTCTTGGCGATTTCTTGATCTCTTGGAAAAGTAAGTGACAAATTGTTGTTACTCGCTCTACTGTCGAAGCTAAGTATCGTGCTACGACTTATGCTACTGCTGAGATTGTTTGGCTTCGTTGTCTTTTATCTGATTTGGGTGTCCCTCAGTCTTCTCCGACCTCCCTCTATTGTGACAACCGCAGTGCTATTCAGATTGCCCACAATACTGTCTTCTATGAACGGACATAACACATTGAGATTGATTGTCACTTTGTCTGACAACATCTACAGTCTGACTCTATCTCGCTTCCTTTTGTCTCTCCGGCTTTGCAACTTGCGGACTTATTCACCAAGACTCACACTACTACTCGGTTTCAGTTTCTTCTTAGCAAACTCTCAATATTTTCTTCTAAAACACCTTGAGTTTGAGCAGGGGTGTGAGAATATATTGTGTATATTCTCAATTTGGCATGACTGTGTATATTAGGAATTAGGAAAGATTGTGGTGTAAATATTTGTATTGGTTGTATTTCCTTTTTCAGTCATAGGTTTAGGGTTATATAAACTGATGAACTCTTTGTAAATTAAATACAATTGAATATACAAGTTTATTCAGAAATCTTACAATGACAAGGCAATTAACTATATAAGTGATAGATCATGGAAATATACAATAGATGCTTATCAATTGAGACATATTCCAAAGCACTAATCATTTATCCCTTGTTTGGTTTATTCCTCTTTTTTGAAAATTGAGTTTTTTTATTTTCTGTGTTTTCTAGTTTTCACTGAATTTTAAAAAAAAATATTTTAAGCAATTTTTTTAGTTTTTAGATACACCTAATATAAATACATTTAAAAAGTATAATATTTGTGAAAAAAAATATTAAAAAAATTCACTAAATACTAAAAATATAAAAAAAATTACAAAAATTCAATACATTTTTGTATTCTTATGTATTTATTCATTAGATAGGTCTATATAGAATCTAATATTCTCATAGATACTTTGAATTAAGACATTTATTAATCGTTAATCTTGATGATCGTCTTGCCCATCCAATATGAAGTGTTGTGGAAATAGGTGATCTTGAAGTTTCTGTTGCAAGTTGTTCGCCAGTAAATGAACTTCATCTCTTCAAGTGCTTGATAACTCCTAATCATCTCATAAATTCAAGCCATAGAAGTTAAAAAAAAAGTAACAAAGAAGCTATGCAAGGAAAAAAGAAGAAACTTTGTTTTCTTGGTTGTGTTTAAGGAATAAGGGATAGACATGAATAATTATAGGAAAAATTGGAACCTTAGGAAAAATGTAACTCTTTGTTTCATTTTTTTTTACAATGTCAACTTTTTTTTTTTTTTTTTTTTTTTTTTTTTTTTTTCTGTCCAGAAATTTACAAAAAAAATCTGCATGCATGTATTATTTGTGTATTAATTTGGCTTTTCACCTTTCTAGCCCTTTCTTGCCCACATGTGATGGGAACGACTGAGTATCAGGTTTAAGAAAGGAGAAAAACAGAGATAGTTTCAAATTCATTGCGAACCTAGGGAATGGTTGGAATTTGTGTTCGTTGCAACCTAATTATCCAGTGATAGTCAAATGTTAACCAAAAATTTGAGCAATTGACCAATTAAGGTGAATAATGATGATTATAAGGCGATTGGATGCACAAAATAGTAGATGCACCTCTGTTAAGCTTCTAAAATGCCCCCAAAAAAGAAGAAAGTAATATATATATATATATATATAGAAAAATTGTTGTTGGAACATAGTTATGTGAATTGTAATAATTTTGTTGATCGGTTTTTGAAATTGATGCTTATTTTTGTTGTGCTGATGCTGTAGTGCTTGTTGTTAGAGTTGTTAAGTAGTGGAGGAATATAGGAGTTCAGGGAGGGAAGGGCTTATTTTTAAGGTTGATTTTGAGAAGGCATATGACAATGTGGATTGGCAATTTTTAGATTTTGTTATGGATAAGAAAGGATACGGTGGGAGGTGGAGATCTTGGATTAGGGGTTGTTTGTCGACCTGCAATATGTCAGTTATAGTTAATGGGAAACCAGGGGAGTGTTTTAGGGCTTCGAGAGGACTTCGACAAGGGGACCCTCTTTCTCCCTTCCTTTTTATTTTGGTGGCGGATGTTTTGGGTAGGATGGTTGATAGAGCTAAAGAAACAGGTCTTGTAGAGGGGTTGGAGGTGGGGCGGGATAGAGTTAGTGTGACCCATTTACAATATGCGGATGATACTATCTTTTTTTCTACGGGGGATGAAAATCAGATATTCAACTTGTATTCGATCTTGAGAATCTTTGGGCTTATTTCGGGACTCAAGGTTAATTTGGGAAAAAGTAGTGTGGTGGGAATTAATATGCAGCAAGATCACCTTCAGAGTAGGGCATCTCTTTTAGGTTGTGGTATAGAGTCCCTTTCGATTAAGTATTTGGGTCTTCCTTTGGGGGGTAATCCTAGGAGTGAAGCTTTTTGGACTCTAGTAATGGAAAAGATTGGCAAAAGATTGGACGGCTGGAGCAAGGCTTTATTATCTCGAGGGGAAAGGTACACTTTGGTTAAGACTGTTTTGAGCGGAATTCCTATCTATTATTTATCTTTGTTCAAGATTCCGGTTAAGGTGGCAAGGTCAACAGAAAAGTTGATGCGGGATTTTCTTTGGGAAGGTAAGGATGAGGGGAAAAATGATCATTTGGTGAATTAGGAGGTGGTGTCGTTATCTAAGGAGAAAGGGGGTTTGGCTATCGGTAACATTGTTGCTAGGAACTTGGCCCTTCTTGGCAAGTGGTTATGGAGATTTCCACTGGAGATTGATTCATTATGGCATTCGATTATTAGAAGCAAATATGGGATTTAGGACAATGGTAGGGATTCACGAGTGGTTTTAAGGGGTAGTTGCCGTGCTCCTTGGAAGTCAATTTCTCAAATTTTCACATATTGGTCTCGACATCTTTCTGTAAGGGTGGGTAATGGGGAAGTTGTTCGGTTTTGGGAGGATGTTTGGATGGGTCAATCTTCTTTTGCCGCGGATTTTCCGCATCTTTATCAAGTGGCTCTTTCTCATAATTCTTCAATTGCTTCCATGGCTTGCTCTCTCTTAGCTCCAATTGCTTGGAACTTTGATTTTTCTCGAAATCTTAATGATAGGGAGGCTTCACAGTTGGTTTCTTTATTATCTAGAGTTGATCACTTTTCTTTATCTCCTCTTTTGGAGGATAAGAGGGTTTGGGCACTTCATTCGTCCGGCATATTTTCTTGCAAGTCTTTTTTTGACTACATCATCGATAATCCTCAAATCCCTCAATTCCCTTTTTGTAAAAAAGTTTGGAAGGCTTGTGTTCCCTTAAAGGTAAAGGTGTTCATGTGGGCCTTGATTCATGGGGGAATTTTGACCAATGATACATTGCAGAAAAGGAGACCAAATCGTCTTTTAAATCCTCAGTGGTGTATTCTGTGTTGTAAGAGTGGGGAATCCGTGGATTACTTATTCTTGCATTGTCCAATAGCTTTGAATCTATGGCATAGATTGTTTCGTGTTGGAAACGGTATGTGGGTGGCCCCAAAAAGGAGCGTGCATATGCTCGTAATTGATTTTCATACATTTGGAGGATCGAAGAGAGCCAAAATTTTATGGACTTGTGTGGTCTTTGCAACTTTTTGGGTGCTATGGTGGGAGCGTAATCAGAGGTTGTTTGAAGATAAATTTCGGGAGGTGGATTGTTTATGGGATCATGTTTGTCACTTATCTTCTTTTTGGGCGTCGGGGAACTCTTTATTTAAAGGAGTTCCACTCTTTTTGTTAGCTAGAGATTGGTTAGCGGTGTGTTCTTTGTAGGCTTTTGATTGTTTTTAGTCGGTTAGGAGCTTTTTCTTGTTGTCTTCTCACTGTTTTGTATTCAGAGGATGCCTTATCATCTTCTCTCCTTTTTCAGTTTTATTAATAAAACTTTTGTTGTTGATCAAAAAAAAAAATGGTTATGTCGGGAGCTTTTGCGCATGCTTTTACATATAAACATTAGTTTTCCTTTAAAAAAAGAGATAAAAATGGGAGAAAAACACAGGCTCACATTCCTCTCCATCTGCACACCGAAGTGAAAATCCTTCCCAATCAATTTGTTCTTGATCTTGCTCTCCTTTCCCCCTCATTTTGCTTTATTTTCCTTCCTTTTACCTCTTGTTACAATTCCCTGTTCTTGTTTTTGTATTTATGTAGGATCTTCTTTAATATTTAAGAAAATAATAAAATTGTTCCAGGCTTTGTAGAATAATGCAGTTTTGCCTCCTCTCAAATGGTAACTTCTTCTTCTTCTTCTATTTTTTTTTTTTTTCATGTTCACAACTCCTTTTCTGCCTTTTTTCTTTTATGTTAGCAACCAAGTAACACTGTGGCTAAGTATGGCTTCTTGGTTTTGTGGCTCCAAACTTTTTTTTTTTTTTCCCTTTATTCATTTATTTTTCTAATGTATTTTTTGTAACAAGAAAAATGCATTAACTAAAGAGTGTAATGGAACAAGGATGCTACCAATCCCTTGAAATCAACCCAATATTTTTGTTTAACAACCACACTGTTACCATCACAATTATTCGGGTAGTCGTTGGGTACCACGGGGTCCAATTCTGATTTGTACCACATCGTTGATTTTAAATGATTCGTCCAACACCCAAGAGGGCAAAGACTGCAACGTGGGCAAAAACTTCTATTTGACATGCTAAGTACAAGTTTTTAACTCTGATGCCACTTGCTGGCACAACAGAGGCTTTGTCTAAGAATCACAAATGCACAACAAAATTATCTAGTTGACATCAAATTATGGAGGAGGAGAGGCACATGCAAAGATTTTTACAAAACTATATTCTTATTAAGTTGTAGATTTAGGTCTTTCGGCCTCCCTTCTTACATAAAATCCTGACTACATATGTTTATATAGGCTCAAGTCACTCAACCGTAAATAGTCAAATTTTTTAAACATGAGCAGCCCATATGTTGAATCATATTTTATTTTGCTTAAGAGTAATAAACACTTCATTTATACAAGACAGAGTGAGGCACAATACTGAACACAGTTCTCGGCATATTACACTTAGGGCCTTCAATTCTTCTACTAGAGTACCAGACACCGGCCATCTAGTGCACATATAAACAATGCAACATTTTCAGTCAATAGTTTTGGCAAGAGCAACATAAGAAATAGTATGCTATCACAAACCTGTCAAGCCTGAAAATGTATCCCCGTTGATACGATTACTTTCTTTGAATGAATTTACCCAGTTACATCTCGCAAGATCTAAAATTGATGAGCAATAACATTTAGCCAGGTTCTTTGTATGAGCAATAACATTTAGTGAAACTCATCTATGATTAAACACTTAATAGTTAGATTGTATAGCAGTAGGTTTGTAATTCGATTTTGAATGGAAAGTATATATTGAAATTGTTCTTCATAGAAACAACAATAAACACATTAATCTTAATTTTTTATATGCTTAGATTGTAATTTTGACATACAAAGCACAATACAACTTATAAGAAATATTTTGAGAAGTTAAAAGCATGGCTAAGTATGGCTTCTTGGTGTTGTGGCTCCAACCCTTAATCTTTTTTTCTTTACTCATTTATTTTTCTTATTTATTTTTTGTAATAAGTAAAGTGCATTAACTAAAGAATGTAATGGAACAAAAAAGGATGTTTAATTCTAAAACAGGGGTATTTTAAGGTGAGAATGACAAGGAGGTACAGATGTTGTGCGCTGGATTTGAAGATTGAGCAGAAAGTAATCATTGTTCAGGTCGATGAGAAATCACACGAGGAGGTAGTGGACATCAATGAAAGGAATAGGCATAGAAGTTTCACATTGAAAATTGATCTGGGTGGGGTTTTCTAGGCATCACAGGTTCTCAAAGATGTTGGAATCAAGAGTGGGCTGAGGCAGTTCTTCAGGAAGTATATGAACAGTTCTGCTGTCTTCTGTCTTCCGTCTTCAGAGTTATTCAAATAGGAGAGGTGAGTTTGTGGAGTTATCCAAATGGGTGGCTGGGATAAGGAAATCAAGCATTATCATTCCAGCAGGGGTCAATCGACAAGGGTGGAAGGATGTGGCTGAGTTACTGGATACAATCCTATTTGGAACAAGGCAGAAGATCACTGTTAGAGGTACTAAAGGTAAGGATGCCGGGAATGAGGCAAGAAATCTGGCCATGGCAAATGATATTAGAGATGATGTCCAGCAGAGCGGGGCTAATAATGAGGTCCACACAGAGGAAATGAGTCAGCAAACGAGAACAGGGGTAAATAGAGGTAGGTCGTATGCGGAGGTGCTTAAGGCCTTGTTTGGCAAGTGGCTTTTTTAGCCAAAAGCCGAAAAGTCACTAAAAAAACCAAAAAGCTAACAACCTATACCAAAAAGTCATAGATTTCCTTTTCTCTCTGCTTTTTGCACATCTTTTCGTAAAAAATCAAAAAGTCATCTCAAACATACTAGTTTTTTTTCATCATATTTTAGCCAAAAAGCCAAAAAATTACTAAAAAAGCATGTTCCCAAACGAGGCCTAAGTCTCAATCACCATTTTTGTCATCAAATGGTTCTTCGTTAGTTCTCAATCAGGGGGTGGTGTGTGTGAGAGCAGATTTCTTCATAGGTTGGGAGCAAATTGAGAGGGAATTATGTGAGTCTTTCAAGATATCTATCAAGCTTCGTCCCTTCCAGTTGAATCGAGCTTTGTTTTTCACCAAAACCAAAGAAATGGCTGTGTTCTATGGGGATAAAGGTTTGCAATTTTTTGATAAGGGAATTGCAGTAACGTTGGAGAGGTGGTCCGATGAGAAGCATATGAGGTCTAATGTTGTTGTCTCATATGGAGGATGGATCGCTATCTGTGACTTGCTGTTTAATTTATGGAATATAATAATTTTTGAACAGATTGGGGCGAAATGCGGGACTCTTAGAAGTGGACAACAGAACCAAGACCTTTGAAAATCTTTTTGAGGCCTGATTGAAGGTGAGGGGATCAGATTCTAGGTTTTTACCATTCACTGTTGAGATCACGATGGGTGATGGTTCAATCACAGTGCGTATGAAGCCGCTATCGAAATCAATCAAACGTAAAGAGAGTCAACGGCAATGGAGTTTCCGGCAAGGGTTTCCATCGGAGATTGGTGCCGGAGGGAGGGGAGATGAAGAGGCTGAGGGGACAACTGGGACACGTGGATGCCTGGTTCCCAAGGAAGTTGTGGTTCACGAAGAGGCTCATGTTTTTGACACAAGGAATGTCAATGATGAGGGGAGGTCAAGGGTTGATAGAGGTTGTCTTGAACATGGGCCAGTCTTTATGGGCCCCAAGTTAGGAAAGGATATTTTAGGTGGAAATGGGCTAATGGATGATTTTGGGCCTTGGCCATTTTTGGGCTTTTCTCATGCGTCACTCATAGAATAGAATGGTGGTGACGAGGGTTTTAATCTGGGCCTAATTTCCAATCATCATTTAGCCCATGATTTTAATCAAGTGGGAGCAAGCCCTTTGGGCAATAATAAATTTGATCATAACCAGAGTTATGATGGGCATAACCCAGACCACTTGGGTATTTCTTGCCCAGATTTGGATCAAGGGCTTAGTCGGGTTAAGAAGACAAAGGGTAATCCCGATGGTGAGAACATTAGTAACAAGACAACGATCTAGAGGAGGAGATAGGTCTAACAGTAACGATAGTCGACAACAGCATCGTCAGATGTTTGAGGTGTGCGACATCAGTTTGGAGCCTAGGATTGACAAACAGATTCCGAATCCACTGGTTGGGTTAAACCCAAATGAAATTCATTTGGGTTTAGCAGATGTGGTTGACCGATTGACAGGGCATTTTTTATAGATTGGGCGTCTCATTGGAGTTGATGGTTTGGGTGAAGAAGATAATGATGCAATAGAAATTTTACCTGGTGTTGGCCGAATGATTAACGAAGTGGAGGTGGGCATCTGTGATCCACAAGGGGTGCTCCAAGCGTTGGAAGGATATGGCTCTCATGATAGCTTTGATGAATCTCTGGGTCCAAATGAGGAAGTTGATGCCCGTACCGAGAAGGAGAGGGTTGTTGATTTTGACCCAAACCTAAATTGGTTATCTCATGAAGAGGAGGTACCATTTTCTTCTTGTATTAAGCACACTATGGGGTCTGAGGGTGAGGCAGTCTTTGACTCTTGTGAAAAGGTTTGTGATTCTTTTGACAGGGATAACATGAATTCTTCACCTCATTCTCATATTCAGGGTATTCATTCTGTGTCAATCAGGGGAGAGGAGGAGGGGGAGTCATTATTGGGCCCTTTTTTCTTACAATCTAGCAGAATGGTTTCTAACTAGAATGCTAATTTGCCTCTGTTACATGCAAGGAGGAATTCGAACCCACAAGCGAGTAACATGGATATTCATAGGAATGATCTTTCGATGAAGGGGTCTCCTAATCATAGGCTTCAGGGAATAATGTTAGTGGCAATGATGGTGATGAGTCTGAAATGTGGTTGAGAGAAATGAGTAAGTATGTGTCTTTTCCTTTGGAGGAGGATGATGTGCCTCACTTTGCATAATTACTTGACACTCTTGGGCTAGCACTAGTTAGAACCAATGGCAAGAAGTTTCGGTCTAGGAGGGTGGGATTTGCACCTTGGGGGGGTGGCAGTCATAGAGGTTCGGGCTAAGTAGTGAGAGCTTAAGTAATAGAATTTGTCAAATTGATGTATCCTTGTTGTCTCTCTCACTTCTCTCTCGCTTTCTCACTCTCTCACGTTTCGTCTCTCTGCTCCCATTCTTTTTTTGGTGTTGGCATGTAAGGATGATGTTTAATTTGCATTTGCATTTGCTTTTGCTTTGCTTTTGCTTTTAGTTTTGGATGTTTTATGAATGTTTAAGCACTTTTAGGTTAATAGGAATCCCTCTCTTTATTTATTAATTTACTTCAAGTTTTATTTTCATGCATATTACATTATTAAAATCACAAAAAAAAAAAAAAAAAATTATGAATGTATCCCCGCTGTACCCGCATCGTACTTTTTCAAATTTTGACATATCCACATCCCCATATCGCCATATTCGTATCCGTGCTTCCTAGGCTATCATTGATGACTTAAAAAAGTATATTTGTTGAAATTTTTATTTAAGAATGGTTTTTTGGCTTTGGCTTTAGCTAAGGTCTTGTGATATTCACTGATGAAGAAGAACAAATTGAAGCTATTGACCTTGAAGACTCTTAGTTTTGTAGGAATCTTTCTTCTTTATCAAGTTGTCTTTTGCTTTAAGTTTTATTTTTATGCATACTGCATTACTAAAAATTGTTAAAATAATATTTTTTAAGAACGTATCCCCGCCGTACCCGTATCCTAGTTTTTCAAATTTTGTCGTATCGCCGTATCATATCGTATCCGTATCCGTATCCCGTATCCGTATCCGTGCTTCCTAGTTAAAAAGAAAAAAATGTTGAATGTCAATCTATCTAGATTTGGCTATGTAGGCCAAATGTCAGATTAGATCAATTATCAAATAAGAAAAATGAAAAAGCCATCCATATATACACATCTATGTATGTATATACATTCATGTATATGGTAGGTTGAAGTTGCAAGAATCAAACATACAGGCATACCTTAGTTGAAGAAGCAACAAAAGGGCGATATTTTGAACGGTCTCTGGTTCCGGTACATTGCATTCTCATCAAGAAAATGGGTGAAAGAGGCTGATTGTAGGTGGGGCAACTATGGAGAGAAGATAGATGTGTATAGGAACCCTAAAGCCCAAAAGGCATTCATACACACACACACACACACATATATATATAGGATGGATATTTGTGAAATTAATTGTTTGATAGGGGCATTTAAGTTAATTTGACATATAACTAGGGCAAGGTGAGACACATACCTTTCCATTGAACTCACCCTAAACCCATATGAATTTATGTTTTGTTTCCCTAAACATGTTCCAACATACCTACAATCAGCCTATTTTTTCCAATTATATCATTAATAAAATTTTATAATTATTATGTGAACTGATTAATGCCAGTAAATTGTCAGGTGGTTCTTTCTTCTTCTTCTTCTTTTTTTATTAGGGTGGAAAACATTTTCCAAAAAATATTTTTCACATTTTCTGATGTTTGGTACAATGAAAAACGAAAGTCAATGGAAAAAATATTTTTTTATGGTCAATGAAAACTAAACTTATTTGGGCAAAAAATATTTTCCACTTTTAAAAGGCGGAAAACATTTTTTTGAAGTAAAGTCTTACCAATGTCACCACACTCATCGCCATTGTCACCTCAACCACATCACCATTACCATGGCCATTGCCACCGCCACCATCAGCGTTGCTATTACCGCTACTGTAACCCATCACCATGCAACCAATTCTACCTCCACCTTCGTTCCACTACCACCACCACTAAACATAGAAAAATGTTTTCTCTGGAAAACATTTTCTGAAAAAAAATTTCCATTGAAAATGTTTTCAGCCTAAACGAACAAAGCGTAAGTAAATGAGTTCTTTCAAAGGACTCGTATTACAGACGGGAAACTATGGGTTGTACTAAGCACAATAATAGCTTGCCATGTATGGCAAGTGAACATAGTGTAACTAATTCTTATGATTACCACATTTAGCCATTTTATTCTATAAGTATTAATATCAATTAATCTATTGACTGTATCAAACACAATAATAACTTACCATGTAGGAGGCGAATGAACACAATGAAACTATGTCCTATGGTGATCATATTCAGCCATAATCTGTAGATGTTAAATTTTATTGTTGTTAATGTAAAATGGCCTTTACCAAATCATTCCAATGCCTTTAGCCGTTTAGCATTTTATTATTATATAATTTATATTGATGAACATTTTGTTTGTGCAGAGTTTGTTAGTGAAACTCATCTATGATTAAACACTTAATAGCTAGATTGTATGGTAGTAGGTTTGTAATTTGGTTTTGAATGTATAGTATATATTAAAATAGTTCGTCATAGAAACAACAATAAACACGTTAATCGTAATTTTTTATACGCTTGGATTGTAATTTTGACATGCAAAGCACAATATAAGAAATATTATGAGATATGACAAGGCAATTCAGTATATAAGTGATAGATCATGAAAATATACAACAAATACTTATCAATTGGGACATTTTTCAAAGCACTAATCATATTGATAATGAGACGCTTTAATAGATGGAGTCTGGAAGGCATTAGGCTTTGTAGTTTGATTTTTATATGGGAAGTGCTAGGGAAGGGAAGTGGGTTGTAATCAACATTACAAAAATTGAAGTATTGCTATTTTTATCATTAGATAGATCTATATAATTCAATATTCTCAATGGAACTTAACATAAGAGTTACTTTAAATTAAGACATTTACTAAGCATTAATCTTGATTGTCAGTCTTGCCCCTCCCGTATGAAATAATTACTTGTATTTATATCTTGAAGAATGGGCCGTTGTGTAAACAGGTTGTTGAGGCACTATCTTTGGGTTTCTGTTGCAATTACTTCTCCAGTAAATGAACTTTTGTCTCTTCAAGTGTTTGATAACTCCTAATTATCTCACAATCTGGAGCTAGGAAAGTTATAAAGGAAGTTAGGAACAAAGAAGCTATGCGAGGAAGAATCTTTCTTAATTGAGTTTCTAAGGAAGAAGGGGTAAACATTAATGCATATTGGAAAACTTTGAAGCTTAAGAAAAATTTAACTGTTAGTTTTATTTTTGTTGCATTGGGGAAAAACAAAGACATTTAGATTTCAGAATTCTACACACACTGCATACCTTTTGCACTCAAAACTCTTCTGCCAGGATTGTGGATCATCCATGAAGTTCTCATTTGTCTTCTCCTCATATGGTCACATTACTCTCCATTAAAACACCGAAGTGAAAATTCTTCTCAATCAACTTGTTCTTGATCCCCCCCTTTTCCTTCCTTTTACCTCTAATTTACCCTCACAACATTTCACGTGTGCACCGCGTGATTATTTTTTGTTACTTTTATTGACAACCCAGACACAATGTTGACATTGGAACAAAAATGGAACAACAATATTTTTTGTGCACAATTTTAAAATATAAGAACAAAAGTGCCACAAAGGTCAGACTATATTGATTTCTGGAGTAATTGGCTTCTACTCTCTCTCTCTCTCTCTAAAAGAAAAGATTTGATAGATAAGATCAATTGCATACAATCAAAAGGTTGACAAAGAGGTAAAGAAGGAGATTGACCTAGGAAAGAAGAAAAAGAATCAAAAGATAGTTACACAAGCTGTTTCTGACTCTGGAGGTATTGCAGTTGAGCCTTCAAGCTTTTTAATTCAGCTTCCTTTTTGTGAGAAGGTGGTTGTGAAGGTTGAGGCAGAGTATGCCATCTGTAATAGATCATTCTCACCAGTAGAGTCTTCTGTTGATAATAGGCAATTAGCAGCTCTAATGTTGAATCCTTTTGATCAAGCTTCTTTTGGGATGCTCCAATTTTTTGAAGCACTTTATTTTGAGCAAGTGCATTTTTAAATTGTCAATTTAAGTAGCTTCGGCTGGTATGATGGATTTAGTATTGCCATCAACAATTTTTAGCTGTAGGGCGTGTAAGTTTTCATGCATGCTTTGCATGTTCCTGGGGTTTTTCAAATTCTAATAGAGGGAAATCATCCTCTATCTAGGTCGATAGAGGCTGGAACATGAGGGGCAAGCTGAGTTAGCCACAGAGGAAATCATACCCTCCAAACCCCGTATGCTTCGACACAATAAATAATTGGCTGCATCACACACTCCCTTATCTGCTTCTGTGTTAAGATGAACACTCGTCACATTTTGAAACTAAATCTAGTGCATCAGACACAAAGCAGTTTTTATCCATAGCATATGGCCAACGTGTAACATCAGTTTACATTGGTTATACCATTGTGTTATGTTTGGATCCGGGACAGGCCCGGCCCTGAGATTTCCGGGGGCTCAAAGTCGATAATTAACTACTAAATTTTTGGGGCCTTCACATTTTTTTTTTATTGAATGAAAAAAAAAAAATTAAAAGTAAAAGACAAAAGATTTGTGTCAACATCACAAAAAATATTTAGCATTATATTACAATAACTAATAAGTATCCCTTGATTCTCACTGTTCTTGTATTTTTAGAAGCAAATAAATCAATCATACTTGCATAATCTAATTTTTTTGCAAAATCATTTTCAATGAATAACAATGCTAATTATTTTAAATGGGCCCTTCAATTTTTTAATGGAATAATTTATTTTAAGTTAATTTGGGCCTACCTTAATTTTTTTTGGGCTTAAAACATACTTAATATATTAGACTAAACTATAAAAAGACTCTTTTTTGGGTCTATTTTCAATGGATAACAATACTAATTTTTTTGAATGGCCTTTCAATTTTTTAATTGGTCAATTTATTTTAAGTTAGTTTGAGCCTTTTTAAATTTTTTTAGACGTAAAACATACTTAATATATTACACTAAATTATAATAGGAAGGGGGCCTCTTTTTTGAGTCTATTTTGAGGGGCCTAGGCCATGGCCTTGTGGCCTATGCCCCATGGCCGGCTCTGATCTGGGATTTGTTAAGAGAATGTAATGTTATCTTTTAGTACATAGGAATGGACTAGAATTGAGTGCCCATTCCAGGTATCCTTTTTTTTTTCTCTCACGTGTGGTATGACAAATGAAAGTAGGAATGGTCATTCCATTTGAATGTCTATTCTCACAATTTAATGGAATGACCATGCCTCTCCATCAGCGGAGAGAGGTTTGCTACTGCCGGTGTTAAGGACAAGATTTTCCATTTCTTCTCGGGATGTGTAGAGATGGACTTTTTCATAGACCTCATTCTCACACACCTATCATTGTTTTTTTCTTTAATTATACAGAAAATATTTACCTGTTGTCAATAATCAAATCAAAGAAAGATGAAAACTATTCTTCTTTGGGCATATCGAAAAATCTCATCAAACATTGATGTTTCATAACTCAGGAACTTATTATTTGTCAAATGAAAGGAATATTATGTATAGAAACTTGGCCTTTAAGCCTGCTTGGAGTTTCCTGTACTCTCCTCTGATATTCCAAGTATGACACCTTAATTTCTTCCTTTCTTTTCTTTTCTTTTCTCTTTCAAACTGACCCATTTGATTCTCATTGTTAAAGCTACATTTATACTTCAGTTAACAAGAAATACTTTCATTTTGCAGTGTGATGAAGGGGCATGGTTGAATGTGTTAGGAATTGCATTTCTGAGTTCAAGGAGTATTACATCCAAATTCCAATTGCAGGCAGCAAAGAGAAGCGAAGCGCCCTTCCTTCTGAGGTAAACATGAGTGGGAATCTTTGATTTTGCTTCATTTTTGCAGAAAATACCAAATCAAAATCAAATCAGAGAAAGATGAAAATGGAATTCAAACGGGTGTCTCATTATTCACACACAGACACACACAAGATTTGAGTATGTCTCATTTTCTGCTGAAATTTTTTTTCCATGAACAATTTTGATTTTTGTTTCGTTTGTTTTGCTTTTACATCAATGATTTTCTCTAATTTTCTCTTCATTTCTGATAATGGATTGTTCTAGTGATTTACTTTAACTTCTTGATTTTTTGTGGACAATTTATTTTGGAAAATTTAATATTGAAAACATCGTTCCATTTCAACTTTTGAATAGGCAGAACTATAACCAAACATCAAAACATGTATTGTTCATGTCATAACCAAACAATGGAGTGACAATTGATGGGACTTAAGGATTGATTTGATTTGATTTATAACCAAACAATGGAGTGACAATTGGTATTCCTTCCATTCTCTTCATGTTTTATCCCATTTCCTTTCCCACATACCAAACCTAGCTTAAAGAAAAATGAAACAAAAATTAAAATTATATGAATTAACTAATTCCTAACTTTGTTTGGTTGGTTGAGAAATTGACAAGAAAATATAGTCATTTATCTGAAAATTCTTCTTCTTTCTTTTTTTTTTTTTTGGGTCGATAATTCCTAGAAACAACTAGGTATAAGTAATTTCATCTCCTTCTTGTTTTTTTTGAGGCCTGCTATATGCCCCCACCTTTTTATTTTGGACCCCCTATTTCTTTTAACCTCTACCTACATAATTGAAACCCTCACATTTTCTCTTTGAACCCCCACCTTAATACCAACTGTACGGGGAGCAAATATTCCGGCGTGCCCGTATTCCTTTCTTCCGAGCTCCGTCGATATCCGATCACCTGCGAGCAAATAACAGTGAGCTACCCGGCGGTGTGTGGCCGGAAACACCCTCCGACGGTCAAATTAGCACACACCTTAGAGGGAATAGAGAGAAGGGAGAGAGTGTTTGAGTGTAAGAAATTCCTTACAGAGTGTTCGTGTCCCGCGTATGGGGGGCGCAGACATGCTTATATACCTTCTGAGCCCCATATCCACTCCCTGTCATCTCCTGACACGTGGCTCTGCTATCCCATCTGTCAGCATAAACCATGCCGTTCATCACCTGCTCTCAACTGCCTGTCAGCATGGCTGGAGCTCGGCAGCCGAGCTGCCCTACCTCGGTCATACCATGCTTCATACCTTAAGCGCCTAACCGGATAACCGAATGAAGGACCGGGCTAGGCGGCATCCCGGCAGAGCTTAGCCCGGGCTCCTCCTTTGGTCGGCCTTCTCGCCGGTCAGTCAACTACCTCGGCTGACCGCGCCTTTCCGAGCGCCGGCCTCTCGGTCTGTCTGGTTTCGACAATCATCGGACCGAGCATCCTAGCCTGACCGGTCACTTCCTGGCCGAGCAGCTTCTGCACGGTCCGGGGCAGCACACAGACCAAACTCTGCCCGGCCCAACTTCTGGTAGCACACCTCCGGGTGAACAGTCGATCATCTCGGCCCAATGCTCTGCTGGGCCCTCAACTTGTTCGGTCTATGCCTCGGCCCAACACCGGAGCATAAATCACCCTCTCAATTGCCCCTTAATTCCGTCCGCGGAAGCGTGACTGGGATTATTCACCTCGTCCGAGATAACGTTTCTCCGGTCGTCAGGACCCCAAGCCTCGACCGAGCTAGTCGACGTAATTGTCCGCAGATTTGACCGGTTATATTCCTCGGCTGACCTATTCCCGTTGAAAGTAGCTCGGTTGGCTCTTCGTCTTTTCAACCCGTCGCTTCAGTCCTGCCAAAACCATAAATGGGGACACGTGGCGGTCTGCCATTGGTCATCGGGCAGCCAACCCGCCGTTTTTGCCAGAATTTGAATTTGGGCGGCCTTTCACCCTTACAAATACAACATCCTCCTCAAGCCGTTTCTTCCTACTGCTGCCTCCATCTCTGTCGATTCTCAAGCCCAAGCTCGACTGCCATCCTGCCATTCTTCGTGTTTGGGAAGAACACCTTCAGCCCTTCACAGGTAAGATACCTAATCTCTCTTACGTTGCTATTTGCTCTTATTTTGCACACATTAGGACCCAAACACGTAGCTTTTAGGGCTTAGACCATAGAAAACGTCCTAAACCTCCCACTGTTCTTGGTGTTCTTCGTCTTCCTGAAGAACATCGAAGAACTGGGGTGAACCGGGCTCTGGGCCTTCTTTTGATCCGAAAAGTTAGCCAAACCGGGCAAACAACGTGTTTGTTCCAATCATGGCAAAGACCGAGATAACCAAAGGACTTGGTCGCTTAACCGGGCTAACATCAGGTCTGCTTGGGCGACCGAGCTCCTTAATCAGACAACCGAGGTAGTTTGGCCCCCTTACCGACCGAGCTGAAGTCTAGCTCTCTTAGCGAAACCACACACTTACACTTACCATCCTTTTCCTGCAGAGTCCAAGGGGACCCCTGTCATTCCTGAACCTCTCAGGACCGAGCTGCAGCAATTTATCACCGTGCCCAACCCATCAACCGGGCTATAGTAAGTCGGCCACAAATGGGGAAGTTCCGCTTCCTTGTGGATACTCCGGCCGCGCTAGCCGCTTTCAGAGAGGACTACGGCGTCCCGGCCGACGTCCATCTCAAGCTGGCCGAAGAAGAGACCACGCCTTGGGGTAGGGAGGAATGCCCCTTCACTGTGCTATCCATCGTTGAAGGGGGTCTTCGTTTCCCACTCAACCCTCTCATAACCGAGTTCCTCCGCCGAACCGGGCTGGCACCCACACAGGTGTCCACCAACACATACAGAATAATCAACGGCGTACACGAATTGAACCAACGGCTAGGCGCCAACTTAGGCCTAGCCGAGATATTAAGGCAATACACTATGGGCCACACCGGTGACGGCCTGGCTTACTACTTGAAAATAAGACCGGGCAAGGAAAAAATCGTAACCGGCACCCCGGACAAAGATATGCACGATGATGATTTCTTCTGGGTGTCCGGCAACTACGAAACAGCCGAGGTGCCGGGCTGGTTCATAAGCAAGGACTTCGGTTCTTCATGTAAGCCACTCAAACTTGCTCGGTTAACTTTATTCTTTAGTTTTACTAACCGGTTTCCCTGTTTCTTTTGCAGCTATCCAAGCCTTGCAAGCCAACTACCAATTCCCCAACGTAGAGGCAATTCGGGCCGTGCTTAGGTACCGTCACCGAGACTGCAACGAATTGCTCGGCTACACACCGACTTACAAATATTCTGCTCCGCGCCGGAGTAGAGTAACTGACTTCCTCAGAGCTCCTTCGCCACCTCCAGATCCAACCCTACCAGACGTCCCATTAATCCGGTTAACCGACGAGCAAGAAATGGCCAAAAGATCTCGGATCAAAAACCTTCTAACCGCGACCTCAGCCGAGATACCGAGCGTCACCACCCGTTCCCCAGCTGCCGGTCAATCGAGTGCAGCCGTCGTAGCCCTTGCTTCTCCAGCTCCAGCTGCCGTGCAATCCGCCAGAGAAGCGCGCCGGGCTGGAAAAAGACCAAGGGCAGATCCCTCCGCCGAGCTTGTCACCGAGCTGACAACCGAACATCCTGCTGAAACTCCGGCTCCCGTGCCCGCTTGGCGTCCTCAGCTGAAGCACCGGGGGCAGGACATCCCGGCGACTGCATCGATCAAGGCAGACAAAGAACATTTGCTTGCCTTCGATCTCTCCAAAGCGTTTCTCCTACCGGGCGACGTGGTAGGCAGTGACCACGTCCCTGACACCCGGCTGGTAAAATCTTCCGTGAAGTCGATGGCCAGGGTAAGTCGGCGTTCTTTTTAACATTTAACAAGTGTTTGCTCGGTCCTTCTTGCTCGGTCCCCTTGCTGATGTACTTTGCTTCTTTGTGCAGGCCATTCAAAAACAACATTTGGTCTTGGAGCGCATCCACCGGCTTAGGCAGAAAGCCAACGACACTGCCAGCCATGTTGAAAGCCTTCAAGCCGAGCTTGGCCGGGCTAAAGCTTCTCTCGAGATGGCCAACCATGACAATAATAGGCTGCTCGGTCAACTGAATGCAGCCGAGAAAAAACAAACCGAGCTCCAGGCCGAGGTTGACACTTTGAAGAAGGCGAAGAAGAAGGCTTGCCGGGCTGCCAACAATGCGGGTTTCAACGAGGCCGAGATGAATTACAAGAAGCAAGTCTTTGCAACACAAGACATATACTTCAAGGCTGGCTGGAAATCCGCTTGCGAACAGCTCGGCCAGGGCTCTGACACCGACGTTTTTGCCAATCCTCCCAAAGCTTCACTACCGGTCTACCTCATGCCATATGCAAATGATGTATTCAGTGCGCTTCAAGCGGAGGCCGAGGAGGGGCTTGAAGAAGGGAGTGATGAGACAGATTCGGAGGCTGAAGACGCCGTAGTGGAAGTGCAGCCCGGTCAAGTTGTGCCCGGTGCCCAAGAAGCGAGCCCAACCACCAACCTTGAGACTGCCGAGGATGAATTCACCAATCTATCCCCCCTGATTTAGTTTTCTTTTCTTTGCATTTTTGCTTTCAATACTTTAGATGTAACCGGGCTCTGTCCCCACCTCTTGTAATGAATTTCTTTATCAATGAAAAATTTTGAATTTTCGCCAAGTGTTTGCCCGGTAGTAATTAATTCCGTCTTCAGCAAACTATCTCGGTATGACTTATCATTTGAACACTTGGTCGACCGGAGTCCATAACATGGTCGAAGCACTTGAGCATAACAAAACAAATTCATGCACCGAAATATCCATCTCGGTTGTTGCTAAGTTTGGACAAGATACCATGTTGGACAAGACGCCAACTCTTCCAACCGGAGTACTTCATCACGGTTGGGAATCCCAAGTTGGACAGAACACCAACTCTTCCAACCGGAGTACTTCATCTCGGTTGGGAATCCAAAGTTAGATAAAACACTAACTCTTCCAACCGGAATACATCATCTCGGTTGGGGATTCTAAGTTGGACAAAACACCAACTCTTCCAACCGGAACAAATCATCTCGGTTGGGAATCCTAAGTTGGACAAAACACCAACTCTTCCAACCGGAGCAAATCATCTCGGTTGGGAATCCTAAGTTGGACAAAGCACCAACTCTTCCAACCGGAGCAAATCATCTCGGTTGGGAATCCTAAGTTGGACAAAGCACCAACTCTTCCAACCGGAGCAAATCATCTCGGTTTTAAACATTAAAAGAACAATCCAAGTGCTAATGCAAAATGACTTCTATAATTTGACAAAAAGAATTACATTCTGCTTTGCAAGCCAAAAAATTGCTTTACAAAAAAGAGGAAAGTAAAAAGCTTAAAAATAATACAATTTCAAGTTGGCCGCATTCCATGGCCGGGGTATGGCTCTTCCCTCTAGATCCTCCAAGTGGTAAGCCCCCTTGCCTGCCAGACCAGTGATCTTGTAGGGTCCTTCCCAATTTGCCCCTAGTTTGCCTTCTCCTGGCACCAGGGTGTTGCCCATAATTTTCCTCAAAACCCAATCCCCAACTTTGAACGGTCTGGGGTGCACTGTCTTGTTATACTTCTTGGAGAGCTCTTGTTGGTAAGCGGCAACATGGATGAGGGCTTTCTCCCGGCGCTCTTCCGCTAGGTCCAACTCCAAGGCAATAGCCTCGGCATTTAGCTCGGGCTCAAAACTCTCAGTTCTGAGGGTGGGCATTTCAACTTCCAAGGGTATGACCGCCTCCATGCCATAAGCCAAAGCAAATGGAGTTTCCCCGGTCGAACGTCGCGGGGTTGTTCGATATGCCCAAAGGACGCTCGGTAATTCTTCAGCCCACTTGCCCTTAGCCTTTTCCAACCGTTTCTTCAACCCATCCAGAATAGTCTTGTTTGATGCTTCGGCTTGACCATTGGACTGCGGGTAGGCCGGGGTGGAGTTGTAGAATTCTATCTTTAGATCTTCACAAAATCCTCTGAATAGGCGACCGTCAAACTGGGTACCGTTGTCAGAGATCAAAATCTTGGGGACGCCAAACCGCGTGACAATGTTCTGCCAGACAAATCGCTTCACGTCTTTTTCTTTGATGGTTGCCAAGGGCTCAGCTTCAACCCACTTTGTGAAGTAATCTGTGGCCGCGATGAAGAATTTCCGGTTGCCCGGTGCTGTTGGCAACGGTCCCACTATATCTAGCCCCCACATGGCGAAAGGCCAAGGACTGGTGAGGGGAAGAAGTTCCCTGGCAGGCTGGTGGATCTGATGAGCGAATTTTTGGCATTTCTCGCACTTGCGGACATATTTTTGGGCGTCGGCCTGCATGCACGGCCACCAGTATCCCTGCGAAATAGCTCGGTAGGCCAAGGACCGTCCCCCGACGTGGCTGCCACAACTGCCTTCATGAATTTCAAACAAGAAGGCCTCCACACTGTTCGGGTGCACGCACTTGAGATAAGGACCGGTGAAGGACTTCTTATACAACGCGCCTGATGGAGAGAGCCAAAACCGCTCGGACTTCACCCGGATTTTGTGTGCTTCTTTCTTGTCCGCTGGAAGAGTCCGGTCTCTGAGGAACGAGATCAAGGGGTCCATCCATGAAGGACCTAGCTCGGCGCAGAGTACATCCGTCTGCCCGGCGTTTTCAATGCTTGGCCGCGGAAGAAAGTCAATCAACAGGGGGTTTGGAGATGTGCTATCTACCATGGAAGCGAGGCCGGCGAGTTCATCAGCCCGGCTGTTTTCTTCCCGGCCAATCTGCTGGACTCTGATTGCCTCAAACTGCTTGATATGGTCCCTGACCAAAGCTTGGTACTTCGCCATCCTGTCGTCCTTCGCTTCATAAATCCCGGAAACTTGATTAACCACAAGCTGGGAATCACTATATACCAGAAGCTCGGCAGCCTTCATTTGGATCGCGCTCTTGAGCCCAGCAAGAAGCGCCTCGTACTCAGCCTCGTTGTTAGACGCCGGGAAGCCGAGTGTGATAGAATGCTCTATGGTTAGGCCGTCCGGGGATATAAGAACAATACCTAGGCCGGCACCATGGCGGTTGGACGCTCCATCAACAAAAAGCTTCCACATGTCCCCCACGAAAAGCTTCCAGCAGTCAGATGGGTCCTGAGAGTTGCGAAGGGCAATGGGATCACAACTGCTCGGCTGTGCGGTGTCAAGTTTGGTGTTGACCGGTTCAAAGTCAGTGCCCCTTGGTGATTCGACACCGGACTCAGCAAGTTGGTCCGTAATGCCCAAGTCCGTAGGCGAAACACCAGGTTGCGGTGTGAAGCCGGCCGCAGGTTCTGAGCTGCCTGGAACCATTCCTTCCCCCCTTGAGGATTCGGCACCGGACTCAGCAAGTTGGTTCAGAATGCCCAAGTCCGTAGGCGAATCATCAAGTTCTGAGCTGTGTGGAACCATTCCTTCCCCCCTTGGTGATGCGGTACCGGACAGAGTGGATGGGTTGGTGATACACAACTCCGTCATCGCAACACCGGGAGGTATTACCGTGCAAACTGAGGGAATTTCGATGGTGCGCGCTAACTCCGCGGCGCGACCTTCTGCAGCTAGTAGTTCCTCGGTTGGCGTTGTGGGCGTCTCATCATCTGCCCCGGCAATGTCGACCGGGCATACCGGATGAGTGCCAGGTGAGAACTCGGCAACAAAATCGGCCAAGGTTTGGGCTTTGATTGCGGTGCGCGGCTGGAACTTCACATCAAACTGTCCCAACTCGACCGCCCATTTTAATATTCGGCTGGAAAAGTCTGCGCGCTCAAACAAGGCCTTGAGAGGGAACTCGGTCAGTATGACGATGGTATGGGCGTGGAAATAATGTGCCAATTTCCTCGAAGCCATCATCAGTGCCAACGCTAGTTTTTCCAGCGGCAAGTACCTCGTCTCAGCCGGCAGAAGGGTCTTACTTACATAAAAAATTGGGAGGTGCTTAATTCCTTCAGCCCGGACTAACACTGCACTTACTGCGTGCTGGGAGACGGCAAGGTAAAGGTAGAGTTCCTCACCGGGCTCTGGTGTAACCAACAGCGGCGGAGAAGATAAATAATCTTTGAGCTCAGCCAAAGCTCGGTCACACTCGTCATCCCATGAGAATTTTGACTTCAATGCTTGAAAGAAAGGGCGGCAGCGATCTGATGACCGGCTTATAAATCGATTAAGCGCGGCGGCCATCCTGGCCAGATGCTGCACGTCCTTAGCCGAGCTAGGTTGTTTCAATTCTTGCACGGCTCTGATCTGAGTAGGGTCTGCTTCGATGCCTCGGTTCGTGACTAAGAATCCCAAAAATTTCCCGGATCCCACGCCAAAGGTACACTTCGAGGCATTCAAGCGCAGCTTGTGCTTCTTAAGAATGTCGAACATCTCGGCTAAGTCGGACAAATGGTGTGCCTCATGTCGGCTCTTTACCACCATATCATCGATGTAAGCCTTCATTGTCCGGCCGAGCAAAGGAGCGAACATTTTGGTCACCATCCTCTGAAAGGTTGCCCCGGCGTTTTTCAAACCAAAGGGCATAACTCGATAGCAGAAGAGTCCCCTTGGAGTCGTAAAGGAGGTGATTTCTTGGTCAGGCCCATGCATGGCAATCTGGTGATAGCCGCGGTACGCATCCAAGAAACTGAGCCGACTGTGTCCAGCCGTCAAATCCACTAGCTGGTCAATGCGCGGCAAAGGGAAGCTGTCTTTTGGACAAGCTCGGTTGACTGTCTTGTAGTCGACACAAACTCGCCACTTTCCATTTTTCTTGGGCACCACTACCGTGTTGGAAATCCACCGAGGGTAGTGCACTTCCTGTATTGCTCGTGCCTCAAGCAAGTTCTTTACCTCCTCTGCTACTACCGCGGCGTGATGCAGCGCCGATCGCCTTGTTCGCTGGATGACTGGCTTTGCTCCAGGGAAGACATTGAGGTGATGGCAGATAAAGCTTGGGTCAAGACCAGGCATGTCATAGGGCGACCATGCAAAGACTTCGATGTTCGCCATTAAAAACTCGATCATCTCGGTTCTCTCCATGGCCGAGAGACTTGAACCGAGCAAGAAGAACCTGTCCGGCTGCTCGGCATCAATCCGCACCTCAACTAATTCTTCAACTGCCTTGTCTTCTACTTTGGTGCCAACATCATCCAAGACACTCTGGTCCTCCGGTCCCTCGATCATTTGAACGAATCCCTTGGCAGCCCGGCTCCCGTTGATCGCCACGAAGCACTGCTTGGACATGACCTGATCACCCCAAATCTCCTCGATTGCCCCCATAGCCGAGGGGAATCTCATCACCTGGTGGTAGGTCGATGCTACGGCTTGCATGGCGTGAAGCCATCCTCTTCCAAGGATAAGGTTGTATGTTGAAGGCACTTGTAGCACCCAAAACTCCACTTGCTGGACCACGGATCCCGCTTTGACCGGCAGGATAATCTTTCCCAATGGCCACTCCGGCTGCGAGTTAAATCCAACCAGTGGCGAAGTGGCCGGTGCCAAGTCTGTCTCACGAAGTTTGAGCTGTTTGAACGCATCATAATACATGATCTCGACCGAGCTTCCCTGATCGATCAAGATCCGTCTAACATCAAATTCTTTGACGCGTAGTGTTACGACAAGAGCATCGTTGTGCGGCGTCTGGATACGCTCTAAATCCTTTGAGGTGAAACTGATCACATCTTTCTCCTCTGTCTTCCCCCTTTTGATGGCAGGCTGTACTGACAAAACCTCCCTCATATGCTCTGCCTTCTTAATCATGCCCCGGAGTTCGCAAACACGCTCCGGTTCCACGATTCCGTGGATGACATTAATTACTCCCTGTGGTGGTGCATCTCGGTCGTCCTGTCCCCTGGGATCGACCGGAGCCTGATTCGGGTTCACCCCGCCATCGATGTAAAGGTCCAGACGCCCGGCCGCAACCAGTTCTTCCAAGTGTTGTCGCAGAGGCAAACAATCCTCAGTTCGGTGGCCCCTCTCCCGGTGAAACGTACAACGATACCGCGGATTGTACCCCTTTTGTCCATCGCCCAACTTAGCAGGAAACCGGACATACTCCTCGTCTCGGATTTCGCTAAGTATGCGATAGATTGGAATCTTGAAGACCGTGGTTATGCCAGTCCTTGCCTTCATTCTCCTGTTTGCGTCCTCAACGTCATCACGGGGGTAGTCATCCCGGTCATTCCGACGTCCTCTACCCCGGTTTTTACGATTTGAACCTCGGTCTGATTCCTCTGCTCGGTCATTTGAGCGGCTGGACTCTTGCCTAACTGCGTGCACTTTGCCTGCTGTCTTCTTGTCTATTCCGACCGGAGTGGCCTTCACGGTGGAAGCCGACGCATCATCCTCTACTCGGATGTGCTCATTGATGCGCTGCATGAGCTGGCCCATGGAGGTCGGTTGGTGCATGGTGAGCGAGTCCCGCAGTCTATGTCCGACCGGGAGACCGCGCTTATATTGCGTGATAGCGAGGTTGACCGGGCAGTCTAAGATCTCGTTGAAGGTTTCCCAGTACCTTGAATTGTACGCCTTCAGTGTGTCGCACGGTTCCATCTTGACACTTAACAAGTGATCGACTTCCTTTGGTGTTTTTGTGTTGGTTTTGAAGCGCGTAACAAACGCCTCGGCCAACTGATGCCACCTTTGTATGCTCCCTTCCGGCAACCTCTCGAACCACTTTAGGCCCAGCTCGCCTAAACTTGACGGGAAGATTAGGCACATAAGTCCGTCGTTGCGCCGATGTCCGGCCATAACCTGTCGGAAGTGGCTCACATGCATGTACGGATCGGTTTTTCCGTCGTAAAGTGTGAACTTAGGCTGGTGGAAGCCTGCCGGAAGCGGCGTTGTTTCGATTTCCAGGGAAAAAGGAGTGGCACTCAGCCTTGCCAAGTCTGTATCTTCGAATGTTGGCATTGCTGGGCGGGGTGGAGGCATTCCGACCTCCTCGCTGCCGTGAACCCCGTAGGAGAGCCGCTGGAAAGCAGGTATTCTCTGAGCTTCGCGCCGGCGAGCCCGCTCCCTTAACACTGCCCGTAAATCCTCTGACTGAGCAGAATAAGAGTACCTCGACGTCGTCGCCGGACGTGAGGGTTTGTAAGTGCTGTCTTGCGCGCTAGACTTTTCTGCACGCATGTCGGAATCACCAACCTGGTAACTCCTGGTGATGGAAATGGACTGAGTACGTCGCTGACTCTGATCGCCTGACCGGCGGGATGGGGTGTGCTCACTGTGGTCTCCCACTCCAGCTACACCTTTCCCTTTGACATGCCGCTTAAGATCCTCCATCTCCGCCGCCATCCGCCTGATGACAGCGTCTTGGTCCCTTAACTTGCTTTCCAATCGCCTGGCGTGTGAATCTCTCCGCCGGTGACCGTCTGGACTCCGTGAATGCCCATGACTCCTTCCGCGCTTATCCCGCGCGTCACCTGACTGTCCTCCAGTGGGCGTCCCCAAGTCAGCCATTGGATGGACGGCAGGTGGTCCCTCTCTCCTTCGGGTATACTCCGGGGTGGCTCTATCGATGGCGGACAATGGGAACTCGTCGTTGTTCGCCATGGAAGGCGATCAGATGAACCTGGAAGACAAGGTTTTGTCTGTCTAGATTCCCACAGACGGCGCCAATTGTACGGGGAGCAAATATTCCGGCGTGCCCGTATTCCTTTCTTCCGAGCTCCGTCGATATCCGATCACCTGCGAGCAAATAACGGTGAGCTACCCGGCGGTGTGTGGCCGGAAACACCCTCCGACGGTCAAATTAGCACACACCTTAGAGGGAATAGAGAGAAGGGAGAGAGTGTTTGAGTGTAAGAAATTCCTTACAGAGTGTTCGTGTCCCGCGTATGGGGGGCGCAGACATGCTTATATACCTTCTGAGCCCCATATCCACTCCCTGTCATCTCCTGACACGTGGCTCTGCTATCCCATCTGTCAGCATAAACCATGCCGTTCATCACCTGCTCTCAACTGCCTGTCAGCATGGCTGGAGCTCGGCAGCCGAGCTGCCCTACCTCGGTCATACCATGCTTCATACCTTAAGCGCCTAACCGGATAACCGAATGAAGGACCGGGCTAGGCGGCATCCCGGCAGAGCTTAGCCCGGGCTCCTCCTTTGGTCGGCCTTCTCGCCGGTCAGTCAACTACCTCGGCTGACCGCGCCTTTCCGAGCGCCGGCCTCTCGGTCTGTCTGGTTTCGACAATCATCGGACCGAGCATCCTAGCCTGACCGGTCACTTCCTGGCCGAGCAGCTTCTGCACGGTCCGGGGCAGCACACAGACCAAACTCTGCCCGGCCCAACTTCTGGTAGCACACCTCCGGGTGAACAGTCGATCATCTCGGCCCAATGCTCTGCTGGGCCCTCAACTTGTTCGGTCTATGCCTCGGCCCAACACCGGAGCATAAATCACCCTCTCACCAACTATATCCTTATCTTTGGACACCCAACTCTTCTTCTTCTTCTAGCAATGTTTCCACTGCCGGCAATCGTTCCCCGACAACCTCTACCCTTTCCATTTCCAAACCCTAACCTAATCCCCCCCTCTCCCTCTCTCGCATCCCATACTTTCTTCTTCTTCAGATCCATGCTTTGATTCTGAAACATATGCTCCCCAGAAACCCAAGATTCCGACACAAAGCCTCTTACCTCTGGTGACTACTTTTCCTCAGGCCAATCTCCAACCACCAACCCAGATCACAAAACCCATTAATCTTACTTATCGTCGAACCACTCCAATAGCTCCAAATGCTCTCAAGCCAGTTCAACCCGAGCTTCGTGGTCAGCGTAGTCCTCATCTACAGCCTCAGCGATGTCGCAATTGCAGCGCGCGTGCGCAGAGAGAGAGAGAGAGAGATGATGTCCGGTGGAGATGGCAATGGGTAGTGACGGTGGTGGTTAGGGATGGGTTGAGGGTGGCGATGCAGTGGAGAAAGGACAAAGGGAGAAAGATTACAGAAAAAAAGGTCATACAGAGAGAGAGAGAGAGAGAGAGAGAGAGAGAGAGAGAGATTGCGGGTCAAGATGGGGTTGGGCTATGGCGGTGGTGGGTGAGAATGGGTTGATAGGTGGCCGGGGTGGTGGACGAGGGTCAAGGGGAGGTTGAGGGGTTGGGCGGTGGTGAATGGCAGCAAGTATGAGCTGAGAAGTGTCGTCGGAGTGCACCGCCGGAGCTTTAGTGGAGGTTGTTGACCAATGGGTTATCACTGTTAGGGTTAGGGTTTGGAAAATTAGGAGTAGAATGTTAGGGATGAGGGTAAAAATATAATTTCATTTTTGGACAAAATTTGAATTAAAAAAAATAAAAGAAATGAGGGGTTCAAAAAAGAAAAGTAGATGCTAATAGCAGCACTCTTTTTTTTCCCTCCACAGTTTCAAAATATAAACAAAGCATATTGATTGTCTATGCTGAGGAAGACTTCAAAGAACTGAACTGAACTGAACTATACATACAAGCACTTTTTGTGAGAGCAAACACACTTTGTGTTGGGTTATAACAGAGACACCAAAACAAAAAAAAACACAAACCTTTGTATAATTTAGCACTAAACTAGCTTATTCTATTTTTCCTTCTCTAAAATCATAGTCGCAAACTAGTCATCTGATCTTGATCCTTGATCTTGATCTTGATCTGGACTTCACAATGGGCAACTCGAAGTTCTCCTCATAACCTGCATTTTCTCTTTGGCCTTCTGAGCTTTGGTCTGAGCCTTCATTTTTGCTTCCTCAAAATACTGCACAAATATTGAAAACACTTCAAACTCCAAAACTAGTGTTCCAAAAAGCTTCTTAATTCTCAAATCGTTTTGCATTAATGTCCTTAATTCCCACAGACACACACCTCCAAGTGGAATAGCATCATCAGGTTGCACCACATCTGCAAAATTGCAAATTATGGCCAACAAAGTGAAAATGAAAGAACATGACAGAGCTATTCTAAATGGAGGTGTTATCATGCCAGATGTGGATCACAGCAATACTACGCACTCGGGAATAGTACTCTGAAAATGAAATGTGTGGATTAGACTTATTCTACTGTGGCTCATGCCACGTCAAGTTTGAATCTACGTCTGTACACTTCAATTTTAGGGTACAAAACCCTTTTTTTTTAATTTTAAAAGCAGTAATTTGACATGATTTACCTGTTGCTTTCTTTTCCTTTCAAGCTCAGCCTGTTTAACAGAATGATAAAAGCAATCTTTTGTCAGTGCTGTCATCAATTAAAAGCATATCACTAATATATATCATAGTGAATGAAGTTAAAAGCATGATTGTTCTCATGTAAATATATATCTCCATTCTCACCAGAGTTTGTTTTAGCTGAGCATTCTCTTCTTTCAACTGGTTCAGTTCTGCTTCCAGTTCAACTGTGTAGGCCTGCCAAAGCAAAAGAAAATGAAGAAGCTACATAGTATGAATTTTGTGTCAAAATTTATTATGAAAATAAGGTGTATGGTATAGATTTAAAGTAGATTGGATGTGGGCCACACCTAGAATAATTGTAGTCCATAAATTTACTTTTTTGAGTACTCTTTTTTGGATACATGGTATTTTTGAAAAAAATAATTTACTCTATGCATTAACAATCACTAATTTCCACTTCTTGTGGTTGTACTAAATGCATGTGGGAGAAATCGGGAAAGTACCTGCTTCCTGGCTCTAGACCTTGCAGCGGACTCCCGGTTTTTAATCATCCGGCGTTGCCTCCGCTCCACCACCTTCTCCACCGGACCATCTATGATCCGCTTCCGTCCCCCCCTCATCCCGCCCATATCCATCCCAAACTGATTCCTCCCATCCCCTTGACTTGGGCACATTCCATCTGATGACACTGGACTCAATGGCAACTCCATCCCCAACACCTGCCCCTGCCCCTGCCCATACCCACCGCCACTACCACCACCACCACCAACATTCCCAACTCTACCACTACCATAACACACCGTGGATGGCGGTGGTGGGTACCCACCACCACTCCTCTTCCCATTTCCCGCATACGCTGCTGGCTCGCCTACTCCACCAACACCACCCTGAGGCAATGCTTGGTACGTTGGCATATTAACACCACTGTTGTCGCCACCGCCACCGCCACCTATACCTAAAGCCATGATGGACCTCTGAACAAAACTAGGGCCTACTCCAGGGTTATTATTGTTCTGGTACAACCTGCACGGCTGCTGCTGATGCTGAGCTGGCAGGATTGGATTGCACTGTTCCCGAACTACCCCTGCTCTAACTAAGAAATCCTCCAGTGTCATCTCTCCAAAAGTGGGTTGCCAAGGGGTAGAACCCGGATTTTGGACATTGCTGCTAACAGTACCACCACCACTCTGTGGCTGTTCTTGCTGACTCTGGTGTATCTCCAACCACACTTCGTCCACCGTTTTTCCACACAAAGGCGGGGGAAGCGTAAGAGAGCCTTGCCTTGACAAGCTGAGTTGTCTAGCAATGCGCCTATCTGTCGAACCCTCACTGGGGAAATACTGCATATTGTTATTGCTACTTATGTTTGTGGCGGTGACGGTGGTGGTGGTGGTGGTGGGATTGGAGTTGGTTTGGGCTTGGGCTTGGTTTTCTTCTGCAGTCCAAATGCTGTTGAGAAATTCATCCATGTTCATGGACCCGAAGTTCTTGCCGCTCTCACAGAGCGTGTGCTGGAACTCATCGAGGGTGAGTGAGTAAATTGATGACTGTCGTCCCAGCGACGGGAATGCATGGTTCTTGGGCTGTTGGTCGAATTGTAATGGCGAATCAACCTCACTTTTGGACATAATTTCAGGCTCTATCACCACCATTTTTTTCGATTTTCAGTTGAAGAACTTGTGTTGGTTGCTGTTGAAGACAGTGATCAAAATGGACCTGTGTATGAAGTCACACAAATAAGAAAATGGAGAATTGATGTGGCATTTGAGTTAATCTTATAATTTAATTTGTTATTTTCAATTTCTAATACTTTGTTGCTGCATGCCACCACAGTTAGAAAGAAATTTGTTTGTATAACATTTTTTTTTTTAGTAAATTACACTGGTAGTCTCTATATTTTGGTCATTGTGTCATTTTGATATTTGTAATTTCAATTGACTTGATTTTGACCTTATATTTATGATTTTGTCTTAATTTGATCCATTTGATTAAAATTATAAGCTTGTTCAACCGATTTAGTGACCATTTATCTTTAAAAACCTTAATCGACATTATCAATTGAACCAAATTGACACAAAATTCTACAATGGCATGACATGTTTTATATTAACTTTGATTTGAATTGAATTACTAGTACCAAAATCATAATTTGATTTGAATGCGAAGGCTTTTTTTTGTTAATTTAGTAGAAGATTAATTACAAATACGAAAAATATTATCAAACTAAACTAAATGTTCTAAATTATTTCATCTTATGGGTCTTAAATCATTTCATCTAAGTTTTATTTTTTTATATAAATTTGAAGATCTTGGTAAATATAAGCCAAATAAAAACAATGTGCTTTATAGAATTTCACATAGAATTAATTGAATATCAAATTTGACAAAGTCATCCTAAAAAACATGAAAAGAAAATGACAAAATTAGGATCATTTACAAAAAAAAAAAAAAAAAAAAAAAAAAAAAAACTGAACTACTAATTAGAGAGTAAGGACACTGAAATTGTCTCCCACCCATCATCTTCAAGTAAATAATACTTTTCAAAAAAAAAATAAATTTTAAATTTTTTATTAAATAAATATTCAAATGTCTCACATGAGTACCTCTAGCATTATTTGTTTTTTTTTTTCTAATTGATTAAGAAATAAAGTTAAGTCTCATTTAAAACAATAAATTTTGTTGGCTTAATAAATAAAAAAGATAGTGTTCACACACATCTATATAGTACATGGTGAACAAAATTTAACTCTAATTATGAGTGGCATACAACTTATTACCAAAATCAGAAAATTTTGTCATGTGGTTTCGAAATGATGAGAGAGAAACTTTCCTTCTTTGGTATTGAAAGTGTTAGTGCCTATCCCTATCCCTGTCCCTATCCCTATCCCTATCCCTATCCCTATCCCTATCCTTATCCCTATCCCTATCCCTATCCTATCCATCACCATGCATAGCACTACAAAATTCAAGCTAGCACCTCATTGGTTGAACACTAAACTCACTTTATTTCGGAATCTTTTTAATAATCATCCTTTTAAAACCTCATACCATTTGATACGAGATGCACAAAATAGAAATAAAAATTTATTAATAATTATATATCTTGCTAACAAATAGTCTAAGGTATAAGGAAGCAACAATACAAACTAGAAAAGTTTACACATAATTTTACTCGGAAAATTAACATATCCAAATTTATTCTATATTTGTAAAGAAGAAGTATAATATTTTTTTCACTAAATTCAATATATGATTTTTTAATATTTTATCCAATTTTAATATTAAACTATCATAATTAAAATTTACAGACACAACATCATCTACCATATAATAAAAACATAGAACAATTTTAACACATTGAATGTGAAGCCATCACACCAAAATGACTAATCCGCTCATATTGCTCTAAGGCCATATTTGTTTGGGTGGACATGAGTTTGAGATGGGACTAATAGTCCAATAAAATTATTAATCTGATATTTGGTTAAACAATTGAAATACGGACTAATTATTTTAAACTTGACTATTAGTTAAGATAGGATACATAATCCAACGGATTCGTAGTCCCAGGACTATTAGTCATGGGAATGCTAATCCAATCCGCCCAAACAAACATGGCCTAAATGTATTTTCTATGAACAATCCATAGAATTATAAAATTTGATACACATGCAGTGATTGAAATGAAATAAATTCAAGAGAGAAGACAAAGTTTGTCAATAATAAAGCATAACCCAGATCCAAAACCTGAATTTTCAAAAGAATGCACAACTTAAAAACACTTATTCATAAATCAAATATACAAATATCCAATACATGATATTACCTATTGATGACTTTTCTCATCAACCTCAGAATTTTTTTATCACAAGAACTTCTTCAGCAAAATTAATGTTCAGAACATATATTTGTTAGGATCCACAGCCATAACCCACCACCTCCATTAACAAACTTCTGAAGCTCTCACCATCAACCCATAGAAAGAGAGAGAAAATTCGTATGTATGTATGGGGAGAGAGAGAGAGAGAGAGATGTGGCTTAACAAGTTGCTACAATGGAACTCCCTTTTGTTACTGTGTGACTTGTATTTTTTGGGACAAAATTTGTGAAAGTGGGATCCACAATGAGAACAGAGACTTCTCTTCTCAGTTGAGAAATGTGTAATTTCACTGTCTGTGTGCAAGAGGAGAAATTATTCAATAATTTCGGAAGATCACGTGTATGTACTCTCAAATTAATCATTATTTAATATGTATTTTATGTTCTCCAATCATTCAATATAATATTTTACCTAATTATCTTTTTCACCAATTATAATAATATCACGTGTTCATATTTCGAAATTACTGAATAATTACCGTGAAAAAGAGGGATTAAACGCGAATTTCAAGTCTGGCCCGCCATAGAGGTCAGGAAAGATGTCAAATGCATGGAGTTCTGCCACGTTTCAGCCATGTGTCTCCACCACAGCTGTTTCTCTCTGCTCCTTCTCTTCACAGCTCAGCACGTGTCCATCCTCCTCTCTTCCTCAAACTCTTGCATGTAACTCACTCATAAGATGCATCTTGCAATGTAATTTTTTACAAAATTATATTAAAATTTAGGAATTATTTTGTAATTTATGAAACTTGAAATTAGTGAAAAGATGAGTAAATTTATCTTTGATGGGGGTGAGTAAGTTTAGTCTTTTTAAGGATGAGGAATTGGTAGTCTCAATCCTTATTCTTTCTCTTTCACAATAATGGAGTTCATGTCTCTTGTAAAGTTTAGTTTAAAAAAATTAATTTATTGGGAAAATTACAAAAAAAAATTCAAAAGATGTAAGTCTTATAATAAATATATTTTAAAATTTAAATATTTTATTAATTTAAATCTTAATTTTTTAATTTATTTTCCATCATTTACTTATTTTCATTAATTAAAATTGATAGAAAAATAATAGTTTAGTCATTAACTTGAATAAAAAATGATATTTTAGTCATTTTTCATATACTTACATTTAGTATAATAGCTAAAATACATTTTTTTTGCCACCGAAATACGCAAATAGTTTAGATTAAAAATAAATCAAAAAATTAGTGTTTAAATTGATAAAATTAAAAATTCAAGATTTATTTTGTTACAAAACTCAGACCATGGAGTACTTTTTTTTTTCTTTTTCATTTTTTTTTGTAATTTTTCCTAATTTATTTGTTAAAAAGAAGTTTAATACATTAGTATCAATTTTTTTTTTTAATTTTTTTTTAATAACTTTTCAAAGTGATTACAATGATTAAAACAGCTTGTTCTTTCTCTTTAAACTCAAGACATCGCTCTTTAAGGCTCCCTTTCTAAGAGGTTGTTTGGGATGTACTAAATAAGTATACTTTTTGACTTTTTATGAAATATGGGTTGAGTTTGAAGTGATGTGATAGAGAGGTGATGTGACTTAAATAAGATGATGTGACTTTTTGACTTTTTGAATTTTTTTGAGGATGCCAAACTTAACCTAAGTCTTCTACTAAAGTGTGACGTCGGGAGGTGGGGAAGGATTTCGGCCGTTGGCCTCCTCTCTTCTCCTTCTACTCATTTTTCTCATTTTCTTTGCCTCTTTGCTTAATAATATTATAAGCTTGTCTTTCCAACCCTTTTCGGCACAACCACCACCACACTGTCACCAAATTTGCCACCTTCCCTCTTTCATGGATCCACCCTTACTAGATTGGCATCATCTCCTTCAAATCTACTTGTGGCCACCGGTGTTAGCGTCACCTCTCTCTCTTTCTAATCTTCCGAATCTGATGTTTGACTTGCATCCAAACTTTCACTCTCATGTTCAAAATTTTAAGATCTAGTTTCAGATCTTCTCATAATCAGAAGATTGATGATGTTTAACAAGTTTGTTTCATATTAGTGATCACCTTAACCTCAATATTTCATCTTGACCAGAGAAGATGGGGTCCTCAGATTTTAAGTCGAAGGTTATGGTGTAATGAAGTTTTGGATGCGTTTGGCGACTTGAATCTAGTTGCATTCGGTTTGCTTTTTTTTTTTTTATAATTTTTTTATTGTTTACTGTAATAGTCCTCTCTGTGTGAATGTTGTGTCTCTCCTTCGTGAGGATTTTTTCTTCTCCTCTATGGAGTTAGGATTCTTTCTCCAATAGAAGTTTGTTATCTCTTTATGAGATCTTTTGCTACCGTAGTACGAGATTGATGTGGTTTTTTTTATCGATTATATAATGAAGATTTTCTCCCCAATCTAACATAAAATAAAATAAAAGTGATTACAATGATTTTTTTAGTAAAATAGTTCTTTTTATTTGATAAATTGACTTTTTAACGGAAAACTAAACGAAGCTTCTGATTCGTCTAATTGAGAATAACCCCCCACCCTCCATACACATCAAAAAAAAAAAAAGAGTTGGTTTTGTAGATGGAAAATTGATATTGTCATTTTCTTTATATTGAAAATGTATATTTTTTTGTATCTTTATACCGTCTACATTAATTTTGATCTTTTTAATTTTACTAAAGAAAAGATTTGTGTAAATATGATAAAACTATTGAGATTGTTGTATTTTTTTAAAACATTAGAGGATGAGATCAACGTAATTAATCGATATAATTAGTATCTCATAATTAATAATATATTACTTTAGGAATTTTAATTTTTTTCTTGAAGTCTATCTAACCCTATTTATACTTAATAATAATAGTCAGAATCTTGTGCCTTAGGATTATCTTTTTAAAAAAATTATATTTTTGTCACTATCTCATATTTTTTACATTCTTTCAAAAGAATTTGTGGTATTTATTCATAAATCTCTTTTCACCTATTCCACTTAATTCAAATTATTTTCTTATATTTTAATAAGTCCTATCGATGACATAGTTATCAAAATACTCTTAATAATAATATTTACATTGACAGTGTGAATGTTCTGTGATATGAACATTCACATTGTCGAATATGACTGTTTACATCACCAAATTGCTAAGCGTAAAATATTTGTAAAGGTAAAATTGTCCATAAAATACCTTAAATATAAGAATTAGGATTTGGTTTATCAAATGTTCAAATAATAAGATTTATTAAAATACAAGAATATATTATAAAATTGGGATACAAATACTTAAAAAAAGGATTCCCTAATAAATACTATAAAGAATTTTTACAAGTTTATTTTAATTTAACTTTTTAAATACTTAACATCATTAAAATCATTTCAATTAGAAGTAATATTATTTTCAATATTACTAGTCTTTTATCTACAATAATATCATTTTATTTTCAAGTTTGCATGTTGTCAGTGGTAGAGACAAAAAACTAAATCAGAATGGGTATTTATTAATTACAACTTCAATTTTTTTTTTCCCATAACCAACAATAAGGAGATAATAATTATTATTTTTGAATTAATATTAAGTACAAAAGCTTAAATAAATTATTACAAAAGTATTTTAGATAAAATTTTACAATTAATTTCGAATAAAATGGAAAAGAAAATATTGCATATAACTAGTATATCATGGACAATATAAAAAAGTCATATATTTAAATCTTAAAATAAATTATATAATAATAAGATAAATTAATTTTTTACAAAATTTGAGTAAAAATTTCATATAATAGTGATATCATGTCATCATTGACATACAATATCACAAACTAATAATAAAGCAATATATGAAAAGTGAATTTCACATGCAAATATAATTAACATTCTAGTAACTTTTACATATATATAGTGAGATTAATTATATTTACAAATCAATAATAATTGATATTACCTTTATATTAAGACTTTTTCACAAAATTTTCTATTGTAGTCCTTTTATTTTCAATAAAACAATTACTATTATTCTCATAAATTTAGAAATATTATTGAAATTTTATTCTAAATATTATTTTTATTTAAAATTTTATTTATATACATATATATATATATATAATAAAAAAAAATTTCCAAAATCGAGGGGCACGTGACCCCTGCTTCCATGTGGCTCCCCCACTTCATGTCGTCGTTTGCATAACAAGTTTTCGACGCTTCTGTCCAAAAATAAATAAAATAAAGAATAAAATATATTAATCTCGTTTGGAGTTTTAAAAAATTAAATAAATTTTATAATTTTAACATAATTATATTGAATTTTTTTAATATTTTAATTCATGTAACACTCAATTCTCTTTCATCACTAATTCATTAATCTTATAAATGAAAAAATGATAATAGTTTCATCTCTTTTATAAGAAAATGTATATTTTTTTATTCATCCTTATTATTTTACACCATTTGAATTAATCTTGGTCCTTTTAATCTTATGAAAATGGAGATCATTGTAATAATGACAAAATTATGAGACTTATTGTATTTGTTTTAAACTTTAAGGATAGTGACTAAAATTTACCTATAAATAAGTATGCTGTTACTACGAGATTTTTTTTTTTCAAGTGATTTTTTATAGAATAAATTAAAAATGTATTTTTTAAAATTTATTTAAAGTACGAATTGTCTTTCTTTCAAATTTCTAATCGCATAACAAATGATCTATTTTATTAATAAGTTATTAAGTTAATTAATAATTTTTAATGATATAAAAAATGTATGTCAATTATCAATTTTGGTGATTTTATTATTGTATAAAAAAGTAGTTAGAATTTTTTTTTCTGTTAAGTAAAAATTTTGACGAGATATTTATAATTTTCAAAAATCACAAGAGGGCAACCAATCTTTTAAGCAAAACTTAAGAGGTGTATTTATAATTTATTTTCTTTTATATGAATGTTGTACCTTCAATTTTTTACTATTATACTTTTAATTTTTGTATAATTAAATCTCAACCATTTAAAAATTACTTTAAAAGATCCGAGTTCCCAAGTTTCATCGAGGGTTGTGATTGCTTGGTAATTTCAGTGTGAGTAATATACTGGAGGAGTTCTCTCTTCCCTCAATGCCATAATTTGGAGTAATTTTTCTGTATGTCCAGCCAAATGACATGATGTCATTAAATGAGCACATGCTTGGTGATCTTTCTAACCTATAATTTCTGCATAGTTTGGTTTGGAGAGGAGGCAACATTGTATGCTTGTGTCCTTGCCACCTCATTGCTACATAAATTAATATTTTGAATTTTTTTATAAAGAATTTTAAATTAGTAGAAACAAGTGAGAAACATTATTTATTATCTCTAAATCATCTATATTACAAAATAATGTGAAGTAGAAAAGTGCTTTATCAAAAGAAATGAAAATTATCACGAGTCACCATGTTGTCTTATCTTACACTAATTATCAAATGTCATGTTTTTAATGCTGTGTTTGGTTGGGAGATTTGGGAAAGAATTTGAAAAGAGAAAGGGAAAAGGTGTGTGAAACTATTTGGTTGGGAGATATTTGGTTGGGAGATTTGGGGAGAAATTTAAAAAGAGAAAGGAAAAATGTGTGTGAAACTATGTGAAATGTAGGTATATTTTATTCACATTTCACCTTATTTTTCCCTTTCTCTTTCTAAATCCTTCTTCAAATCTCTTAACCAAACACAGCGTAAGAGTCCTTAGTCTCCAACATAAAATTGTGAGCCTCACTTTCTTTACCAATCATAATTTTCACAAGACAGCACTTAGTCATGCATCTATGAAATCCAAATCCAGATCCTCTAAAATAATCTTAAGGTTGTGTTGGTTTAAGGATTTTGGAAGGATTTAGAAAGAGAAATAATGTAAAATTAGGTGAAATGTAAATATATTTTATTCACACTTCACCGTCCTTTTCTTTTCTTTTTTAAATTCCTTCCCAAAATTTTATACTTAACACGGGCTTATGTAATTTTTTGGATGATTGGATTTTAATTTATAAAATTTAATAGTATAACAATAAAAAGTTGAAGGATCAACAATCATATAAAATTACGATTACTTTAAGACAAAGATTTGAAATCATGGAGATTCATGTGAGTGAAAAAAAAAAATCATACAAATTTGCATGAAGCACAGATAAATATCCCAAGAGTAAAAAATATTTTTTTTTAAAAAAAAAAAAAAAAAAAAAGCTAACGGGGGAACAATAGAAAAATATTTTCAAATCACTGTTATTCAGTGAGGGCATTTATAATTTTAAACAAAAAAAAAAAAAAAAATCAAACAGAAACTGATACAACCCAAAAGATGATGAAAAGAATAAATATAAAAAAAAAAAAAATCAGTTTCCCTACATATAAATGTACCCTGTATATAAACCTTTAGTAGCAAATACAATATTCACTACAGATTACAAAAACACTCGACAGCAGGTCCAGATTTTGACATTTTGTCATACATATCAAAACAACAACAACAAATTTTAGGACCCAAAAAAAAGAGAGCAGAAGAAACCTAAAAATATAAGCCCCCATCAAATCTGAGGCTGGCATTTTCCCCCAACTAGAAGTGCCTTTATCATGGCATCAGTCATTCCATCCGCATAAGGGAACATATGCCCAGAACCCTGAAGTTCATGATACTCAATCCATGGGAGTCGTTGGACAATGTAACGCTGCAATGTGACGGGCAAAACACGATCCTCATCTCCATGCCATAGTTGGATTGAACCTTCATTGTTTGGAAACGGGTTTTCCAAATCCATAGGCTCGAATTCCCAAGTTCCAAAGGCATATATTAAGTCACGGTGTAGGGACTCAAATTCTCCTTGCGGCCTTATCTGTGCCTGAGACCCAGTAAAGATAACATATACAAAATGAAACCTAGGTTAATTATCCATTAAGCATATTAGAATTAGCTAATAATAACAAGAAAATGTCTTAATACCCGCCATCGATAAATCAGAAGCAGATCTATAATCTAAACATGCCAATTTCACTCTTCTTCAGTAAGAATTTTTAATCAGTGATGAAATACTGGTCACAGCTCACAAATCAAGTTTACAAAATAGAGCTACAGCTAATTCAAGACATTATTAAACCGGGGAAACCAAAGAGTCTGGCCAAATTAACGCTATGTTTGGATTGAGTGATTTGGAGAGAAAAGAAAAGAAATGGAGAGATATGCATTTCTTTTACTTGTTTGGATAACCTAAGTGGAGAGAAATGGAAAGAAATTGAGAGAAACTCATTTCTCTTATAAGCCTCATTTTCAATCTTCTCAAAAGTGGAGAGATTGGAAGAGAAAAGAAATTACTATTTTCATAATACCAATTTTGTTCCTATAAAAATAAAAGAAATAAAATGCTTGAAAATATAAAAAGGTTATTTTGGTAATATAATATAAAATAATTTCTTTTCTTTTCTCTTAATGAAATCTAACCAAACAAGAATGAGAGAAATCATAATCATTTCTTTTATTTTATTTCTTCCTCATCCAAACAAAAATGAGAGAAATTACAATCATTTCTTTTCTTTTATTTTCTCTTATTACTTAAGTAATCATTTCTTTTCTTTTCTCTCCTAGGTTCCCAAACACAGTGTAAGGTTCCTCTGCTATGAAATTCAATTTTTCAAACCAAACTAAGCCTTGTCTCCCAATATAGGGTCGGCCACATGAATTATTTTATGCTCAGTTTAGTCAGAAGTTGACCACTTTCTACTAGTGTCACTTCTCATCATCATTGACTAACCTGCTCTCCCTGCTTGAGAAACAATGGGATCAATATACAAACCAAATCACAATCTCTCATTTCTTTTGCTTTTTGGATAAAATAATAAATTTTGTTAAGATCAAAGATAGTCTTAACAAAATTTGATTGTTTACACTAAATCACAATCTCTCATTCCGCTTTAAAGAGCCTTAAAGGAAAAGATATATTGACAACTTCAATTACAACTTGGAAGGTAACTTTACACCCTTGGACTTGTTTTTTTCTCTTGGCAGACAATGTTGGGTGTCTTGTAAATCTACTCTCAAGTTGCTCTGTCAATAATCTCAACCATCGCCTGTAACTAGGTAGAACAAATCTAAAACTACAAAAATCTCTTGTTCACTACAAGAATAGATAGTAACTATTGCTATAATCATGTGACTTGTAATTGTTACAGTTACAATGTAGAATGAAGGAATTTAGGGTTGGAATTTAGGAGGAGGAAGAAGAAGAAGAAGAAAGAGAAATTTTATATATATTGAATAATCATAATACCTCAACTTTACATCAGTCAAATTTGTATACAAACCCTAACATAGCAATATGACCATCGTACTCTCAACTTAAGTAAATATTAACAAAAGAACAAAATAACAAAATAAGTATTCTAACACTCTCCCTCCAGTTAAAGCATAGAGATCGAACATGCCTAATTTGACGAATAAACAATGAAACGAAGGCCGAGCCAAAGGCTTGGTTAGAACATCACCCAATTGATCTTCAGAACGAACATAAAGAGTCACAAGTTGTTTGCGGAGTAAGAGATCACGAATAAAATGGCAATCAATTTCGATATGTTTGGTGCGTTCATGAAACACAGGATTATTCACTTTGCTTGGTTCTATTTTTCTAAAAACATTTTTTAAAAAATTCTTCTTTCTTGTTTTTATTGAATTTTTTTAATATTTTAACAATTTTTTTTTATACTTTTCAAACATACCTAACATAAATACCTAAAAAGTAAAAAAATTGTGAAAAAAACCTTTTAAAAATTCACTAAATACCAAAAATATGAGAATTTAGTACATTTTTTATATTTTTATGTATTTATTAATTTTTAAAAATATTTTTTCACATATTTTTTACTTTTTAGATACATCTAAATAAGGTGCATTTAAAAAAGTAAAAAAAATGTTTAAAATTTTAAAAATATTTACTAAAAACAAAAAAATACGAAAACCAAAAAACTCAATTTTCAAAAAACTTAATCCAAAAAACTCAAATCAAACACACTGATTGGTAATGAAGATAGCAACCTGATTATCATAAGATATGGTCATAGGAGTAGGAACAGAAAAGCTAAAATCTTGGAGAAGAGACTGAATCCAAAGCATCTCAGAAGTAGTATGAGTCATGGCACGATACTCAGCCTCGACACTAGAATGAGCAACAACGGTTTGTTTCTTGCTACGCCAAGTAACAAGATTACCACCAACAAAAGTACAATAGCCCGAGGTGGAACGACGGTTAGTCTTATTACCAGCCCAATCAACATCACTGAAGCCAATAACAGACAAAGAGAAAGCGGGCGATAAAGCAAACCCCGACCTATTTAAGTATTGCAAGATACGACACATAGGCACAAAATGGAATTGACGGGCAGCATGCATAAATTGACTGACCACACCCACGACATAGGTAATATCGGGACAAGTGACAATGAGATATATTAACTTCCCAACCAACCGATGATAACGACCAATATCGAGAAATAAGTTGCCAGTGTCACCATCAAGCTTGACACTAGAATCCATGGGAGTATCACTAGGGCGAGTGCCTAAGAGGTCAGTCCTAGTAAGAAGATCAAGAACATACTTCCGTTGAGAAAGGAACAAGCCTTGAGAAGAGTGGCTGATCGGACAGCTGTCAATAAAACTCACCAAAACGACGTCGTTTTGGTGAGTTTTTTCAAAAAAAAAAAAAAAAATTCAGATTTAGGGATTTGAAAACAATGAAGGTTCCTGTGGAAATGAAAATCTGAAATTAGAGAGAGAGAGAGAGAGAGAGAGAGAGAGAGAGAAGGGCTGAGAGTTTCGGACGGCCGACTCGCCACCGTTGCCGCTGCCGCTGCCACACCGCTGGGTCACCATACTCCAACAGATTGAAAGAAAAAACCACAGGTTCGTTCATCCTCTAAACTTCAAATATTAGGGCTTTGATTCCAAAAATTAGGGAAAAAAGAAAAAAATATGTTCTTACGGTTTTGATTTGAGAATTTTTACATGATATATTTCAAATCTATGCTTAGAGTAGCCGAACTGTAGATGATTGGAATCATCAAAGAAATTTATAAATATATATATATATACATCTGTGTGTAATGGGCCTAAAATGGCCATTTAATCTGTGTAATTTAAATTATATGACACACAGAAATGTAGTGTTTAAATTCCAAACATGGGCATCTGTGTGTAATTTAAAATGACCCTCTATTTGTATAATTTAATCTGTGTGTAATTTAAATATAGTATTTCTCTGGTTGATCATAAAATGGGCATTTTCAGTTTGGAATACAGAGGAATGTAAGAGAATGATATATGTAATTAAGTTTGTTTTCTTTGGCATTGATGAATGTCTATGCATAAATGCTCAGTATTAAGTTTGTTTTCTTTGGCATTAATGAATGTCTATGCATAAATGCTCAGTATAGTTTCTTCCATACTATTCCTTTAGATAACAGTATGTAACAGAATGATATAGTTTTTTCCATACTCACAATGATATATGAAATACACATCTTGCCCTTTAGATACTCAGAATGTTTTTCAATTGTCAGTTTCCTTCCAAGATTTTAACTCTCTCAGCTACCTCTTCCATAAGAAAAAAACCTCCCTTGTATCCTGTACTATCAATTCTTCATTAGGTTCTTCTCAATAAGATTAGTTTCATACACAGCTTTTGCTTAGCCCACTGAAGAAACATCCTGCACTGTCATCTACTCTGGTAACTTCAGATACTCATTCAAGAATCACACTAGGGAGATTTCTCCTATGCTTGTGTTTTACATGAAATGCATGTTTGATCGCACTATAGCAATATTGTTGCTTAGTTAGGTAAGTTGTATGAAGATTGGCTGAGTGCTTCCCTTAGTTCTTATGGGTGTGTTAAAATACCATTAAATTTGCTGCAAAACAGTAATGCACATTTTCAACAAGTACTAATATAGTTGCTCTCACAATTTCCCCTTTGTTTTCAATTTTATTGCTGCTTAAATTTCCCAAGGATTTTGAGTCCATAAACTGTTGGAAGGGCATTCTTTCTTGTAAATGCTTATTGCTTTATGTATAAATAATTGAAGAAGTTTTTTATTCTTTTTTCTTTTTTCTTTTTTCAATTTTCTTTTCCATTTCCCCCCCTCTACAAACCCAATATCGTAAGTATTGTTCCACACCCAAATATAAAATAAAATTAAAGATGAAAACAAGTAAAGGTAATGGACAGATTAAACATTGCAAAAGCCTATTGCTTGCTACACTAACAAAGGTAGATTGATAGTTACAAAATTACACTTAGGAAGAATAATTGTCAGAAGCACAAATCCTGAAGAGAACGCCATCTTCTACTAATTGGTAGTTCAATCTGTTGGTATTTTTTATGCAGATAAACAAATGGCTTCATCTTCCACTAATAATACGAACTTAAGATTAAAGCCAAGGTTTTGTAATTGTGGAAGAACAGCTTCCGTGCGTATTGTACGAACCAATGCAAATGGAAATAAAGGACGTGTCTATTTTGTTTGCCCAAGAAAATATGTAAGTACCTGTTATATAAATGAATCTGTTACTTTTTACAAATTTCATTTGTCCTTTATTGATTAACTGATTCCTGTCCATTGTAGGCTACGAACGACCACTGCAATTACTTCAGGTGGTTCGCAGACGACGACGACGACGACGACGACATTACCGCATCAACTTCAACCAATGCTGGACCTCGGACAGATTCAACAACAGAAGAAATTAATGTTCTGAGGAGAAGGGTTGGTGAGCATGATAGAAGGCTTCAAAAGATGGAGAAGATGTTCAAGGCAATGACTTATGTCATTGTATTTTGTGTATTTTTGTACTTTATCATGTAAATGACTCAGTTGTTAGGTTTTCGAAGATGCTATAAATGTAATCTACTTTTCTACTTGTTTTGTAATATTTTTTTTTTGGTGCTTAAAAATGTGATGGCTTGCAAAAACAAGTGTATAACCGGTTTGTTTGAGATGAAATGTGTTGAATGAACAGCTTGTGAAATCTATTGAGTTATGTTGGTTGCTTAACAGTGTGTATTATATGTGATGGTTTGAAAAAAATAGGTACATTGATTAACAGTGTGTTGAATGAACAGGTACTTAACAGTGTATTTTTTTGGACAATGGTTGAACATGTTGAATGGTTGAACATGTTGAATTGAAATGTGTTCAATGAACAGGTTGAAGGAAATCAGTTATTTCTGTGTACATCACTACACTAAAATTCTGATTGGTACATATGCAATTGTTGCATGTTTGCACAGTTTATAGGTCAAAATGTTGAATAAATTAAAGGTGCTTTGGTTTGTGATTGAAAACTCTTCAAACAGGATTGAAAGTGTATCTGAAGTTAGAATGGTTCACTCTGCTTCTGGTTTGTGATTGAAACAGGATTCAAATAGGTTTGTGATTGAAAACTCTTCAAACAGGATTCACTCTGCTTCTGGTTTCTTTCCATCTATTAGAATGGTTCTTGAAAGTGTAGGTTCTATAAGATGGTGCTGTTGTAGTAATGCTCATGGTTAGTAATGATAGTAGGAATATCAGGTTTGCCTACAAAGATCAAGATGAGTTTTGCTGATTAAGTTTGTGGTAATAAGTTTCCACACCCAAGGTATGCTGCTATTGTGCCCTTACATCAGCAGCTGCAGCTGATGCATGCTGCCATAGGGCATATCATTTTTCAGCCAACCACACCCAACATACTGCACCCAAGGAATGCTGCCATAGAATGCCACTAAAACAAAAACCAACAACAGGTCAGTGTGCTATTCCACACTTACACATTATCATGTGCCCAAGACAGGTACTTCACAATTTGCATGAGGCAACAGTAAGCAGAGTGAATTCATTATTCCACCTTTCCTAGAATGCTGCCACCAGGAACAACCTTACACCAGTGGCTGTTGAATCCATGCTGTTTGTATATTTCATATATATGCATAACTAAGATATATGCATAACAAAAATGAAACTGGTATTGTGTTTGTTTTCTTCAATGACACCAGATTCAATAAGATTCTCTTCAATGACAGCTGAAAGCTATACTTCGCTTATAATTTTCAGATAGAACTTTTGTGTAATAAATAGTTGCTAATGAGAAATATATCAACAGATTACATATGCTGCTGCTCAACACAGGTTCTCTGTCCATCCAGAAGCTAATATCTATGTTTATCAATTTATCACATGCTAAAAGCCAAACACAGTACCAGCATCTTTATCTTAGTTATGCATATATATGAAGCTCATTCGCCTAATTCCTAATTTCTAACACAGTACGAGCATCCTTATCTTAGTTAGGTATGAAGCTCATTCTCCAAAGTTTCAGCAACATTTGAACAGAAATTTCAACAAAAATAAAGCAAAAACTAATCAAAAGTTCATCAACATTTGAACAAAAATTTTAGCAACAATTTAAACCAAATTTCAGCAACATTTCAGGGATGGTATCAGTAATTTTTTAGCAACAGTTTGATGAAAGGTTTTGAATATTACATATCCAACAAAATTCCCTTCACAAAAATTCCGAAAACAAAATAACGCTAAGATGTTCGCTTGTGATCGACATCCCCATGCCCACGGCCACAGCCATGACCACGACCATATAGTACCTACAAAAAACAAGATATTAATATTACATCAAAGGAACCATAAAATAAAATGGAACTTTAAATGAATTAATGACAAAATCAAAGAGGAAAGGTGAAAACTAAATTACTTCACTACATGCAGGACTATTTGAAGCTTGCGAGTGATAACTACTTGCATTGTTAAGAAATGCTTGATAGGTTCCATGGACGGAACACATCGATGGCATTGAAAAATGCATATTGTGATGAAGAAAACTTGGCTGCAACAATAACAAACACATATCAATCTAAAATGATAATAGTCACCTACAATTCCGTACTAAAACTTTTTATTAAACTAACTTACATCATAGGCGGGATACATAAATTGAGACGAAGAAGCTCTAACTTGAGGAACACTCGGTGAGAATGGAGGAAGTTGAGGAACACTTGAAAATAAAGGAGCCGACTGAGGAATTAAGGGAGGTGCTTCAGGAGCACTTGCCGAAAATAAGGGAGGAGTTTGAGGAGTAACAGACATGGAAGTTTAAGAAGCATTATGTGAACTTGTTTTATTTTTCTTTGCCAACGCAAGCTCCAAACCACCTTTTGTTTGCCTTCGTCCCTTGCTAGTGCACTCTCTTCTCTTGAGTCCTTTTGCTTGAACTACATTTTTTTCCGCTACACCATCTACTTCAAAGCTTTGGGGGCATGTATCTGGGGGGCTTTCTTGTTGAATTGTATCTGAACAAGGCATATTGAATTTTGCGCTTAACACGGTTTCAATGTTTGCAATTAATTCATCCGCTTTCTCTACCGTCAAATTATATGTTTCCTCACTTTCAGAAGCTCTACACGCTACTGCTCTGAATATTGCCATCAATGACCTATAGCATGAAGTTTGATGCAATCTTACATCAACCTGAATATCATGTCCACACCTATCTTTCACATTTTCAGATCTTGCTTTTTTAGTCCATCTCTTCAGAATATATTGTGAAGGAATCTCTTTGAATTTGAGTCTTTCTCTAAGGATCTTCAAACAATGACTACACAAAATGCCCTTCATTTCAAACTTCCTACAATTGCAAGTGACCGAATCATCACACTCCTGCCTCACCTTCCTCACCTTTATACCATCACCATCAAGAACCGTATAGACGGTACTGTCACCATCATTTTCAATTTCTTCAATGTTTACTTCAAGGGACTTGACATACTCATCCTGAAATTCTTCAAAAATTCTATTTGTGTAAACATCTGCGGCTTGCTCCATAATCTTCACTTTAATGTTCACCCTTGGCAACTTTTGGCATAGAGCATATTCGGCTTGTAACTCTTTGTACCTCTTCTCAGAAAGAACTCGATCAAAATGCATGATAAATTGCATTAAGTTATGATCAGACTGAATGAAATCCTTCAAGAAAGCATTAAAGGATTCACTAAGTTGGGTGCTACTCATGCCCGCACCCCATGCATTTCTAACATATGGCCAACCCCATTTTTCCTTGACCCCAAATGTTAACTTCAACCAATGATTATCTCTTACTTCATACTTGTCAAGCATTTCCTTCCATTTTAAGGTAAACTCTTCCTCATCCTCAATGTCGTACATAAACGTGGATAAAACACTCTTCATCCCCTTATCCTTCACCGTATTATCCTTGAAGATAGAATTTGCATGCCTTAATGCATTTTGCATCAAATGCCAAGTGCAAAGGCGATGGGTTGTGTTAGGCATGACAATAGGTATGGCCTTAGCCATTGCAGCATCCTGATCCGTAAAAATTGTTTTTGGAGCCTTACTTGACATTGCCTCCAAGAATCTTCTAAAAAGCCATACAAAAGAATCGGCGGTCTCATCATACATCAAAGCTGCACCAAATATCACAGTTTCCCTATGATGGTTAAATCCAACAAAAGACGCAAATGGTCTATGTGCACTATTTAACTTGTAAGTAGTGTCGAAAGTCACAACATCACCAAATTGCCCATAATCCATGATCATCTGAGCATCGGCCCAAAATATGTTTGTAATCTGCTCCTTGTTATCTAATTGGACCGAGTAAAAAAAAGATGGATTCTCCAATGATTTGTCACGAAAATATTGCAAAATGCTACCTGCCTCCCCATATGCTAAACTGTTTTGTCTCTTCATTCTCAAATAATTTTTTTGATCCAGTTTTGTGAACCCAAGCGACTCCCTTCCACCAACTTCATTACCCATGAGCTCAAATGCAGCATTAAGACGGATTCCAAATTTTTCGGCTAAATCTATTTCGGTTGCTTGTGATTCAGATATCTTCCTTTGGGATGGTAACATATGCGTACATTCTGCTGGTACAAAGATATGATTATGTTGTTCAACAAAATCACTAACAAAAAATTTCTGAATATTCCTATCCCACTTAATGACAACTCGGGCTTGACAACTAGTCCTCACTTCCTGCCTAGGATTTTTTGTTAATGGATCTCGCTTGTCGATAACCCGAAATCCCTCCTTATTAGAAACAAATTGCCTTGAAGTGATTTGCCCGTCTTTGCTCTTGTTTACATAACCCCTTCTAATACTAAAGCCCAACCTTCCTCCATAAGTATTGTAGAAATCATATGCTTCTTGTTCTGTATCAAATGTCATACGAACTCTAGGCTTCCAATCACACTCGCCCCCGTCATTCTCATGATTGTTAGGTTCCATATCAATGTGCCAAGTCATTTAAAAAATAAAGAAGTGCTCAATATTAGCATAAAAACTGTAAATTATGTTTGCAAAATAATACATACTGAATAAGATAATCAACAAATAACAAACTGAATAATACAAACTAAATTATGGTCTTTGTTATGTATCACAGTGTGGTTTTAAGATGTTCACTATAGCAGGTATTCATTGTTAAATTCATAATTTATATAAAATGGTCTTTAAGATAATACTGTAATTTATACAAAATGGTCTTCAAGATAATACTATAGGATTTTAAGATGGTCTTTATAGCAGGTTTTAAGAATTTAAAAATTTATATAAAATGGTCTTTCAGATAATACTGTAAGATGTTCACACTGTAATTTATACAAAATAATACAAACTAAATTCAGAATTCATAGCAGGTTTTAAGATGGTCTTTGTTATGTATCATAGTGGGTAATGTGAGACAAACAGAATTTATATAAAAGAACTTCATACAAAGTGATATGGCATCTTTACACTCATTCATTGGAAATCAAAGATCAAAGAGCCAATCACTTTGATTCATATTTGAAAATATGCCACTAACACACAACATCCTGTTTCGATTTTCAATACAAAAGTTCTGCATAATTAGCATTTTCCATTAATTTGGTTCTTCTCCTTTCTGTTTCTGTTTGTTACTTATTATAGTACAATGTACAAGATAGGGACTCAATCTTCACGAAACACCTAAACGCACTGTTATTACATACCCAACCCAACTAAAGCTAATCAATTTAACAGAAACAGACCCAATTACTCAATACAAATAAGCAATTAGACAAACCATAAAAAACAAATTTACATTTTATCAGTTAGTTCAGATTGAGTGATTTGGTGAGAAGTGATAAAACAAAATAAGCTGCTTTTGTTTGGTTCATGACCAGCTCATTGAAATTCATCTGGGATTGATTTAGAAGAGACCCAAAAAAACAAAATCGACGGGACCCTATCTAACTCTTGTATGGAAGAACTATACCTATCATAACTGGACGGGACCAAAAAAAACTATAACAGTTATAAATAATGCTCAGTTCTTACATTTCAACATAATCGACGGGACCAAAAAAAACATATATTTCAACATTGTATGTAAGAACTATACCTATATACGTTTCAATCGGTTGGAGCAGGGGCGAAGGCCACAGCGGTGGCAGGACAGTGGCGACGGCACGACGGCGGTGACAGCGGGGCGACGGGATGCAGGTATCGGCCTCTCTAACTCTTCTTCGATCTCTTGTTTCGCTTCTTTTCTTCCCGTCGTCTGTATAGTTCTTCATCTTCATCTGGGGGGAATTTTGAAATCCTTGAAATCTGAAATTTTTTTTTTTTGTTGAAAAAACTCATCAAAACGACGTCGTTTTGGTAAGTTTTATTGACAGCCGTCCGATCAGCCACTCTAGGAGATCACTCTAGAGGATTAACTCTAGAGGATCCGGATGCCGGTGTAGGGACTCAAATTCTCCTTGCGGCCTTTTCTGTGCCTGAGACCCAGTAAAGATAACATATACAAAATGAAACCTAGGTTAATTATCCATTAAGCATATTAGAATTAGCTAATAATAACAAGAAAATGTCTTAATACCTGCCATCGATAAATCAGAAGCAGATCTATAATCTAAACATGCCAATTTCACTCTTCTTCAGTAAGAATTTTTAATCAGTGATGAAATACTGGTCACAGCTCACAAATCAAGTTTACAAAATAGAGCTACAGCTAATTCAAGACATTATTAAACTGGGGAAACCAAAGAGTCTGGCCAAATTAACGCTATGTTTGGATTGAGTGATTTGGAGAGAAAAGAAAAGAAATGGAGAGATATGCATTTCTTTTACTTGTTTGGATAACCTAAGTGGAGAGAAATGGAAAGAAATTGAGAGAAACTCATTTCTCTTATAAGCCTCATTTTCAATCTTCTCAAAAGTGGAGAGATTGGAAGAGAAAAGAAATTACTATTTTCATAATACCAATTTTGTCCCTATAAAAATAAAAGAAATAAAATGCTTGAAAATATAAAAAGGTTATTTTGGTAATATAATATAAAATAATTTCTTTTCTTTTCTCTTAATGAAATCTAACCAAACAAGAATGAGAGAAATCATAATCATTTCTTTTATTTTATTTCTTCCTCATCCAAACAAAAATGAGAGAAATTACAATCATTTCTTTTCTTTTATTTTCTCTTATTACTTAAGTAATCATTTCTTTTCTTTTCTCTCCTAGGTTCCCAAACACAGTGTAAGGTTCCTCTGCTATGAAATTCAATTTTTCAAACCAAACTAAGCCTTGTCTCCCAATATAGGGTCGGCCACATGAATTATTTTATGCTCAGTTTAGTCAGAAGTTGACCACTTTCTACTGGTGTCACTTCTCATCATCATTGACTAACCTGCTCTCCCTGCTTGAGAAACAATGGGATCAATATACAAACCAAATCACAATCTCTCATTTCTTTTGCTTTTTGGATAAAATAATAAATTTTGTTAAGATCAAAGATAGTCTTAACAAAATTTGATTGTTTACACTAAATCACAATCTCTCATTCCGCTTTAAAGAGCCTTAAAGGAAAAGATATATTGACAACTTCAATTACAACTTGGAAGGTAACTTTACACCCTTGGACTTGTTTTTTTCTCTTGGCAGACAATGTTGGGTGTCTTGTAAATCTACTCTCAAGTTGCTCTGTCAATAATCTCAACCATCGCCTGTAACTAGGTAGAACAAATCTAAAACTACAAAAATCTCTTGTTCACTACAAGAATAGATAGTAACTATTGCTATAATCATGTGACTTGTAATTGTTACAGTTACAATGTAGAATGAAGGAATTTAGGGTTGGAATTTAGGAGGAGGAAGAAGAAGAAGAAGAAAGAGAAATTTTATATATATTGAATAATCATAATACCTCAACTTTACATCAGTCAAATTTGTATACAAACCCTAACATAGCAATATGACCATCGTACTCTCAACTTAAGTAAATATTAACAAAAGAACAAAATAACAAAATAAGTATTCTAACACTCTCCCTCCAGTTAAAGCATAGAGATCGAACATGCCTAATTTGACGAATAAACAATGAAACGAAGGCCGAGCCAAAGGCTTGGTTAGAACATCACCCAATTGATCTTCAGAACGAACATAAAGAGTCACAAGTTGTTTGCGGAGTAAGAGATCACGAATAAAATGGCAATCAATTTCGATATGTTTGGTGCGTTCATGAAACACAGGATTATTCACTTTGCTTGGTTCTATTTTTCTAAAAACATTTTTTAAAAAATTCTTCTTTCTTGTTTTTATTGAATTTTTTTAATATTTTAACAATTTTTTTTTATACTTTTCAAACATACCTAACATAAATACCTAAAAAGTAAAAAAATTGTGAAAAAAACCTTTTAAAAATTCACTAAATACCAAAAATATGAGAATTTAGTACATTTTTTATATTTTTATGTATTTATTAATTTTTAAAAATATTTTTTCACATATTTTTTACTTTTTAGATACATCTAAATAAGGTGCATTTAAAAAAGTAAAAAAAATGTTTAAAATTTTAAAAATATTTACTAAAAACAAAAAAATACGAAAACCAAAAAACTCAATTTTCAAAAAACTTAATCCAAAAAACTCAAATCAAACACACTGATTGGTAATGAAGATAGCAACCTGATTATCATAAGATATGGTCATAGGAGTAGGAACAGAAAAGCTAAAATCTTGGAGAAGAGACTGAATCCAAAGCATCTCAGAAGTAGTATGAGTCATGGCACGATACTCAGCCTCGACACTAGAATGAGCAACAACGGTTTGTTTCTTGCTACGCCAAGTAACAAGATTACCACCAACAAAAGTACAATAGCCCGAGGTGGAACGACGGTTAGTCTTATTACCAGCCCAATCAACATCACTGAAGCCAATAACAGACAAAGAGAAAGCGGGCGATAAAGCAAACCCCGACCTATTTAAGTATTGCAAGATACGACACATAGGCACAAAATGGAATTGACGGGCAGCATGCATAAATTGACTGACCACACCCACGACATAGGTAATATCGGGACAAGTGACAATGAGATATATTAACTTCCCAACGAACCGATAATAACGACCAATATCGAGAAATAAGTTGTCAGTGTCACCATCAAGCTTGACACTAGAATCCATGGGAGTATCACTAGGGCGAGTGCCTAAGAGGTCAGTCCTAGTAAGAAGATCAAGAACATACTTCCGTTGAGAAAGGAACAAGCCTTAAGAAGAGAAGGCAACTTCAATTCCAAGAAAATATCGAAGATGACCCAAGTTTTTGGTGTGAAATTGTTGTCCCAAATACTGCTTCAAATCAGCAATACCATTGGAGTCACTCCCTGAAATGATGATGTCATCCATGTAGCCAATAAGAACAATACTCCCAGTAGATGAGTGGTGAACAAAAACAGAGTGATCAAAGGTGGAACGGTGAAATCCATAGGCAAGCACAACAGCACTAAAACGATTAAACCAGGCACATGGGGGACTACTTAAGACCATACAAGGCCTTCCACAATCTACAAACAAGATGCTTTTGGCTGGGAACAACATAGCCAAGGGGCTAATCCATATAGACCTCCTCTTGGAGATCACCATGGAGAAAGGTATTCTTGACATCAAGTTGATATAAAGGCTGAGACTGATTGACTGCAACAGAGAGAAGAATCCGAGCAGAATTAAGACAAGCCACAAGAGAGAAGGTCTCCACGTAATCAACACTATAGGTCTGGATGTAGCCTTTAGCTACCAGGTGAGCCTTAAGCCGCTCAATAATGCCATCAAGAAGATACTTAACAGTATAAATCCAACGACAACCCACAATACATTTGCCAAACGGTAGAGAGGTAAGTTCCCACATTTGATTCTGATGAAGAGCATGCATTTCCTTATCCATGGCATACTTCCAACCAGAGATGGACATAGCCTATTGATAGGTGTGGAGAATGGAAATACTAGACAAGCTACAAGCAAAAGGTGAAGACCAAGAGAGAGGTGATCATAAGAAATGAAATGAGCAATACGATGTTGAGTGCAAGTTTGTGTACCTTTGCGGAGTGCAATAGGAAGGTCATCTGATGGTAAATCAGCAGGTGGAACAGGGGCCTCAGTTGAAGAAGATGAACTGGTCGGGCCATAAGACACAATGAGACGAGCTTGAGACCGTTGATAAACCTCCAAAGGAGGGGTAGAAGCGAGAGAATATAGGAATGGATATAGAAAGAGCATAAGAGGGAAGAGTAGGGGTGAGAAAGGCTGGCTCCCCCTCATGAGAAGAAAGAAGATCAAGAGATAACTATTGCCTATAGGAAGAACAAAAAATGAGTAGACTTAAAAAATGTAACATCAACACTGACAAAGTAGCGACGTGACTTAAGATGATAACATCAATACCCTTTCTGAGTGCGAGAATAACCTAAGAACACACACTTGCGTGCTCGAGGAGATAACTTATCCAAACTAGGGTCAAGAACATGGACAAAGGCCACACAACCAAAAATGCGAGAAGGCAAGGGAAAATGAGACGGTGTGGGATATAACAGAGAATAGGGAGATGTGTGTACAACACTAGAGGGCATGCGATTAATAAGAAAACAAGCGGTGAGAACTGCATCGCCCCAAAACTGTTTGGGGACATGCATATTAAACATCAAGGTGTGAACAACATTTAACAAATGGCGGTGTTTCCGCTCTGCAACACCATTTTGAGGGGATGTATGAGAACAACTAGTTTGATGGATAATACCATGAGTATCACAAAAAGTAGTTAAAATAGACTGCGCATAATCTAAGGCATCATCGATTGAAATATCTTAACACGTTTTCCAAACTGAGTAAAGATTTCATTATAAAACTTAGGGATGATGGAAGGCAAATCAGATCTTTGTTTCATTAAAAACAACCAAGTCATCCGAGAGTAATCATCCATAAAAATAACAAAATAAAAGAACCCATTAACAGTGGGAGTTCTTGAAGGAACCCAAATATATGTATGGACAAGAGCAAACGACTCAGACACACGACTAACACTACAACTAGGAAAAGAACTACGGTGATGCTTCTCAAATTGACAAGCTTCACACTCAATCTGAGAAACATGACTCAAGCTCGGAACAACTAACGTGAGCTTGGTCAATGAGGGATGACCCAAGCAAAAATGCCACTGAAGAGGAGATACACTAGCACTCAACACAGCAGATGGAGAATGAGGAGAGGTCTTAGTGTCCAAAAAGTATAAGCTATCATTCTCATGCCCTGAACTAATCATCATCTTGGTCTGGCGGTCCTGCAAAACACAGGAAGTAAGAGAAAACGTTATCGAACAATAGAGAGCTTAAGTCAAGTGGCTAATAGAAAGCAAATTAAATGAAAATTTAGGAACATAAATACCAGAAGGTAAGGAAATGGATGCAGTGGGATGGAGTGGACCTTGACCACAGATAGGCCGAGAAGATCCATCAGCAAGTATAATGGTATAATCAACAGGTCTAAGAGTATCAAAAAGAGAGGAATTACTATAGACATGGAAACTAGCACTAGAGTCTAGGAGCCAAGACTGAGGGAACTTAGCCACACATGCAATATTACCTGAACTAGCCATGGTAGTAGTAGAGGATGAAGGTAGACTAGGCCGGAGAGACTGGACAAGAGCAGTAAGCTCACTAATCTAAGTAGTGAGTGTCTCATGAGAATTAGCTGGAAAAGCATTCGAGCGAGTGGACAACAAGGAGGACTTTGAGGATGGGACATCCATAACCTGATGGACATGATCAGGTTTACTATACTTCTGCCAACACCAAGGTTCAGTATGACCTTAGGAACCACAATGAGTACACTTGCGATCACCACGTGCACGAGAACCAGGTCTACTACTACTACTACCACGAAAACCACCACGTGAGCTACCATTACGAGAACTACCTTCATAAGAACCCTGCGAACCAGAATAAGAGCCTCAGGAACCAGATGAACCGTGAAAACCCCCACGAGTAGAAACCAATGCAGAAGATGATAAAGTAGAGGACCCAGAAGTGGATTGTGCTTGTCTCAATGAAGAGCGTTACAGCCGAGAATAGGCATTGGCAGCTGAAGATAGAGTCTTGCTGGCAAGAATCTAATCCTTAAACCCTCACAACTCAGGATCTAAGCCAGAAAGTAAAGAAGCCATCATAAACTCCTCCCAATGTTGCTTCTACTTGTTCACATCAGTAGTGAAAGGTCGATACTACAGTAACTGATCCCGTAAAGTCTTGAGACTACTATAATAATCAGGGAGAAATAGGCCAGATTGACGCATAGCAAAAATCTATTCATATAACTCATAGACCCGAGAGACATTACTTTGATTTGAAAAAGACTCAGAAAGGGAGTCCAAAATGTCTTTAGAGGTATCACAAAATTCCATAATAGAAGCAACATGTGGTTTCAGACTGTGCCAAATCCAACCCATAACACAGGAATCCTCACTACACCAATCATCATAAGCTTTATCATCAGTAGGAGAAGGGGGTTCGCTAATGAAGCGGGACTTCTTCTTACTATGTAAGAAAATTTTGACGGTGTGGGGCCAAGTCAAATAATTGGCACCATTCAATTTCTTGATAGTGATAGATTTAGGCATGTCATCATCCTTACCCATAGTTATAGCCTTAGCCTCAATCTCAACCATTATGATCAATCATATTAAATTATCAACATGAGCATGAAAGGGACAAAATACTTGCAAACAGCCAATACCCACAACAACCAACACCAACAATCACCAATATAGACACAGAAGTAGCTCAAAAAATAAAAATTCATAGCAAAAATAGGCAAGAATGAGGAGAACACAGGTTTGCCAAGCAAATTGGGACCCAAATTAGACCAACACACAAACTCAACAGCAGAAATCAAGAAATAGAGGACAAATATCCCTTGCTAGAAGGATTTCAGTCCTTATATAGGAACCTTCAATAGGTAGAATTGAAGAAAACAGTGTTGTTGGACGATAAATAGGCAATAATCGAACAAAACATCAACCCAACAGTAACAAAACCAAAATAAGATCAAGGACCCCTAGGGATGGGATTTTCGGCTCCTAGGGTAGTGATTCCAATAAGAAAAAACAGCAAAAAGTAGTCCCAAGAGCAAATTTGAAAAACAGTCCCAAAAAACATAAAATACTTTCAAAAATCGAAAACTCACATCAGGGATGATCAAAATATTCCACAAAAACTACCATAAATCTCAGGAGGCAATTTCGAATCTAGGGGTGAAGGACCTGTCCGTACAGTGCTTATGTCATGCTGATGTCATCATACGGTTGATTGCATCAGCACGTCTCGATTACCTCAAATCGATCTACAGAGTCTGTAGAAACTTTTTTTTTTTATAAAGAATAGGTTTCTCTGATACCAAGTTAGAATGTGAAATGAAGACCTTTAGGGTTGGGATTTAGGAGAAAGAAGACGAAGAATAAGAAGAAAGAGAAATTTTATATATATTGAATAACCACACTACCTCAACTTTACATCAGTCATATATATATATACAAACCCTAACATAGCAATATGACTATTGTACTCTCAACTTAAGTAAATATTAACAAAAAAACAAAATAAGCATTCTAGCAGTTACAATCTCACAACAATACTAATAAGAGGTATCATCAGATTCTTCCCACCTTCAACCTAAAAAATAACAAATAAATATAAAAAGTAAAAGAATTAAAATAAGTAACAACCCAAACTGTGGTCATCTTTTCTCCGGATGAAATTACAGTAGAATGTTGACAATATTTGTTTTTGACCAGTGATTAATACTTGAATTCAGTAGGGACCTTGAAACTGAAGAATGGACTTAGACTAGAAGAATTACTGATCAAAGGCAAAATAGAAGTTCATTATGTTGCATTCTTCAACTTCAGCTTTCACCTGAACATCAATTTACTTATGAAAACTATTAGTATGTTGCATTCTAACAAGCCTAATCACCAATACCATGTAGACAAGCAACGATATTTGAGTACATGCTCTATGAATCAACACTATTATAAATAGTCAAGGAGTCGAAGCAAAACCCATGACAATTATCAAGAAGTCAAATCCTCATGTGTTGATCACCCTCGTGAATGTGTACTTTTATGAGGGAGTGACTGTTTGGAAGTTAGGATCTGCCTGCTCTGGTACCATGTTAAATACCCATCTCATCTAAAAGATCAGAGGTGTCACTTCTTGTCAAAACTAAGCCAGTAATAACCCAATTCCAAGTTGGCATATCGCGCTGGAAGGCTAAGCTCTGAACATTCAATCTATGGGATGAATTTATATGCAGTTCAAGTAAAATCCTTCGCAATAACATCTATGCAACATAAATAAAAATGGACAAACTAAGGAGGCTTTCTATTTATGCATGAAATCGCACAGCTACTATCATCATAGGAAATACTAAAATCACATATACAAAAAAAATTTAGCTGAAAATGTTCTTCAATCCTTCCACAACCATGTGCTACCAATTAGGCAGAACCCTTCTTTATACATCTTAAATACGTCCGGAAATCAAGCGATAGTTTATCAGTCTTATGGTAGCCAAATTTGAAAGAAATTAAGATAAAAAGTATATACACTCACAAGAATACAAACAATAGGTGATTGGCTTAAAGTTTATCCATCGGAAAGAATGTATCCTATACACATATTTTTTCTAGAGTGACATGTCCCTTCAGGGACATCTGGTAAAATTGGCACGACACATATTTTTGGTATTAAATTGATTGATGCTGCTAAGGGAAGTAAACAGGGTTCAAAACTAACTTTTTGGCATTTTGCAGGAAAAAGCTGTCAAACTGTGTTCTGACAGCTGGCCCCGAGCTTTTAACATTGCACCAAGTAATGGCCTTACAACATAATTTCAATTTTAGTAAGAGAAAATAAGCACAAATGGATTTTCATAATAAACACCCCGTATCCCTTTCTCGAAAGAAGCCTAGGCAAAAGTTCTATGTCTTTGGGAGAACGAACAGCATCGTTGTGAGCTATTAACTAAAACAAGGAAACCATGTTTGAGCGTTCCACCAGTAGCTAAGCCATGGAATGTAGTGAACAATACGAAGCGTCCACTGGTCCTAAGGCAACTATTGGTAATAGGCTTCTTTAGATAAATTTATGGGAAAACCAGGCGCCCAATAGTTGACAGTCGGAGCTATAAGCGTTGCTTCTGCCAGCTTGTTAGCATTTCATGTAAACCACTTGAGACAGAAAAAAACAAGGACACAGAAATAGTAATGCACAGACAGAAACATGTTGACAAAAACCAAAGAAGGTTGTTTCTCTTTCCTCCAACATAACAAAGACAGTACCAGATTTGTTGAATTCACCCATGTGTGAAAGGGGTGATCATCCAAGTCAAGATTGGTTGGCAACAATAGGAAGGCAACCAACCAAAGTCCACATTGGCGGCCACCAACCATCTTCAAGAGTCAAGAATAGAGGCTGCCCAAAGGCTCTCCCACCTACTCCCTCACCTATAAATGGAGGTTGAGAGGAGAGAGCAAAATGTGAGCAAACCGTGAGACAACAAAGAGAGTGAGAGATGTGAGGCGGAGAGACCGTCTCTCTCGGTGTGAGCGAGGGAGACGGGTGAGTGTGTGAGTGAGGAGAGTGTGAGCTCCTCCTCTATTGTAATCTCTCTGTAATATCTCCATTGTTATAGTGATAACTGGCTACTCTCCCGTGGATGTAGGCATTGAGGCCGAACCACGTTAAATATTGTGTCTCCTTGAGTGTGGGTGTGTTTCTCTGCTTGCAATGATTTCTATAAGGTCTTGGGCGGGATCTCCGATCCCAACACTATTAACTAAAACAAGGAAACCATGTTTGAGCGTTCCACCAGTAGCTAAGCCATGGAATGTAGTGAACAATACGAAGCGTCCACTGGTCCTAAGGCAACTATTGGTAATAGGCTTCTTTAGATAAATTTATGGGAAAACCAGGCCACCAATAGTTGACAGTCGGAGCTATAAGCGTTGCTCCTGCCAGCTTGTTAGCATTTCATGTAAACCACTTGAGACAGAAAAAAGCAAGGACACAGAAATAGTAATGCACAGACAGAAACATGTTGACAAAAACCAAAGAAGGTTGTTTCTCTTTCCTCCAACATAACAAAGACAGTACCAGTCTAAGAAGCACGCACACTTCTAAGAAGGTAACGTGCCATGTCCAACTCTGACACGACACTTGTCAGACACTTCCCAACACTAATCACACATGGAACATATTACAAGTTTGAATAAAATAATTTAGAATCCAACAAGAAAATAAAAATGTAAATGTATACTTGTTTCTCCTCCTTTAGATTTCAAAAATTATTAACTCCGACTTAAATATTCACATATATGACATACAATAATTATTTATCCTTATATCACATATAATGAATATATAAAATTATATATTTGGCATGTGTTCCCCACGTATTGCGTCTTCTATTTTTTGAAAATTCCTGTGTTGTTGTATTCGTGTCATGTTACATGTCTGTGTCAATATAATAGTTTAAAAAAGCAAAGACAATGCATTATGTCATTCCAGTTATTAAACAATCTATCTCCCTCCCTTACTCTTAAATATAACTTAATTAAACAATACCTGTGAGGAATGTACTTGAGGCATGTCCAAATCACCTGCCCGCCCAAGGAAAAGCCAACAAGATAGAATTTGGATCCTAGCCCCAACTGATCAGCAAGCTCCTCTATATCCAAAGCCAAACTCTTCATTGTTTGTTTTGGATTAGGATCACTTTCTCCGTAACTAGGTCTGTCAAATGACACATTGTAGACCCCTAAACCTTTACTAACATCCTGTGAAAATCAACCATGAATCAAGCAATACTAAAATAAATTTGATTAAAATGAAGATCCACAACAAAACGAAAACAACAGAGGCAAAATAAATAGTATCATTACAGGAGATATTCTTATGGCAACTATAGCATCATGTTTGCAGGAGGCGAAGCCATGGATATACACTATTTTATAATTGGCTTTATCTATTGGGACACCATATTCTCTGTAGGACAAATGCCTTCCATCACTAAGTTTTATCCTAGGTGCTGTAACAGGAGGACCATCTGCAGAGCCACATATCCTGGGTGGAGGTGGGCGTGTTGCCTGATAAGCCCATGCCATAAACCCTATAAAGCACGGATACTTCAAATAGGGTGACATATCCGTATCGTATCCGTATCGGATACCGATACTTCTTGGATATTCACGGATACGTATCGGATACTAATTAAAAGTATTGGATACTTCTTAATTATTTTTTTTATTAATTTTGGTGTATCGGATACTCCAAGTCATATTTACTTGTTTTATGGAATTAGAATTGTAACATTTCTTACATAGTAATATAATATAATATAATTGCAAATATTTTTCTAATACTTTGTTAAGTTCTTCGATAAGAAGAGCATAGAGAGTTAAATAATAAAATTTATCAAATTGATGTATCCTAATTATTTCATGCATGTCCCCTATAACTACATAGAATGTAAGAATTAACAAGAGAATATAATAATGGTAAAATTAAATATCAATAAATAAATAAACAAGTAAACTTGAATACAATATTTTTCACTAGTGTCAAAGGAAAAAGCATAGGGACAAGTTGTGAATTATTCTATTATTGTAATATATATATATATATATATATTAAACTTGATATTGAAATGAAATATTTGCAAGATCTATTAAAAACTTAAAAAGTAAATAAGCTACTAGCTTAAATTAATACAAAATTCTTAAAGGTTAGTATTTTGCATTATAAAATTACATTGTGGTTTCTCAACGTTCTTTAGCTTGTGTAACTCACTATTAATAATTTTAAAAAATATATTTTTCACCAACGTATCCTAGCCGTATCGGTATCCTATTTTTTTAAGTTTTGTCATATCGCCGTATCCGTATCGTGTCGTATCCGTATCTCGTATCTCGTATCCGTATCTGTGTTTCCTAGCATAAACCACACACCCCTAGTATTTTCTTAAACATCCCTGAAAACATGAAGAAATGATTAGATTAGAATACAGTCGACAAAGTTGCAAGAGAAAAAAAAAACAATTGCATAGTAAATTTTGGAAACAAAAGCTATTATAACAAAGTTCACAAACAAGTTACAAGAAATGAGATGACAGGTCAAGCACTCATCAAGATGTTTTATGACACATCCAAAACCAATTTTAAAAAGAACTAAGTTTAGGGATTTTATCATGAATATTGTTAAGCAAACAAAACCTTTCCAGCTCAGTTTGTGCTGCACACCCCCATTGGAGTGTGCATGATTTGCACCTCCCTCAGTTATGATGTGATGTGGCTGAAGTTATGACAACAACCACATCGAATCATAAAGTTTTGAATCAGTGAATTATTGGAGTTAAAACACAATATGGTTGGGTCATAACTTCAAGCACACTACGTGCATTTCATGTCCAAAACTCAACACTTTGCATTGTAACCGAGGGGGTGCTTATCATTTTCCTTCTGTTATTAACACTAATATGTATACAAATTCACATGTAGCCAATGGTTTAAAGGATCAATTCAAATCAAAAGTCAACCCTGTCATGAACCAATCTCCTTTTAAATCACCAGTTAAGAAGGTGATCACTGTGTATAATCCTTCACAAAATATAAAATAATCTCCAGGTCAAAGAGATACATACAATCCCAGAGTTACATAAAAAATAAAATTGTATCAAAATCACTAAGGAGAACACAAGAACATCCATAAAGTGAACGACACCCTATTTTTCAAGCCCTTACTTATTTGTTCCAAAGTGCTAACATGTTAGTTACTACCCATAGGCTTTAGTATAAGTAATTGTTAAAGAACAACCAAGACCCATGTGATAGTTCACTGTATATTTCAAATGGTAGTTGAAAATGAAGAAAACCCACCAGAAGGAAGTTGAAAAGGTGTGGTCTGCTTTGGTCTTCTGGTGTGAGCCTTAGCTGATGCTGCTGATATCTTCCTGCTCACACCTGCTGCCATCTTTCTTCTTCTTGTGTGTCTACCACTTTTCTAAGATCCTGAAAGAAAGAATGAATACCCACTACAGGTTTGATCCAAAAACACTCAGAGAAATATCAGATACACAGAGAGGGAGAGAAAGAGAGTTGAGATCTGGACTGGATGTACAGGTCAAAGAGACTTGGCGGTTTGTTTACTATACTTGGGTAGTTTTGAAAATTTGACTTCCTTTTTAATATTTTTATAAAAATATATGTAAAAAATTAAAGAAACAATTAATTTTTTATAATGATTTTTTACCTTTTTTTTTTAACTAAAATTAAAAGTTCTCAAAATAGCCTTACATGCTCTGTTTGGTTTACAGGAAAACTTTGACAAGAATTGAGATGATTATGAAGTTGAATTTATTTTTTAAATTAAAAATAATCTCCCTTAAGATTTGTGGAACAATCTTATGTGTAAAATAGAAAAATTTAAGTCAAGTTCAAACAAAATAGGAATATTGTTTACTGAAATTTAATTACTAAAATTCGGTTTAAAATCTTTGATGATCAAGTCGAGTACATGACACTTTGTGCTTAGATTAGCCCGCCGCAGTAGTGCTCACGGAATGAAGGCATCTATATCCTATAATACAATGATCAAAATTGCAGGATTGAAGTAGCACTGCAATCAATCTGCTGAGCAAACCAAAAACCTTAATTATAAACTTTGTTTTCTCTCTAAAACTAGTATATAGAAGAATGCAAGAAGGAAGAGCAGTGAAAATCGAATAAAAAAAGTTCTAGAAGAAGGCTGCCTTTAAATAGGCAATAAGAGACCTGTTCAAAAAATTCAACCTTGTACAACGATGGGTAAAAGTTTCCATTGGTGACTTACGCTGTGTTTGGCTTGAGTGATTTGGAGAGAAAATAAAAGAAATGGAGAGATATGTATTTCTTTTACTTATTTGGATAACCTAAGTAGAGAGAAATGGAAATAAATGGAGAGAATTGAGAGAAACTCATTTCTCTTATAAGCCTCCTTTTCAATCTTCCCAAAAGTGGAGAGATTGGGAGAGAAAAGAAAGGGAAATTCTATTTCCATACACCAAATTATCTGTGTGTACATCTTTTCTCAATCCACACATTTAGTAATTTGATTTTTACTTCTTTATCTCAGTCCACACACTTCACATTCCAAATAAACCCTCACCTTCTTTGTGCACATCCTCTCCTTCCATCCTTTCTCACTCCAAAAACCTTAATCCTAACGACACCAGTTACCGATGACGGCGGCAATGACGACATCAACCACCGCCCCTTCCCACCCTCTCAACCAATAGAACATATGCACATTCAGATGTTGGTGCCTTTTCCAGATCCACGTCCTAACAGACAAAATGCACCCAATTTAGATTTGTAGTAGGAAGAAGATGAAGCAATTCAAACACAGGTGCAGCATTTACAAAATACCTTTGGCCTAGAAATGGGTGCAGCTACCCTACTGAACTTGATCTGATGCAATGCTTCTTCAACAGCTTTACTTTCACCAATAAATTTTGGGTGTGAAGTACATAGTCCATCTAGAATGCAAAATTAGATAAATTGCAGTGGTATACAGATCATGATCATTCTAGAAAAATATGGAAATGTGCATTTACAAATTCATAAACATTGAGAATTTAAATATTTAGAAACACATGTACAACAGATGAGTTCAAATATTTAGATGCATGGTCACAACTCTGAGGATGAGGTTGGGCATGGGGGGCGATGGCTGGCAGTGGAGTGGCTGGTGAGATAGTAGTAGATGAGATGTGTATGGAGAAATTGTGAGATGTGTGGGTGAGATGGTAATTTTGTTAAAGGATAAAATTGTGATTCTGAAAAAATTCATTAAGTGTGTGGAATAAGAAAACTTGGTGTGTGGAAATAGAATTTCCCGAAAAGAAACCATTATTTTCATAATACCAATTTTGTTCCTAAAAAAATAAAAGAAATAAAATGATTAAAAATATAAAAAGGTTATTTTGGTAATATAACATAAAGTAATTTCTTTTCTTTTCTCTTAATGAAATCTAACCAAACAAGAATGAGAGAAATCACAATCATTTCTTTTCTTTTCTTTTCTCTTATAACTTAAGTAATTCTTTCTTTTCTCTTATAACTTAAGTAATCATTTCTTTTCTTTTCTCTCCTAGGTTCCCAAACATAGTGTTATTGTTTGAAACAGAACAATCACTTCTGTTTAGAAAGGAAAAAGAAAAGAAATCTGGAGGGAAATTTGAAAATTAGTTAATTAATTTAAAAGAAAAATAAGTAAATAAAATTTTTTTCATAGAAAATATATATTTTGATGACCCAACTCACAACCACGGCCTAGCCCGGGCAGGCACACGTGTGTGGTTAACCACACTCGGTTAGGTCCTTCCTCTCCACCAAATTTGGAAGCCCCAAGGGCCAAAGCCTTTCTACAAACTTGGACTATATAAGTCCTTTCATATTCCTTATTTCTTAGTTGGGACAAGAGAATTGCAATTAATGAAGAAACCCACCATCATGATCCATTTCCAAATGTCAAAGTGTCAATTTTTCGTTCACTCGGAAATGATTTTCACCAACCAAATGCATAATCTTTATCTCCACATGGTAATGAACAACTTTACCTCTTGGATCAACCAAAAATATGAAGTGGGTCTCACTTTTATCTCCAAATTTGGCTCAAATTCATTGTTAATAAACCATATTTTTCAACACACGATGTGGCAACAGCACTGACAACAACCACTGCTTAGGACAACCCTTGCATTCTCTCAATTTCGGGCACATGATCATCCTGTGACTAGAAGTTTGAAAGATGATTTGGGAAGTTTGGCTGGGTTTTATCAATGGCAATCCAATGTTTTATCAGCAGCACAAAGAGCAGAATGGCTTATTTATTTATTTGGCATACTCTTCTTCAGTTTTTGAGTTTAATATGAACATAATTCATTTAAAAAAATTTATGAATGTAAGTTTTAATTTTTTTATGATATAGGGAAAGACTAAACCATTGGTTTTGTTGATTAAAAATGCCTGTGATTTACACTTCGTTTAGTTTGAGTGATTTGGAGAGAAAATAAGTGAAATTAAGATAAATAAATTCTAACCACTTGTTTGGATTATCAAATAGGAGAGAAATGAAGAAAAATAGGAAGAAATTAAGAAAAACACATTTATTTCATAATTCCTATTTCGAATCTCTCCAAAAATGGAGAGACTGTGAGAGAAATTATAATATCAAAATTGCCCTTTTATATATAAAACAAATAAAATGACTAATACTCGTAAAAGATTAATTTAGTAATATAATATTGTATCATTTCTTTCTTTCTTTTTTCTTTTCTTTTCTTTTTATGTAGCTTAACCAAACAAAAGAAGAGATAAATCAGAATCGTTTATTTTCTTTAGGAAATTCTATTTACACAACATAAATCCTTTCAGTACACACCATTTAACCATTAAATTTATATGGTAATAATACTTTCAAGTAAAATGACTATTAAGAACAATATGGGTGCATATGTACTCATTAGTAATTGACATATGAAGATATAAATATCTCTCTTTACACACCATCACCTATACACTATATCTTTTGGAACAAATCTCTCTTCCAACACTGTTCGTCTTCACCATTATAATCTAACGCATTACACTCATCATTTTCACCATTATAATCTTCACTATTATTTTTCAAACTTAAAACATTATTGCCTTTGAAGATTTAAGGTTTTAAGAACATTGATATCGTTTAGTTTTGAAGATTTGAATACAATGGATGACACTCAGATTGTTGATTTGAAACAATAGAACAATAAAAAGGTTAGTTTACTTTTTTGTTTGTCTCATTTGTATAGAAGATCGCTTATTTGTTTATCATGTATTCAGACAATCAGAGTTAAACATTTATAAAAATGTTCAATTTTTTTTTTTTTAAATTTGAACAAAATTATTTTGTTCAAATTATTAAGGTTGATCAAATATTAAATGTTCGTACATAAAAAAATTGCACATTTTAGTTGTGATGTGTACCAATTTATTAGCTTAGGATAAAAAAGGGAAAGTTATGGTGTGAACTAAGATATTTTCACAATCTAAAAATTATTATGCATGTGTACTAAGTAATGGTGTATACTGAGAGGATCAATGGTGTATAAATGGAATTACCCATTTTCTTTCCTCTCTTATCTATCTAAACAAAAAAGAAAGAAATCAAAATCTTTTTCTCTCTTATCTGTAATCGTTAGACATGGAAGAATTAGGATTTGAAAGATTTTGGGTGTAAGGGGAAGAGAAGAGATTAGAGATTGTTGGTATTTTTTCATAATAATACAAGAAAAATATATAAAATAAATTAAATAGAGATGACAAAACAATTTTTTTTATTAAAGGATGAAATACAGAATAAATGATACAACTAAATATAGAAATAAATTAGATTACAATACTAAAAGAACAAATTATTAACATGGATAACTAAATATTAGAACTCGTCGAGATAAACTAAATTTTGAAAAATTAAAGAACAAATAATAAGAAAAGAAGCAAACTGAAACTTGTGTGATATCACAATTTTTTTAAAATAGATTCACCATCTGCCGATGAATGTTGGAGGTATGTCGTCGTCTGTCTCCTAAGACACGACGGTCGAAACTAGCTAATACAGAAGCACCTTTTGAATAGCTTCGGCCAACTTGACAATGACTGCACTCTCTCTAACAAGAACCAAAGAAGATGCTAACAAAAGAAATTATGAAAAATTTTCTTTGGTGTAAAAAAAATATCTCCAACTTTTCATTTCAAAACACCATCTCATTTTTCATCACAAAACCTCTCTAAAAAAACTAATAAGTTAGAGGAGAAAGGCCTTTATTTATACTAATAGGGAAGAGCCTTAGCCATGAAGGCTAATATCAATGAGGTCATCAAATGTCATCAACTCTAGCCATTGGGACTAGAGTTACAAATGTTCAAAACTCCAAAACCATTATATAAATCATAATGCATATATAATGTATAAGTTTTGAGAATTAAACTAGATGTGTTGCAAAATAGATACGGGTGTTGGGTCACAACTCGATCCAAGCCTAATTTGAAACACATGGACAAACTAAGCCTAGCACAGCTCAGCCCAAAGCTCAAAACTAGGTCCAAGTCCAAGTCTAAGTCTAAGACCAAACCCAACACATGCACAAGTACAAGTCTAGGCCCAGTCTAAACCAAGATTAAGTCCAAATCGAAACCCAACTTTATTAATGCCCACTTTATGAGACAATTTTCATTCACAACTCAATGGTTTTAGCTCATTATTTTTGTATTGCAATCTTCTCACTTAAAAGAATATAAAACCACTCAGACCCACCTCAACCAGCGGTTAGGTCCCACTTTAATTTCGAATTAAAGTTGCCGAAAACCCATTATTTTCCAACAATTCCCCACGTGAATAAAATTGGCCGAATAAAGAGAAACGGACAACGTTGAACAACAAAGACTTTGAGAAAGAGCACACAAAATAACCCTACATCAGAAAAAAGTAGTTTTGGCCTTAAACCTTTCATAGTGAAAGCATATCGAATTTTCTGGCTGACCAGTGAATGTGATGTCTTGAACTGTTCTAACGTTTGCGTAAACTGAGACAATAGACCTCACATAGGAGCTACTGCAACCATTGTTCTTGTTCTCACTAGTGTGTCCGGTTTGGCCTTGGAACAGTAGCCTGGTTCAGAGAGTGTTTTTAAAGAATTCGGCCTCGTCAATTCTTAAAAAAGCGATCCCACTTCACACTCACATAGGTGACCTACATAAGATATCTCGTTATACCACAATTGACTATTCACAACACTTAGGTCATTAAAAGCATCAGTTTAACCTTCTACCCTACAAGGTATCACTGTATTAAGGAATGGGTAGGAGAATTTACCTCCACAGTGACTCACCCGTTACACGCAATTAGGTTGTCCCTTTGAACCTAGATCTTGGGATCTTCAGTCAACTAGGTTGGGTTTTCCATTCCGGTAACATTCACTAAAGGCTTTAACCCCATTCATTTGGACAACTTTCCTACTAACTCTCAATTTAACCCTTTGGTTAACAGATCCGTAATATCATCCTTAGACTGTATATAGTCTGTAGTGACAATACACGAGAGTAGTTGTCGTATGGAACTATGATTTCGACAAAAATGTCTAGACCTTCCATCTGTACCCTACCAATACTTGATTGGTTGTCGCAAAGTATACAAAATTGCTAACACAAGTTTTGATCAACATGGAATATCCTCAATAAAACAGCAAAGCCATTCAGTTACTTTAGTATCTAAAGCACTTAATTCCAATTCCATCACTGATCTCGTGGTACACATTTGCTTGGAAGATCTGCAAGACACGGCTGCAGTTCCAATTAGAGAAAACATATCCACTAATGAATTCATAGTCTTTGTATCAGATATCCAGTAGGCACCTTTATACCCTTCTAGTACAACTAGATATCAAGTGTTATACAACCCATAATCTCGAGTGTAGTGTAAATAATCCAACACCCGCATAATGCCCTTCTAAGAAGTAGTATGAGAATTACTCGTGTATCTACTAAGCCTGCCACCTGAGTAGGCTATACCTGGCCTTGTACAACTCATCAGATACTTTAAACTTCCAATGATCAGAGAATATACTAGTTGAAATACACTTTCACTATTATTCTCGGCCAAATATAGACATAAGTCTGCGAGTGTCCTCGACACACTTGTATCTGATTTACTAAATTTCTCAAGCATTTTATCAATATAATGAAGCTGAGAAAGTACAATACTACCAGATATTCTAATAATCTTAATACCCAGAATCACATCTACAAGGCCCATATCTTTCATATCAAACTTAGAATACAACATTCACCTGGGAGTATTGAATATCTTCTCAAGTATTCAAGCCTTAAAGATTTATTCAACTAAATTTTCATATAGGAAAGCTATCTGAACATCTATCTTGATGTATTTCCATATGTCGCACAATTGCGATCACACTAACTATAGCTGGTGACGTATCAAAGTAATCCAAGCCTTTTCTTTGCCTGTATCTTTTGATAACAAGCCTATCTCATTGGCTTTCGTTCACTTGCATCCCTACTATCTATGCAAGATAAAGTTAAATTTTTTAGAGAAATCACAATTTCAATGAAGTTTTTAACCTCACTAGCCACCATAGAGGTTTAAGAAGATTTAGAAGAACTTTAAAGTTCTAACATATTAACATCTTCTAGGCTCATCTTTTTTATCATGAAAATTGCTTCCTCAATTTCATGATAATATTCTTGTGTAAATCTGAATATCATATTTGTCTACACAAAAACCTGATATGCGCTACAATATTGTGCATAACCGTTGAATACAAAGTCAACAGATTTTAAGGCTTAACCTAACCATTTTAGGTTTAGGTATTACCGCCTTTTGCATGACACTCCCACATTTGTCACATTTTACATGACACCTCCACACTTGAAGAATTTATACGCAGGCTCCCGACCTCTCCAAAAATTCATACAGGGCCTTTAAACAATTCCATATATCACAGTGATTATGCAACTCTCAAAATCATATCACAAAAAACATATTCCCAGATTGTCATTAACCGAATTAGGTCTTTCTCGAATACAAGGCACCAAAACAAGTTTAGTCCAATATGTTACTTTGAAGCCAATAGTCTTACTATTAGGAAACACAAATCCAATGTTCAATAGTCTATTATTCGGAACTTCATAACATGGCCAGTAGTCTTATCACTAGGAATAACTAATTTCTCAACATGTGGTCAATAAACTTTCTATTACTAGGAATCACAATGTCCTAACATAGGATCAATAGTGTCACGACCCAAACCCGGCCCTATGGGTTTAGCACCGTAACCGGCCAGTAATCCGAGATTACCGAAGGCCTGCTTAACCGTAATACAGTAAAACAGAGTACAGGGCCTGGCGGAAGCCAATACAGTAATTAAACAATGTCCAATGAGCTGTGACAGTCTGTATGCCAAAAAGATTTTTTTCATGCATTAATACATAAACAGTACAGAACAGTATGCACAATATTTACATTCATTCAAACTAGGGACTCTACCCTAGATAGCGGTACAGTGGACAGTCAGTCTATACAAAACAGTACGGTCTATACAGAATTTACAGTCACTCAGTACAGGGACCTAATCCCTTTATAACAGTACAGTAGTCCAAACAGTATGGAAACAGACAGGGGAAAACAAACAAAACACCCCCAAGCCATAGCATGGCAACTCGGAACCTCGCAGTGAGGCACATAGGCTGGCTTGACAAAACTGGAGTTACCCTGACGCTCCTAGCTCCGATCTGGTGCCTGTACACCTACATATATATATATAAGCAGTGAGCTAAAGCCCAGTGAATAACATAATGCGTAAAGGGGTTTAGAATGAATGTCCTTACAGTGATGAAAACAGTTCAATTCAATCAGTATTTCAGTTGTTCAGTACAGTAAACAGTCATATGTGGTACATCCATTAGCATAACAGTAACAGTAGGTCTTAAAAGACCGAACAGTAATGATGGCCATCAGTCAGTAAACAGTAGTGGTTCCACGAGGGAACCGACAGAGAATTCTGTCGCAGTAACAGTAACAGTAAACAGTAAGTACTAAGGATGCCACAGTACAGTTCAGAAATAAAGGACATACATTCATTCAGTAAATAATACCAGTTCAGTAAACAGTTCAGTTCAGTATTCAAAAGATATCAGTTGAACATATCTTTACACAATTGTTACTCACAGAGTTCTGGGCTACAGTATTCTAGAGCGTGTCTCCCCAGTTGCCAACCCTACACAGTTCACAGGTTGAACACACACTAAGCTACACAGTTGGGAAATATCATAACTTAATCCCTAATTTGCCTTGGTGTGTTCTACAACGATATCCTCATCTAAATGCCTTAAACTAGGCCTAAGAATACCTAGGATGGGATGAGGATGCAAAAATGCACATTTAAAAGCATTTTCAGGATTTTCAGAAAAACAGAGTCCCGCTCGAGCTCAGGTTTCCCCGCTCGAGCGTACAGGCAAACAAAGGTACTCGCTCGAGCGCAAACTTTCCCGCTCGAGCGTACAGTAAAGGTACTGGATGGGTGAAATCCCCGCTCGACGCCCGCTCGAGCTTGATACATGACTCCGCTCGAGCGCCCAATCCTCCGCTCGAGCGGACTGTAAAACAGTGCAAGATGCTGGAAGCTCGATTTTCCCGCTCGAGCGGCACTTCCCCCGCTCGAGCGGACGACGGAAATCTGGAAATCCCAGATTCGAGCTCCAGGTCCAAAACCAAGCTCAAAAGCATCAAAACCAATCCTCTTGGGCCCATTTTCTGGAAAACATTTATAAACACATAGGATATCATGTTTCAAAGCTCAATTTTAAGAAATCAAAGCCCAAGGGTGTTTAATTCAAACCCAATTTAAACCATTTTTCAAGCACAAGATGAACATGCAAACATGCATGAATTCAAACCATTTTGAAGCTTCAATTTGATGCTCTTAGGAGCCAATTCTTTTCAAAACATGGTGAAATCATGGACTTAAACATGATTATGAACATGCATGTAACCCTTTGCCATGAAAACAACTCAAACATCTACAATACAAACATGCATGCATGAAATGAGCTTCAAATCAACAACAATGAACCAAAATATGACTTAGTTCTACAATGAAGCATGACTCATGCAAGAACTAGCTCAAACACATCAATAAAGGTTGAGTTCCCTTACCTAGAGCCTCAATTCCAAGTGTAGGACCACAAAGCAACAATCAACCTTCAATTCTCTTCAAATTCTAAGCAATATTGAAATGAACTCAAGACTCTCACTTCCTCTCTCTCTAAATTCGGCTAGAACAAGAAGAAATGGCTGAGCAAATGTGTTTGGCTCAGGTATAATGAGCTCAAAGTGTAGAGGTAGTGGCCCACTCAAGGGCAAAACGGTAATTAAGTCCAACTCTTTAATTAGCATATTTTAATCTAATTTAATCATACCTAATCAGTTTTCAGGTAAATACACCACAAAATCACATAAATTATGATGATCATTAAACATCAATCAGTTTCTAATTCGGCCGCCGATAAGGCCTTCAATTAGCAGTTTAAACATATAAGTATGAACAGATAATCATACAATCAAACAGATAGAGTGCAATTTAACTAACATATACTCAATCAATTCGGTTTCCAGTTTCAGTCAGTCAGTTCAGTACTTTTAATCAGTTCAATTATCAGTCAGTTATCAGTCATTATCAGTCTCGTTTAACAGTAATCGGTGATCAATCGGTCATTAATCAGTAAACAGTATGAGGGTTGTTACAGTCTCCCCTCCTTATAAAGAGTTTAGTCCTCTAAACTCGAGTTACCTTCATTCTGGAAGAAAACAGGATTCAGTGGAAACAGTTCAGGATATCTTTTGGCCATGTCATCTTCCCTTTCCCAAGTGGCATACACACCACCATGGTTCTGCCAGTCAACTTTCACTAGCGGGATCTCTTTGTTTCTCAGTTTCTTGATCCGTCTGTTAACAATCTGTATAGGCCGTTCCTCGTAAGTGTAGTCATCACTCAGCACTACACGAGTAGGCTCTATTACATGGAAAGGATCCCGAAGATAGTCTCTCAACATAGAGATGTGGAAGACGTTATGCATATGCTCCATTTCAGGAGGAAGCGCAACTTGATACGCCACCGGATTGATTTTCTCAATGATCTCATATGGTCCGACGTATCTCGGTGCTAACTTGCCTTTGACTCCAAAACGAGTCTGGCCTTTCATTGGTGTCACTTTCACAAAAACGTGATCACCCACTTCATACTCTCTGTCCCGTCTTCTGACATCTGCATAAATTTTCTGTCTACTCTGCGCAGTTTTCAGTCTTTGCTGTATCAGTTTCACTTTTTCAGTTGTTTCATACACAATCTCGGGCCCAAGCAAAGGCCCATCTCCAACTTCTGCCCAGTAAATTGGAGATCTACATTTTCTGCCATACAATGCCTCAAAAGGCGCCATACCAATACTCGAATGGTAGCTGTTGTTGTAGGCGAATTCAGCTAAGGGCAAATGACTTTCCCAGTCTCCCTGAAAATCAAGGACACACATTCTCAGTAAATCCTCCAGAGTTTGGATGGTCCTTTCTGACTGGCCATCTGTCTGAGGATGATAGGCACTACTCAGCCTCAATTCAGTACTCAATGCAGTCTGTAGACTTTGCCAAAACCTCGATGTAAACTTCGAATCCCTGTCAGAAACAATAGACACGGGCACTCCGTGCAGTCTCACAATTTCATCAATATAGATAACAGCCAATTTATCCGCATTATAGATTGTCTTGACAGGTAAGAAGTGAGCAGATTTGGTTAGTCTATCAACAATAACCCAAATTGAATCCATACCTTTTCTGGAGCGAGGTAATCCAACGATAAAATCCATCGTGATATGCTCCCATTTCCACTCTGGTATGGGCAGAGGTTGCAATAGTCCGGCAGGTCGTTGATGTTCAGCTTTGACCTGTTGGCAATGAAGACATTTGGATACAAAATCAGCAATTTCTTTCTTCATTCCCGGCCACCAGAAATTCTGTTTCAGATTTTGGTACATTTTCGTATTCCCCGGGTGGATAGAAAATCTTGAGTTGTGGCCCTCTTGCAGAACTCTTCTTTTCAGTTCAGTATCATTTGGTACACACAGTCTTTCTTGAAATTTCAGTACATTATTCTCAAATTTGAATCCCGGTCTCTGTTTGGATTCTCTTTCCTCGATGATCTTCTTCAAGAAATCATCCAGTTGTTGTTTTTCTTTAACCTCTTCAATCAGTGCCGGTTGAGCAGAAATAGCAGCTAAGGTTCCACCTTGTTCTCTCAAAACAATTTCAATTTCAGATTTTTCAAGGTCACAAAGCAACTCTTTCTGTCCTGTAAGCAAACAGGCTAAGTTTCCAATCGATTTCCGGCTCAATGCATCGGCAACGGTATTGGCTTTTCCCGGATGGTACAATATCTGTAGGTCATAATCCTTAATCAGTTCCAGCCATCTCCGCTGTCTCATGTTCAGTTCTTTCTGTGTGAAGAAATACTTTAAACTCTTGTGGTCGGTGTATACTTCACATGTCACCCCGTACAGATAGTGACGCCAGATTTTCAGTGCAAATACTACTGCAGCAAGTTCCAGATCATGGGTCGGGTAGTTCTTTTCATGTGGTCTCAACTGTCGGGAAGCATAAGCAATAACTCTCCCATTCTGCATTAAAACACACCCCAGACCCTTATGAGAAGCATCACTAAATACAGTATAACCATCCGTACCTGAAGGTAAGGTAAGAACTGGTGCAGTCACTAATCGAGTTTTCAACTCCTGAAAAGCAGATTCTCTTTGGTCAGTCCAGTCAAATGATGTCCCCTTCTGAGTTAACTGAGTCAATGGTAGGGCAATTTTGGAGAAATCCTTGACAAATCTTCTGTAATATCCAGCCAGTCCCAAAAAGCTTCGGACTTCAGTCACATTGGTCGGTCTAGGCCAGTTCACTACAGCTTCAATTTTCTGCGGATCAACAGAAATTCCATTTTTGCTAACAACATGCCCCAGAAACATAACATGGTCAAGCCAAAATTCACATTTAGACAGTTTAGCATACAGTTTCTGTTCTCTTAAGGTTTGTAGGGCAAGTCTCAGATGTTGTTCATGCTGTTCTATACTTTTGGAGTAAATCAATATGTCATCGATAAATACAACAATAAAGTCATCAAGGTATGGTTTAAAAATTCTGTTCATGAGGTCCATAAAAGCAGCTGGTGCATTCGTGACCCCAAAAGGCATAACTAAAAATTCGTAATGTCCATACCTCGTTCTAAAAGCAGTTTTATCAATGTCTTCCGGTTTAACCTTCAGTTGATGATATCCGGATCTAAGATCAATCTTGGAAAATACTTTAGCACCCTGTAACTGATCAAACAGGTCATCAATACGCGGTAATGGGTATTTATTCTTTACAGTTACCTTGTTCAATTCACGGTAGTCAATGCACAGTCTCAGTGAGCCATCTTTCTTCTTTACAAACAAAACAGGCGCACCCCATGGCGAAGTGCTAGGTCTGATAAACTTCTTATCCAGTAGTTCCTGTAGTTGCACTTTCAACTCCTTCAGTTCAGTTGGGGCCATTCGGTACGGAGCTTTAGAAACTGGTTGTGTTCCGGGAATCACATCAACGGTAAATTCAATCTCCCTATCAGTCAAATCTCCTGGAAGATTATCTGGAAAAACATCTGGAAATTCTCTGACTATAGGAATACAATTCACATCAGTTTTAATACTATCATCAGTCGACACAGTCAGTACAGAACACAGATATCCTTTACACCCCTTTCTAATTAATTTAACAGCTTTCACTGACGAAATCAAATACGGAGGAGGTACTACTCCACTCCCATTAAACACAAATTCAGGCAGACCAGGTGGACGGAAAACAACTTGCTTGGTCACACAGTCAATAGTGGCATGATATTTTGTTAACCAGTCCATTCCCAATATGACATCAAAATGATCAATGTTCAATGGCAGTAAATCAATAAACAGATGCGTATCCCCAACAATAATTTCACATGCGGGGTACATATAAGCACATGTCATGGATCCCCCTACGGGTGATGATACGACTAGCAGATAGTTCATAGGTTCTAAGGGTCTATTCAATTTCCGTGAGAAAGCATGCGATACATAAGAATGTGTAGACCCCGAATCAATTAATACATATGCATTTTGTGCACAAATAGAAAGAATACCTGACACAACGGTCTCGGTATTCTGCACATCTCCCGGTACTAGTGCGAACACTCGGCCTTGCCTCACAGGCTCTTTCCCGGTAGCTTTAGGGTTAGGCTTTGGTGGAGCATTTGATGCTGCGCCGCTGGCTGCAGCTTTGCTATTGCCTTGAGGAGCAGAAGGGCAATCTTTAACCATGTGGCCCACCTTGCCACACCTGTAACAGGCTCCAGATAATTTGTGACAAACCCCTTTATGCTTGTTACCACATACAGAGCAGGGTGGAATGAACCCACTCCCTTGGCTGGGGCTAGTCATTGATCCCGTGTTCTGTTTCTTATTGGCTGGGTTGTGCTTGCCTTTCTTGAATTTGAAACCCTGCCTTTTACCATGCCATTCAGTTGTTGGTGTTTCAGATTGTTTCACTGCTGCAATGTTCGACTCGGCCATCAATGCCCGGTCGAGAACACCTACAAAAGTCGGTAATTTCAAAACATTTATCCGGTCAAGTATTGCCACATTAAGGCCACCTTCAAATTTTCTGGCCTTCTTATATTCAGTATCCACCATGTGCGGTGCATAACGGGCAAGTTCAGTAAATTTCGTTTCATATTCGGCAACCGACGTGGTGCCCTGCTTCAGCTGTTCAAATTCAGTCACCTTTCTATCCCTGACACACTGAGGGAAATACTTTTCAAAGAAGGACTCCTTGAACTGAGCCCAAGTCATAACAGTATTTGTATCACGGATCAACATCCACCACCTTCTAGCTTCTTCTTGGAGGGTGAAGGTAGCTAACAATACCTTATTCGCTTCCGAGCACGGAAACACTTCAAATAATTTTTCTGTTTCAAGCACCCAAGCTTCAGCCTTTAACGGTTCGAGGCCTCCCTGAAAGGATGGCGGTTTCATCTTGCTGAATTTATGGGTGAGAGCAATAATATCCCCATCATCCACATTCGCATTAGGTTCCGGCTGTACCGGAGGAGGAGGAGGTGGGGGCTGTTGGTTCTGTTGTTGCTCAAGTCTAGCAGTTATCAGTTCTATCATTCTTTCCATTCTTTCCATTCTTGCCTCAGTAGATGAGGACTCAGGTTCATTTGCATTGTCCATTTCACTATAAGCAGTTATAACAGTTTTAAACATAAGCAGTCATTTGTTTAACAGTTTACCACATTAGTATGTATTCAGTCATAACATAACCACACACTTATCATGCTCATGAGATGCCCTAATAACTTTTCTAGGACACCCTATAGCTCATTTGGACACGTGTGTGCGGTATAACTCGTGGTAAGTATCGCTCTGATACCACTCTGTCACGACCCAAACCCGGCCCTATGGGTTTAGCACCGTAACCGGCCAGTAATCCGAGATTACCGAAGGCCTGCTTAACCGTAATACAGTAAAACAGAGTACAGGGCCTGGCGGAAGCCAATACAGTAATTAAACAATGTCCAATGAGCTGTGACAGTCTGTATGCCAAAAAGATTTTTTTCATGCATTAATACATAAACAGTACAGAACAGTATGCACAATATTTACATTCATTCAAACTAGGGACTCTACCCTAGATAGCGGTACAGTGGACAGTCAGTCTATACAAAACAGTACGGTCTATACAGAATTTACAGTCACTCAGTACAGGGACCTAATCCCTTTATAACAGTACAGTAGTCCAAACAGTATGGAAACAGACGGGGGAAAACAAACAAAACACCCCCAAGCCATAGCATGGCAACTCGGAACCTCGCAGTGAGGCACATAGGCTGGCTTGACAAAACTGGAGTTACCCTGACGCTCCTAGCTCCGATCTGGTGCCTGTACACCTACATATATATATAAGCAGTGAGCTAAAGCCCAGTGAATAACATAATGCGTAAAGGGGTTTAGAATGAATGTCCTTACAGTGATGAAAACAGTTCAATTCAATCAGTATTTCAGTTGTTCAGTACAGTAAACAGTCATATGTGGTACATCCATTAGCATAACAGTAACAGTAGGTCTTAAAAGACCGAACAGTAATGATGGCCATCAGTCAGTAAACAGTAGTGGTTCCACGAGGGAACCGACAGAGAATTCTGTCGCAGTAACAGTAACAGTAAACAGTAAGTACTAAGGATGCCACAGTACAGTTCAGAAATAAAGGACATACATTCATTCAGTAAATAATACCAGTTCAGTAAACAGTTCAGTTCAGTATTCAAAAGATATCAGTTGAACATATCTTTACACAATTGTTACTCACAGAGTTCTGGGCTACAGTATGCTAGAGCGTGTCTCCCCAGTTGCCAACCCTACACAGTTCACAGGTTGAACACACACTAAGCTACACAGTTGGGAAATATCATAACTTAATCCCTAATTTGCCTTGGTGTGTTCTACAACGATATCCTCATCTAAATGCCTTAAACTAGGCCTAAGAATACCTAGGATGGGATGAGGATGCAAAAATGCACATTTAAAAGCATTTTCAGGATTTTCAGAAAAACAGAGTCCCGCTCGAGCTCAGGTTTCCCCGCTCGAGCGTACAGGCAAACAAAGGTACTCGCTCGAGCGCAAACTTTCCCGCTCGAGCGTACAGTAAAGGTACTGGATGGGTGAAATCCCCGCTCGACGCCCGCTCGAGCTTGATACATGACTCCGCTCGAGCGCCCAATCCTCCGCTCGAGCGGACTGTAAAACAGTGCAAGATGCTGGAAGCTCGATTTTCCCGCTCGAGCGGCACTTCCCCCGCTCGAGCGGACGACGGAAATCTGGAAATCCCAGATTCGAGCTCCAGGTCCAAAACCAAGCTCAAAAGCATCAAAACCAATCCTCTTGGGCCCATTTTCTGGAAAACATTTATAAACACATAGGATATCATGTTTCAAAGCTCAATTTTAAGAAATCAAAGCCCAAGGGTGTTTAATTCAAACCCAATTTAAACCATTTTTCAAGCACAAGATGAACATGCAAACATGCATGAATTCAAACCATTTTGAAGCTTCAATTTGATGCTCTTAGGAGCCAATTCTTTTCAAAACATGGTGAAATCATGGACTTAAACATGATTATGAACATGCATGTAACCCTTTGCCATGAAAACAACTCAAACATCTACAATACAAACATGCATGCATGAAATGAGCTTCAAATCAACAACAATGAACCAAAATATGACTTAGTTCTACAATGAAGCATGACTCATGCAAGAACTAGCTCAAACACATCAATAAAGGTTGAGTTCCCTTACCTAGAGCCTCAATTCCAAGTGTAGGACCACAAAGCAACAATCAACCTTCAATTCTCTTCAAATTCTAAGCAATATTGAAATGAACTCAAGACTCTCACTTCCTCTCTCTCTAAATTCGGCTAGAACAAGAAGAAATGGCTGAGCAAATGTGTTTGGCTCAGGTATAATGAGCTCAAAGTGTAGAGGTAGTGGCCCACTCAAGGGCAAAACGGTAATTAAGTCCAACTCTTTAATTAGCATATTTTAATCTAATTTAATCATACCTAATCAGTTTTCAGGTAAATACACCACAAAATCACATAAATTATGATGATCATTAAACATCAATCAGTTTCTAATTCGGCCGCCGATAAGGCCTTCAATTAGCAGTTTAAACATATAAGTATGAACAGATAATCATACAATCAAACAGATAGAGTGCAATTTAACTAACATATACTCAATCAATTCGGTTTCCAGTTTCAGTCAGTCAGTTCAGTACTTTTAATCAGTTCAATTATCAGTCAGTTATCAGTCATTATCAGTCTCGTTTAACAGTAATCGGTGATCAATCGGTCATTAATCAGTAAACAGTATGAGGGTTGTTACAAATAGACTCTTACATTACTAGGAATCATTATGTCTTGACATATGATCAGTAGCCTCTCCACTAATAGAAACCATCATGTCTTGACATGTGATCAGTAATCTGTTTACTACTAGGAACCACAATCTCATAACTGAGTAGCCAATGGTCTAACGCCTCCTAAGAACCACAAGTTTTCTATCTCTATGATCAGTAATCTTGTACTCACTAGGAGCCACCAATATAAGAATATATTTGGAATTTAAAAAATTCAAAAATATATTTACTCACCCTAACGAGTTGTCTCATCTTTGCTCAAGCAAAATCACACAGCAATCATACATACTATAATTGACACAAGGATAACATACTAATTGTCTATGATCAATTTAGAGATATTATCATGCAATCTTATGATTTCTTTTAATCACACTTGATCTCTCTAGATCTTCCTTTAAGAACCTCACACGGCTTAAGGTTGTCAGGTGGAACAACATTTTATGTTCTCACCTCTTGAATCCATTTCTGAAAAATCACAACACAATTTCACTATTCTGTTTTTCTAGCAACTAAACTTAACACTAGAAAATCTAAAATTTGAAATTTAATTCAAAACTAATTTCACCACTTACTCTAAAACCGAACATGGTCAAGAAAATTTCCATGAAGGCTGGAGGGGTCACAATGATCCCACTTAAGACCCAGTTAACCTTAAACAAAACTTTCAAGAGCATGTTGACTCCTAGTCCATAGGAAACAAATTTAGAATTAAGTTTTTCACGGGATAAACTAGGTTAAAATAAGTAAAGTTTACAAAACTTACAAGCAATTAAAAATTGCTATCAGAATTACTCCACTTATAAAAATTAACCGGTACTCCCGGAACTGAGCCCATTATTTCTGAGTAATGTTAAAATTTGGTTTCTGTGACAACCCTCACCACTGATTAGTGCTAATCTCTGATCAAGCATGTTAACTGGCTGATTGACTGAAATCCTGAACTGATTGATTGAGTGTGTTAGTTTGATGTATTTCTATCTGTTTGCCATTGAATTATCTGTTCGTGTTTTAAGTTTTGAACTGTAAATTGAAGGCCTTATCGGTGGCCGAATCTGAAATTGATTAGTGTTTTATGCTAATTAGGATTTATGTGATTTTATGGTATATTTAATTGAAATGTGATTTGGTATGATTAAATTGGATTAAATAGTGTTAAATCACATAAGTTAGAGTTATTTACCCTTTTGCCACTTAGTGGCCTATCTCTACAACACTTTGAGACTTGTTTTTACAACACTTCATCAGCCATTTCATAGAGCACAACCGACTAAAGAGAGAGAGGTAGGATAAATTGATTTCATCTAGGCATTTAGCTTGGAGACTTAAAGAAATTGAAGGTTGATTGCATAGTTGAGCTTCTACACTTGAAATACAAGGTTTAAGGTAGAGAATTCAACCCTCTCATTGATGTATTTATGTATTGTCTTGCATGGCTCATGGTAATTTAGTCATCTAAGTCTAGAATTGGTTTACAATGTTGAATTGAGAGCTAGATTATGCATGCATGCTCTTATATTAAGGTTTTGAAGTTGTTTCATGAAATTTGTTACATGCATGTTCATATCTTGAGTATAGTTCATGAATTCAACATGTTCTTGAGGAAATAGACTCTTTTGAACAAGTATTTGAAGCTTTAAAGTTGTTTAAATTCTTGCATGTTGTTTACACTTCATGTTCTTGAAGTTTTGTTTGAAAATGGGTTTAATTGACTCACCTTTGGGCCTTAATTTTACAAATTGATCTTTGAAACATGTCATATTATGAGTTTATAAGTGTTTTCCAAAAAATTAGCCCAAAAGGATCGAATTTGATACATTTAAAGTTGGTTTTGAGCTTGAGGTTCAAATCTGGAAATTCCAGATTTTGGACTCACGCTCGAGCGGGGAACTCCACGCTCGAGCGTACGCCTCATGTTCATGCAGTCCACTTGAGCGAGGAAAGTGACACTCGAGCGTGAAATGCATGTATCCAGTACTTTACATGTGTTTACAGTCCGCTCGAGCGAGATAGTTCACGCTCGAGCGAGGACTTGTGTCTCACGCTTGAGCGTGGATCGAGCGCCCGTCGAGCGTGATTTTTGTGCATCCAGTATTTTTACTGTAGTTTACAGTCCGCTCGAGCAACGGAAGTCACGCTCGAGCGGAGCTCCTTTGTCTGCATGTCCGCTCAAGCGTAGAAAGCCACGCTCGAGCGAGACCCATGTTTTCTGAAAATTCTGAAAAGTGTTTTAAAGTGCATCTTTGCATCTTCATTCCATCCTAGGCATTCTTAGGCCTAGTTTAAGGCATCTTAATGACGATATTGATGTAGAACCACACCGAGGCAAATTAGGGATTAAGTTATTATTTTTTCAACTGTGTAGCTTAGTGTGTGTTCATTCTGTAACCGTGTAGGGTTGACATCCGAGGACGCTCTAGCTTATCTGTAGCCCAGAACTCTGTGAGTAACAATGTTGTAAAGATATGTTCAATTGAGATTATTTTCTAAACAAATGACTGTACTGCTTTATGAAATGACACTGTTTACTGAATGAATGTTTGTCCTATTTGTGAACTGTATTCGTGACATCTATAGCAATTTACTGTTACTGAACTGTTACTGCTACTGTTACAGAGATCTCTGTCGGTTCCCATGTTGGAATCACTACTGTCTACTGATATGATGGCCATCATTGACTGCTCGGTCTGTTAAGACCTACTGTACTGTTTTGCTATTGGATGTACCACATATGACTATTATAATTTCTGAATGACTGTCATGGCATGAATTATGAGCCACAAATTGAATGACTGATATACAGATAAACGACTATCTTCAATACTGAAAGGACATTCATTCTTAACCTCTTTACGCATATGTTATTCACTGGGCTTTAGCTTATTGTTTATATATATGTAGGTATTCAGGCACCGGACCGGAGTTAGGAGTGTCGGATTAGCTCTTGTTTTGTTAAGCCAGCCACTGTGCCTCACCGTGAGGTTCCATGTACCGCCAAGCCAAGGCTGCTTCGGGGCATTTTAGATTTTTCCCTTTCTGTCTCTGTATTGTATAGACTGTATAGACTCGTACTGTACTGTTGTGGTAGGGACTCAGTCCCTAACCTGAATGATCGTATATGATGTATATATGTACTGTTATGGTTTGAATGTGTATATGTTTAAAAAAAAAAAAAAGGTCTTTTTGCATACAGACTGTCACAGCTCATTGGACATCTTTTAATTACTGTTTTGGCTTCCGCCAGCCCCTGTACTCTGTATTACTGTAACCAGAGACTTTCTCTAAACTTGGTTTTCTAATATTTTGGGAATAAAATGATTAAACTCAAAGACTTTCTCAAATCACAAAGGTTTGAAACCAAATCCAGCGTAGTTGTCATTTCTGAACAAATTAGAAATACTCTTTAGCCAAGGCTAAACTTTAGTTTCTATTACAGAAAACCAAAACACTTTGGGAATAATAAAATTAATCCCAAAGACTTTCTTTAAACCCAAAGTTTTATAGTTTCCTTCCTTCCCCCTTTCCTTTCATTATGGTGAAACTATTACAACTTAGAAATTAAAACCACTACAAATAGAAATGGAAATGCAACTACAACTGTTACAATTACAAATTGTCTAAATCTGCAAAACAGAGTTCATGTTTGCATCTAGAATCGTCTGTTTAGCCAAGAACATACTTTTCCACTTGTAATGCTTATCTTTGTATAAAGTACATTACAAAACGCTATCCTCGTTGCCGCTAAATCTCCATGCTCACTGTTTATATACACAGTTGGATACAAGATGAGTTAATAAACCAATAAAGTGAATATTACACAAGTAATTTCAACTATAACTCGCAATGTGTAATTAAAAGGCCATAGATGCATTGCAGTTACAAGAATGTTATCATACATAAAGGAATATTATGGTCATAATGTTATCAATCCAACCATGCAATTATGAGCAAATATATATAAAGGAATAATTTGGAGTAATTTCCTTGATTACACATCAAGACATGAAAGAATTCACAATTGATACAACTAAAAATAAATAGAATAAATAAGAGTTAATATCACTACACTACTAAACTATACCACCATGCGATAATGCAACACAATCATAAACAAGCTCATAAATTAGACCATTATATAGAAAAATTGAAACTATTTTACTAAATTTTCTCCCAAAACAAACCTGTTTAGAGATATTCTATACTATCCACAACCTCTCGACTAGCTGAATCTCTTGACATTATCAAAATTTAGCTCTTTGTTTTTTTTTTTTTTAGAATTTAATTAATCAAATTAAATTGAAATTGTTACCAAACTTTCAAAACACATACGGAATAAATCCGAAATTAAATTGAACTCTAAAGTGAATAATTAAATTTCACTAAAATTCTGAAGGTCCAATATTATTTTTTATTCCACGCAAAGGTAATCCTATTCAAATAAACAATTAGTAGTCCAATTTATTAATTCCAATTTATTTTATTTGTTTGTATTATATATCATCTTTTCTCTCTTAGGTAAACCTGTAAAGAAAGTTAGCTATAAAAGAAAACAATCAAACAAATTAAATAAAATAGTAAGAATCTTATATAAAAAAAATTATTTTTATAAACTCCTACCAACTTAAACACTAACAATCAAATAACTCATGCAATAACAACTAATTAACAAAAAATAAATTGTATGAATAAATTATTATAAATAAACAACTCAAAATAGTTCAATAACTCTAGACAATTAAATTAATTTTAATTCCAAGAGTTACTAGAATAAATTAAAATAAAAGCTAAATTATTTTTTCAAAAACTATTTATAAAAAATCTGTTTTAAGATTGTTGGTATTTTTTCATAATAATACAAGAAAAATATATAAAATAAATTAAATAGAAATGATAAAACATTTTTTTTTTTATTAATGGATGAAATACAGAATAAATGATACAACTAAATACATAAATAAATTAGATTACAATACTAAAAGAACAAATTATTAATATGGATAACTAAAGATTAGAACTCATCGAGGTAAACTAAATTCTGAAAAATTAAAGAACAAATAATAAGAAAAGAAGCAAATCGAAACTTGTGTGATACCACAGTTTCTTTAAAACAGATTCACCGCCTCCCGATGGATGCTGGAGATATGCCGATGTCTGTCTCCTAGGATACGACGGTCGAAACCAGCTAATACAGAAGCACTTTCTGAATAGCTTCAGCGAACTTGATAATGGCTGTACGCTCTCTAATAAGAACCAAAGAAGATGCTAATAAAAGAAGAAAGGAAAAATTTTCTTTGGTGTAAAAAAATCATCTTTAACTTTTCGTTTCAAAACATCATCTCATTTTTCATCACAAAACCTCTCTAAAAAAAAAACTATTAAGTTGGAGGAGAAAGACGTCCATTTACACTAGTAGGGGAGAGCCTTAGCCATGAAGGCTAAGATCAATGGAGTCATCAAATGTTATCAACTCTAGCCATTAGGGCTAGAGTTACAAAGGTTCAAAACTCTAAAACCATTATATAAATCATAATGTCTATATAATATATAAGTTTTCAGAATTAAATTAGATGGGTTGCAAAATGGATACAAGTATTGGATTATAACCCGATCTAAGCCCAATCTCATACACATGCACAAACTAAGCCTAGCACAGCTCAGTCCAAAGCTCAAGACTATGTCCAAACCCAAGTCTAAGACCAAACTCAGCCCAAAGCTTAAGACTAGGTCCAAGTCCAAGTCTAAGACCAAACCCAACACATACACAAGTACAGGTCTAAGCCCAGTCAAAACCAAGACTAAGTTCAAATCTAAACCCAACTTTATTAATGCCCACTTTATGAGACAATTCTTATTCACAACTCAATGGTTTCGGCTCATTATTTTTGTATTGCAATCTTCTCACTTAAAACAATACAAAACCATTCAGAGCCACCCCAACCGGCAGTCAGGTCCCACTTTAATTTCGAATTAAAGTTGCCGAAAATCCATTATTTTCCAACAGAGATGAGGGTGTGGAATAAATGAGTGTGTAAACAGATGAAATAAGTTTTTTAAATTTTTAAGCGAGTTGTAATTAGAAAAATAGTGTAATGAGGTAAAATTGGGGAAATTCTATTTTCAGACACATTCTAGTCTATGTGCACACACTTAATGAAAGAAATTTTTATTACAATTTTATCATAAAATAAAATGATCATAATGGACATTAATATACATACTAAATATTAAAACTAAGTTTTTTCTGTACACATTTTTTGGAAATAATTTTCAATGCACATCTTTTGGAAAAACAAAAAACTAAAACCCATATTGTTCCTCTATTGTTTCTCACTTTTTTCATTACTACACTCTATTCTCCTCCATTACAACTAATGCAGCGATGAAAATGTGAGTTTTATGTGCGAAAATTAAATTTTTTTTTTCAGTTCGCGATTCTCATTTGACAAACTAGTACCGAAAATTTTTATTATGTTCGGAAATCAACCACCGAGATAATTTCATGATTCGGGAAATTAACTTACGAAAAAAATTGGGTTTCAATTGCCGAAATTTATTTGAAAATATAGAATCGAACGAATACAAAAAAGTACAAAACCGAATAAACCCATTTGATTTGGAAAACCAATACTGAATGGATTATTTTTGTCTCGTCGATAAACCACCATCGAACTATTATAAAAAATGGTACATTTATAACTTATTTTTGCAATTTTATTCTAATAACTACAAAATGGGAAAATGGGATAAAGATACACATTCTTTACCTTCAAATGCGGTGGAGCTCAATGTAGGTCTTTCATAGTCATGTTTTGCTGGAAAGTGCTAGATTGCCGAAAGATGTCTCGGATCACTAGAGTTGGTCTTCAAGGAATATTGTGCACAATGAATGATTTAGGGGTTTGAAGGTGTAATGTGTGGAAAAATCTATTTGAGTGGAGTGTGTACATATTATGAGTTAAGGTTACAGTTAGAACATTTGATGTGTAGAATAAAACTAATAATATATAATTAAATTCATAAATGTGTGAACTGACTACACAGAGATTAAGACCTTATTTATCATAACCTAAAAAAGTCAAAAAGTTAAAAAATTACTATTCTATTTAAGTCGCATCATCTTATTTAAGTCGCATCACCTCTCTATCATATCATTTCAAACTCAACCTATATTTTATAAAAAGTCAAAAAATACACTTTTTTACCCCTAAATAAGGTGTAAAAATATAATTTCCTGTAAAATTGTGGTATAAATAAAATTATCCATTTAACACATTTGTGCCTCCATCTTTTTGAGAATTGCGGCCAATTCCGTGAATGCCACCTCATTACTACATAATATTTTGATTTTTGTTTTTTTGGATATAATGATATTATGGTGTAAGTATTTTTTTTATTTATTTAAAATTTATAATTAATAGAAATAAATGAGAAACATAAATCAGTATTCTTTAACCCATAAAATTTCCAATGAAGTCATTAGTTGGGAATATCAAGTGGACTCGCATACTATTTCAAAACTATTAAAAAAACATGAAGTAAAAAAAATGCTTTATTAGAAGAAATAAAAATTATTTAGTGTTCATAAGGCACCTCATTGCCATGCCAAAACCATCCGCTGTCATGTTCATTATAATCACCCCAACCTCCAACATAAATCGTTAATCCCATCTTCTTTACCAACCACAATCTCTATAAAATACCACTTGGCCATGACAATGGGAGTGTGGAAAAAGTAGAAGAAAAAGAATTCTAATATATATTGAAAGAATCAAAGAATTGATCTCAATTTGAGCCGGGATCCTCTAATCTCTCGTTACCCGTTTCCAAAAAAATAAAAATAAAATTACAATAAATTCTCTTAACTTATGATCTATTTGTATTTTACTTCATTTGATTTCAAAACCTTATAATTAACAGTTCGAACGATTATCTTGTTACAGTTAACCCTTTTTGCTAGAATTTAATTAGAGATTTATACAAAATTAGATCATATGTGCACATGTAAAACACATGACGTATTTATTGAACTTTTAAAACAATAATGCCCTTATCTAGTGACCTCATTTGCATTTTGCCACTAAGATAAGAGAGAGAATACAAATGAAATCACTAGATAATGATATTATTGTTTTAAAAAAATCAATAACAAGTATTATTGTCCTAAGAAATCAAAAAGTGTATTATGTGCTTCACACATAACTTAATTTCGTTTAAATCTCAGGACAAAATCCTCACGGAAGGTGTCAAGTGTAGCGAGATAATAGTTGAGGTAATTAACTGCAATTTTACCCCAAAAAAATTAAAAAAAAAAAAAAAAACAAATCAGTTTCCCACTACATATAAATGTTCAAAGTCACTACATATGTCACTATACAGATCACAAAAAAACTCAACAGCAGGTCCAGATTTTGACATTCTGTCATACATATCAAAATAATCACAACAAATTTTAGGACCCAAAAAAAAGAGAGCAGAAGAAACCTAACCACGGGGCTTACCGAAATATAAGCCCCCATCAAATCTGAGGCCGGTTATGTTACCCCAACTAGAAGTGCCTTTATCATGGCATCAGTTATTCCATCAGCATAAGGGATATGCCCAGCCCCCATCAAATCTGAGGCTGGCTATTTTCCCCAACTAGGAGTGCCTTTATCATGGCATCAGCTATTCCATCAGCATAAGGGAACATATGCCCAGAACCCGGAAGTTCATAATATTTAATCCATGGGAGTCGTTGGACAATGTAACGCTGCAACGTAACAGGCACAATACGATCTTCATCTCCATGCCATAGTTGGACTGAACCTTCATTGTTTGGAAATGGGTTTTCCAAATCCATAGGCTCAAATTCCCAAGTTCCAAAAGCAAACATCAGGTCACGGTGGAGGGACTCGAATTCTCCTTGCTGTCTTACCTGTGCCTGAGACCCAAGAAAGATAACATACAGAAAATGAAACCCTAGGTTAATTGTCCATTAAGTATTTTATAATTAGCTATTAAGAATAATAGGAAAATGTATTAATACTCACCATTTATAGGGCAGAAGCAGATTATAATCTAACCATGTCAATTTCACTCTTCTTCAGTAAGAATTTTCAATCAGTGATGAAATATTGGTCACAGCTCACAGATCGAGTTTATAAAATAGAGCTACGGCTAATTCAAGACATTACTAAACCGGGGAAACTAAAGTCACTGGGCAACTTAACGTTCCTCTGCAACTGCTATGAAATTCAATTTTCTTAACTTAACCAAACCAAACCAAACTAAGCCTTGTCTCCCAATCAAATGGGTTCGGCCACGTGAATCATTTTTCGCCATTCTGCTCTATTCTTCACTACTGTATCCATGTCAGCTTAGGTCTTTGCCTCCTAGCATCTTCATTTATGAAATTCAATTTCTAAAAGGAAAAAGAAAAAAAGAATGTCGCTTGGGATTGTTCAGTCAAAGATTATGCCAACATCGAGGGTTTCCACAAGAGGGAGAAGGAAAAGCAGTGACCCAGTCTTTGAAGTCTGCCACTTTAAAGGTCCTTCAACTTGTATCACAAAGGTCTACACTAATGTTGTGTTACAAAGGCCTCCTCTAATATATATGACCGTATATCCAATGAAACACTCGAAGCTATGAGATTTGATGCTCTTAAAATCCGGTGCGAAGTTGAAGCTATAAGATTCTTAGTCCTTCCATCATAATACATCACAGAAGCGGAAGAACATTTGGAAAGCATCCAAACTACCACTAGGAAGGCACCTTAACAACACTACTGGTATATTCAAAAGATGTGATTGCGATATCTCACGGGAGTTGCTTCAAATCATTTTCTCATGCAACTGTTCCCAAAGTCTATTCAGCTCTTTCAGGTACATCTATTATTGACTAGTAAAGTTCCCATACCACTTCAAGCATATACAAACTTGTTTTCTCTCTCATGTACAAAGAGAATTCCCTTAAAGAGGAATTCCATGTGGCATCCATTTCATGCAAAATTACTATAAGGCTCCTTTTGGATTTATAGATTTGAAATGAATGGATTTGACATCAATAATTTGAAGGTTATAGCCTTTAAACCGATGTAATATTTTAGATGTAGATATCAAGAATAGATTTGAGACAGCTTTATAATGATAGATTTTAACTAACCTTGTAAAAATAATTATTTGAAATCCTTCCATGAAAGATTCAAATGTACAAGGATCTTAACAAAATACCTCAAACATACCTCTATTCAATTCTCCACTTTAGAGCCATCATCTACCTTTAATAACTAAACTTCTTATAATTTTATAAAATTCAACCTCAAATTGCTTTATTTGAAATCCACTCATCCAAAGACAGCCCTATTGTTTACAAAGTTGAATAACTAAAGATCTGCACAAAGATGGACTCTAAAGATATTTGATGATGCCTTAAATGCTTTGAGGCCTGCACAAGAGCACATGCTTCCAATTCAGAAGTTGACCACTTTCTACTGGTGCCACTTCTCACCATCGACTAACTTGCTCTCCCGGCTTCAGAAACAATGGCATCAATCAATATCCACACAAACAAAAATTTCACAGTAGATGGAAAGGGAAGGACTAGACTGAATCACAATCTCTCATTTCTTTTGCTTTTTGGATAAAATAATAAAATTTGTTCAGATCAAAGAGAGAGTATGCACAATTTGATTGTGTGAGAGAGAGACAGACAGACAGACAGATTTTGAATAAGGCGATTCTCTCCCATTCCACTTTAAAGAGCTTTAAACGAAAAGATAGATTGACAACTTCGAATACAACTTGGAAGAACTTTACACCTTTGGACTTGTACTTTTCTCTCCGCAGACAATGTTGGGTATCACATAAATCTACTCTCAAGTTGCTCTGTCAATAATCTCAACCATCGCCTGTAACTAGGTAGAACAAATCTAAAACTACAAAAATCTCTTGTTCACTGCAAGGATAGATAGTAACCATTGCTATAATCATGTGAATTGTAATAGTTACAATCTCACAACAATACTAATAAGAGGTATCTTCAGATTCTTCCCACCTTCAACCTAAAAAATAACAAATAAATATAAAAGGAAAAGAATTAAAATAAGTAACAACCCAAACTGTGGTCATCTTTTCTCCGAATGAAATTACAGTAGAACATTGACAATATTTATCTTTGACCAGTGATTAATACTTGAATTCATTAGGGACCTTGAACCTGAAGAATGGACTTAGACTAAAGTATTATTGATCAAAGGCAAAATAGAAGTTCATTATGTTGCATTCTTGAACTTCAGCTTTCACCTGAACATCAATTTACTTATGAAAACTATTAGTATGTTGCATTCTAACAAGCCTAATCACCAATACCATGTAGACAAGCAATGATATCTAAGTACATGCTCAATGAATCAAAACTATTATAAATAGTCAAGGAGTCGAAGCAAAACCAATGACAATTATCAAGAAGTCAAATCCTCATGTGTTGATCACCCTCGTGAATGTGTATTTTTATGAGGAAGTGACGGTTTGGAAGTTAGGATCTGGCTGCTCTGGTACCATGTTAAATAACCATCTCGTCTAAAAGATAAGAGGTGTCACTTCTTGTCAAAACTAAGCCAGTAATAACCCAATTCCAAGTTAGCATATCGTGCTGGAAGGCTAAGCTCTGAACATTCAATCTATGGGATGAATTTATATGCAGTTCAAGTAAAATCCTTTGTAATAACATCTATGCAACATAGATAAAAATGGACAAACTGAGGAGGCTTTCTATTTATGCATGAAATCGCACAGCTACTATCATCATAGGAAATACTAAATCACATATACAAAAAAATTAAGCTGAAAATGTTCTTCAGTCCTTCCACAACCATGTGCTACCAATTAGGTAGGAGCCTTCTTTATACATCTTAAATATGTCCGGAAATCAAGCAATAGTTCATCAGCCTTATGGTAGCAAAATTTGAAAGAAATTACGATAAAAAGTAAATGCACTCACAAGAATACAAACAATAGGCGATTGGCTTAAAGTTTATCCATCGGAAAGAATGTATCCTATACATATATTTTTTCTAGAGTGAAATGTCCCTTCAGGAACATCTGATAAAATTGGCACTACACAGATATTTTTGGCATTGAATTGATTGATGGTGCTAGGGGAAGTAAACTGGGTCCAAAACTAACTTTTTGGCATTTTGCAGGAAAATGCCATCAAACTGTGTTCTGACAGCTGGCAGCCTGAGCTTTTAACATTGCTCCAAATAATGGCCTCATAACAAAATTTCAATTTAGTAATAGAAAATAAGCACAAATGGATTTTCATAATAAATACCTCGTATGCCTTGTTTGCAGAAAGCTTAGGCAAAAGTTCTACGTCTTGGGGAGAAAGAACAGCATAGCTGTGAGCTATTAAACTAAAAGAAGGAAACCACTTTTGAGTGTTCCACCAGTAGGTAAGCCATGGAGTGTAGTGAGCAATACGAAGTGTCCACTGGTCCTGAGGCAACTGCTGATAGTAGGCTTCTTTAGATAAATTTGCAGGAAAACCAGGCCACCAATAGTTGACAGTCGGAGCTATAAGTGTTGCTCCTGCCAGCCTGTTAGCATTTCATGTAAACCACTTGAGAAAGAAAAAAGCAAAGACACAGAAATAGCAATGCACAGACAGAAACTTGTTGATAAAAACCAAAGAAGGTAGTCTGTCATTCCTCCAGTATAGCGAAGATAGTACTAGCCTAAGAAGCACGCACACATCTAAGAAGGTAACGTGTCGTGTCCAACTCTGACACGACACTACAAACACATTAGTAGTTTGAATAAAATAATTTGGAATCCAACAATAAAATAAAAACAATGTAAATTTATACTTGTTTCTCCTCCTGTAGACTTAAAAATTATTATCTTTGACTTAAATATTCACATACAATAATTTTTTATCCTTATATCACAAATAATAAATACATAAAATTATATATTTGCCCCGTGTTCCCCACATATTGCGTCTTACACTTTCTGAAAATTTCCATATTGTTGTATCCGTGTCATATTATGTCTCCATGCCAGTATATCAGTTTTAAAAAGCAAAGGCAATGCATTATATCATTCCAGTTGTTAAACAATCTATCTCCCTCCCTCACTCTTAAATATAACTTGATTAAACAATACCTGTGAGGAATGTACTTGAGGCAGGTCCAAACCACCTGCCCACCCAAGGAAAACCCAACAAGATAGAATTTGGATCCTAGCCCCAACTGATCAGCAAGCTCCTCTATATCCAAAGCCAAACTCTTCATTGTTTGTTTTGGATTAGGATCACTTTCTCCGTAACCAGGTCTGTCAAATGACACAATGTAGACCCCTAAACCTTCAGCAACATCCTGTTAAAATCAACCATAAATCAAGCAATACGACAAATAAATTAGACTAGAATGAAGATCCACAAAAAAACGGAAACAACAGAAGCAAAATAAATAGTATCATTACAGGAGATAAACTTGTGTCAACTACAGCATAATGTTTGCAAGAGTCGAAGCCATGTATATACACTATTTTATAATGGGCTTTATCTATTGGGACACCATATTCTCTGTAGGACAAATGCCTTCCATCACTAAGTTTTATTCTAGTAGCTGTAACAGGAGGACCATCTGCAGAGCCACATATCCTGGACGGAGGTGGCCGTGTTGCCTGATAAGCCCATGCCATAAACCCCATAAAGAACACCACTAATATTTTCTTAAACATCCCTGAAAATATGAAGAAATGATTAGATTAGAATACAGTCCATAAAGTTGCAAGAGAAAAAAAACAGTTACGTAGTAAATTTTGGAAACAAAAGCTATGATCAATCAGTTTTATCCCACTCAAAGCATAGAAATATTACTTATATTAAATTCATCATAACAAAGTTCACATACAAGTTACAAGAAATGAGATGACAGGTCAAGCACTCACCAAGATGTTTTATGACACATCCAAAACCAATTTTAAAAAGACCTAAGTTTAGGGATTTTATCACGAATATTGTTAAGCAAACAAAACCTTTCCGGCTCAGTTTGTGGTGCACACCCCCATTGGAGTGTGCATGATTTGCACCCCCCTCAGTTATGATGCGAAGTGGTTGAAGTTATGACATCAACCACATTGAATCATAACTCTGAGTTCTGAATCAGTAAATTATTAGAGCTACAACACAATATGGTTGGGCCATAACTTCAAAAACATTGCGAGCATTTCACGTCATAAACTCAACACTTTGCATCGTAACTGAGGGTGTGTTTATCCTTTCCTTCTGTTATTGCCACTAACATGTATACAAATTCACATGTATCCAATAGTTTAAAAGATCATTTCAAATCAAAAGTCAACCCTTTCATAAACTGTGAACAATGAATCTCCTTCTGAATCATCAGTTAAGAAAGTGATCACTGTGTAAAATCCTTCAAAAATAATCTCCAGATCAAAGAGATATATTACTATTATATGTATAATGCCAGATTTACGTAAAAAATAAAATTGTATCAAAATCACTAAAGAAGAACACAAGAACATCCGTAAAGTGAACAACACCTATTATTGAAGCCCTTACTCATTTGTTCAAAGTACCAATTTCAAAGTGCTCATCTTACAATTTCCCCATAAATTACTGAAAATTTATTTCCAAAGTGCTCATCTTTGGCTCATCTGATGCATCAAAACAACATCTAAGCTAACATGTTCTACCCATAGGACTTAGTATACATAATTGTTTCAGAACAACTAAGACCCATGTCATAGTTCAGTGTATATTTGAATTGATCCATACATAGATTCTTTATATAGACCATATGGTAGTTGAAAATGAAGAAAACCCACCAGAAGGAAGTTGAAAAGTAGTCTGCTTTGGTCTTCTGGTGTGAGCCCTAGCCGATGCTGCTGATATCTTCCTGCTCACACCTGCTGCCATCGTTCTTCTTCTCGTGTGTCTACCTCTTTTCTAAGACCCAGAAAGAATGAATACCCACTACAGATTTGACCCAAAAACACTCAGAGAAAAATCAGTGACACAGAGACAGAGACAGAGAGGGAGACCTGGCTGTTTGTTCACTTAACTTAAGGCTCCGTTTGGATTACAGGAAATCTTAGGCTGGAAATGTGATGATTTTGTATGTGATTTGAATATTATTTTTTTTTTTAAATAAACTAAATGAAAATAAATATCAAGAAAATACTTTCTTATAAAAAAGATAAAAAAAATAAACTAAATGAAAATAAATATCAAGAAAATACTTTCTTATAAAAAAGATAAAATATATGAAAATGAGTAGTATTATTGATTTGTTTTTGCGTAAATTACACTAAGCCCCTTTAAACTATAATTTATTTACATTTTGTTCTCTTAAATTTCAAAACTTAATAGTTAATCTCCTTAAAATATTATCTTATAAAAATTAATTATTTTTGTTATAATATAAATTTACAAAAAAATCAAATCATGTGTAAAGCACATGATTTTTAATTTTGAAATTCAGTGGGGTAAAGTACAAATGTGTTATAGTTTATTTAAGGATGTTTACTATAATTTACTCTTTTTTAACAAACTAATTTATAAAATTTTGAAAAAATAAATAAATCTTTAAAAACTCAACCAAATCCGATTGAATTTTTTTAAAATATTGTGGCACTAGATTGGACAGTTGAAAATATTGTTGGAAAGTGAAAGTAAAAGTGATAGGCAATGAAGTGAAAGAAAATAAATAAATTTTATTGTAAGAATTTTATTAAGAAAACCACTCCTTGTATTATATGGACGAATTCAAATTTTACTGTGTTTTCTTAAAAAATGGTAAGAAATTGAAAAGTTAATTTTATGTTAATTGGGTTGTATAAGAAAATTATTTTATTTTTTTCTTAATCTTTCGCTTTCTATAATTTTCATCACAAACTAACGGGGCTAAGTTAAAAATGCTAGCCTATGGAAGTAAATGAGCATCTAAGATTTTAAGTTTTGATATGTGATGATGGATGCTGAAGTCCAAGGAATAAGTCGAAATTTTTGCCACAAAACAATGTCTTAATTTGGAATTTGTTAATCATATGATTTAATTTTGATGATATCTAAAATATTATGTAATAAATAATTTTTTAATATACATATTTTATATTATTTGACACAAAATATTATCTATTTAAAATATATTTTGTATGATATATTTGTTATAAATATTATTTAAATAGATAATACTATTCATGTTTGAATTTCGGATGAATTACTGTACTCAAATAGTAGATTTTACTATTCACAATTTTGAAAATTTGACAGATCACTATTCATCTTTTGACAAATTTAATATTAATGAGTTGTCTTTTTTTGACAAATTTGATTTTGGTGAATTGTTGTCTTTTAATAAAATTTAATATACCCCACATGAGGTGGTTGATTATTTTTATTAAAGTGTATCTAAAATCTTTACAATAACTACAAAAATTTTAAAAAGAGTATATATTTTTATATATGATATAAATATTATTTAAAGAAAATTTACTATGTATACAAATATTTTAATAAAAAAATTACTATGTGATCAAATATTTTAATAAAAAATTATTATGCAATCACTGTACATTTTTATTATCTACGAGAGAAGTTTGAAAATTTGGGTGTTACTGTTTACCGAAAGCGATTTCGATTTATATTTTCAAAACTCGCAACATTTGTTGAATAGAAAAAGAAGCAGAATATTGTGCCCACTCCGCACCGCTTGTCCATGTGATTATTGTGCTACAAAGTCAGACGATGAGCATCTGCCTCTCTGAGTACCTGTCTCTCCCGTGAGTATATTTTTTTGTGTATAAATAGAAATGTTTTATGTGGAGGAAAATCAATAACTTTAAGAGAAAAAAATCTGTATGTTCCAAAATTTTGAGTCTATTTTTTTTTTTTACTATGCTCTTTTACTTTCAGATCTAAGTGTTGTCTTTAGTCTTACACTTTCATATATGTTCTTTGTAAAAGAATTATTATAAAAGATGGTTAAAATACCAACATTTATTGTTGATTGAGACTCAACAGATAAGAATAAGATCTATGTAAAATCCACAAGTTTTGTGAAGGTTTGGTGGTATATTGATTTATTTTAGGATAAATTACACTGACATCCCCTAAGGTTTATATTTATTACAGTTCCCCTCTCACCTTTTGGAAATTACATCTCCCCATGAGGTTTAAAGTTTCATTACAGATTCCCTCATCAGTAATTTAATTTTTATAAATACCAATTTTGCCCTCATTGGGTAAATTACATTGACACCCCTCACATTTTAGAAATTACAATCCATTCCCTACGGTTTAAAGTAGCATTACCAATTGCCACCTCGGTTAGTATTAGTTGGAAAAAAAATTCATTGAAAAAGAAAATTAATTGAAAAAAAAAATTAATAAAAAAAAAAATTTGTTAGTAAAATTTTTAAATTTTTTGTTTAAAAATCAACGTAAACTCATTTTTTGAATTTATATTTTTTCTTCAAATTTACAAACTGAGACAATATTTATAAACTAAAAAAACTATCAAACAAGTTTTTATGACAGTTTTTTAAATTTTCGTAAATATAAATTGAAAACTGAAAACAAAATGGTCACCAAACAGGGCTCAGATGGTAAAAATGTCGTAAAATTAACAAGTAATTAAGTAAGTTATCAACATAAAAAATGATTTATCAAAAGATTCTTAAGCTATGTATTGTTTGATTTTTAGAATTTTTTTTTTTTAAATTAAAAATTAATTTGGTTGAGAAATAAAAAATAAAAAATAATTATCATTTAAGGGTAAAAAATAATTATCATTTTAACTTTTGGGCAGATTATAAACATACGTATGACTGTTTTAATTTAATTTGTAAAAAATTATTTCTAACCACTCGAAAGATAAAACTTATGTAAAAATGATAACTATTTTTTATTTTTTATTTCTTAACCAAATTAATTTTTAGTTTTTTATAAAAAAAAAATTCTAAAAATCAGACCATACATAGCCTAAAAATCTTTTGATAAGTCATTTCTTACGTTGGTAACTTATTTAATTAATTGTTAATTTTACGACATTTTTACCATCTGAAACCTGTTTGGTAACTATTTCGTTTTCAGTTTTCAATTTATATTTACAAAAATTTTAAAAACTGCCATAAAAACTTGTTTGATAATTTTTTTAGTTTATAAATGGTTGTCTCAGTTTGTAAATTTGAGAAAAAAACGTAAATTCAAAAAATGAGCTTACGTTGGTTTTTAAACAGAAATTTAAAAATTTTACCAACAAATTTTTTTTTAATTAATTTTTTTTTTAATTAATTTTTTTTCCAATTAATTTTTTTTTTCAATGAATTTTTTTTTCCAACTAATACTAATCGATGGGGCAATTGGTAATGCTACTTTAAACCTTAAACCTTAGGGAGAGGATTGTAATTTCTAAAATGTGAGGGTGCCAATGTAATTTACCCAATGAGGGCAAAATTGGTATTTAAAAAAATTAAATTGCTGAGAGGGAGAATCTGTAATGAAACTTTAAATCTCGAGGGAGATGTAATTTCAAAAAGGTGAGGGGGGAACTGTAATAAACCTAGACCTCAGGGGGTGTCAGTGTAATTTATCCTTCATTTTAATAGTAGAAAAATTCTTAAGGAGGTTCCTTGGGGAGTGGACGTAGTCCCAATATGCCGAATCACTATAAATGTCAGTGTTTGACTTTATCTCTATATCTCTTTTACTTTTATATTGATAATTATTGTTTCGTTTTTTATTTATTAAAATTTAAATATTGTGTTAATTATTTTTAATATTGTAAAATTATTTTAACCCAATTCACCATCCTCTTCAATTGTCTACCTGAATAACGTAATTGTTTAAACAAAAAGTCTGAATGACCACAAAAAAAAAAAAAAAATTATCTCAAAACTTCATTCATATTGTAATTATGCGGTATAGATAGAATTGATGTTGTTTGTAACTATGTATGAAATAAATTAAGCCCAATAATTAATAATTATGAGTAAAGTTCTCGATAAAAATATATATATATTAGAGTGGATTGTATTTAAAATAATATGCAGGTGAGTATGTCCTCTTCTTTTTCTTTTTTTTTTTTACTTTTTTCTTAGTTTGTTTATGATGAAATAGGTAGAAAGTGAGGGAAAGAGAAGAACAAAACAACTTTTAAGAGTTTATTTAGTTTGAAAGTGGTGGAAAGTAGAAGAAAATTAATTTTCTTGTACAACTCATATTAGCATTGTAACTAATTTTTAATTTCTTGCAAAAAAAATACAAGAAAACGTAAGAAAAATTGAATGTGTGAATTATTTATAACTAAACTTTTAAATTTTTCTATCTTTTTCTTACAAAATTTTCATCTTAATCAAATACCTACAAAAATATATATTTTCTTTTCTATTTCTTTTCTTTCACTTTTACTTTCACTTTCATTTTCTACCAAATTTTCTTTCTAATCAAATGGAGTCTTAAGTTGAAAATTACTGATCTTTTGAATTTGGATTGAGGGAGTGAAGTATATGGTTGGGAATTGTTAAAGAGCACCTAAAAAATTTTAGATTATCAATTGACAAAATTTATTTATAGCTTACTTAATTTAAAATTTGCAATTCCATGTTGTACTTTGAAGAATTAGGGTTTTGATAAATTTTTTATATTTTCAAGTTATTTGTTTTTTAGTTCAAAGGATTCAAAAAGTTGATATTTTTAAAAATTAGGTTTAATAATTTTTTTTTTAAATACATTTTGTTAAATAGTATAGCAAGATGGTAATAAAAGATTTTAAAATCTTGAAAACAATTCATGTGCCAAAGTTTAATAGAAGTTGAATTGGGTATGTGTTATTTAGCACTAATATAAGATCGTGTATATTCATTTTGTAGACTAAATAATTATCTTTTTAGGCTTTTTCATTGATCTGAAATGAGTTTGAAAAAAAAAACAACTTTTAAATCGGTGTTGAACAAAACAAGTTCCCTTGAAAAATCTAGATGCATGAAGAGGCTCATAAAGCATTTGGAGGAGAATATGGCAAACTTCACATCCATGGAAAAGTTAGATATTTTCTATGAGAATTATAGTGTTGGTATATATGACATATATAGCCCATGTATGACAGGGGAAAGGTGATTATAGACTATTTTATGTCTTGTTTGCGTTGAGCAACCACAATATGTCACTTATGCATATGGTTGTTAAATGCCCTTTCTCAAATTTGGTATGTATGCATCTCATTAGTCCTTTGAGCATTGATTCTATGGTTTCCTTGTCAAAACTTCGTTTTTTTTAGTTGGTGAATGCTAAGATCAAGAGATTGGTTTAGTGAATAAGACAAGACCAGCCCAAAATAATTTAAAACTTAAAGTAACAACTCTCAATGATACCTTTTTAGTTTTTTAATATTAGCAGTTAACTTGTGTTATGCAATTTCAATTGGCCACTCTTGTACACTCATATCCAGGAGGTTTAGAGGTAAATACAAAAATTGATTATGTTGTTGGATTTTAATTCTCGATTTTTATGTAATTATTTTCATATTTATAATTGATCTTCTATGTGGGGGGGGGGGGGAAATTAACTTATATTATGCACGGACATTGTTTGTATTAAAAAAATAAGAAGAAAAAGAAGATATGATATTCAACTCATTTATTTCCATTTTACCTTTCTTGAATAAAAATTTTATTTATAAGTTTTAAAATCGTGTAAAGTTATGAAAGTGAGTTTAATGTCACATAATTATTTGATTTTATAAAAATCATAAAATAAGTTAATGCTCCCTTTGCCTTAATCAAAAAATGTTGGTGTTAGCCAATAGATGATTTTAAATTTTGTTTTTATAAATCTAAAAATTAACCAAATTTAAAGGTTTTAAAAATTTTAAAAGGTTTTAATTGCCGATGGTTTTAATAAGGTTGGAATTTAGTAGGATTTTACAAACAGTTTAGTCAATAGATGTTTTTTAATTTTATGTTTGTAAAAAAATCAAAATTAACAAATTTTGTCAATGGATGTTTTTATATTCAGCCTTTTATAGTTATCATACAGATATATTCGAGTAAGTAATATCAATTTTTTTTCTTAATGGGCTGAGATTTCTTTGGGGCCTTTTTGGTAGGGCATGAAATTTCATAAGATATAAGACTTCTGGTATAGGCTATACAAAATATTGCCATCTTCCTAAGTGCCGTTTGGCATGTGAGTTTGGGTGAGGTTGGGTTTATTTTAGTTACGAAAAGATAAATTAAATTTTTTAATTTAATAAGACAAAATGTCACATTCAAATCATAATTATTTTATTTTTTTTTATAGGAGTTTAAAAAGTTAAAACATCATCTCAAACAAAACTTTTTAACCACAAATTAAAATAAACAAAATATTAAAAAATTAAAAAGTCAAGCTCCATCCCAACGAGTCTAATGTTATTGGTCTCTGCAACTATCATAAGGTAACGTCCAAAGTGTAATGATGTGAAATCTAATTATATAAATTTAAAAAACTACGAAAACAAAGATAATTATTCTATAGTTCCGGAATATCGTGCGTGAAAGCAAAAAAATTTACGGTTGACAAACTATTGACTTACTTCCTTTATTAAGTAGTTAAAAAATAGATAACAAACTACTAACATATTTTACAATTTCTTATTTATCAGGATTACTACACAAATAATGGAATAACCTAATAATATTCCTGAAAACAACAATAAGAAAATTGGAGTTTTTTTTATAAATCTCATTTCTAAGAGTGTTATTCTATCCAAATCATATGTTTTTTTCTTTACTATTCTATTAGGCACTATTTAAGGTAAAAAGACCAAAATACCCTAAATCTCTCCTACCCCCATTAATGTTGATATTTAATTTTGATTGTCATTATATCTTCACTCCAAAAAAATACATTAACTACACACCACTATTTAATGTTGATATATATTACACACAAAAAATTAAACATGGTTCTTTATTGATGACATGAATGTGAATATGAATGTTTACATCAAATGACGTGAATGTGAATGTTTACATTAGATGACATTGTGATAAAAGCGATGTTATGGTTCACATCAACATTGCATCAAATTACACAATCACAAGTCTTAACTTGAAATGAATTTTTGTCATTGTGCTGTTAATTACATAATGTGAATATTCATACTAAAACATACGAATGTGAACATTCACATCACTACATTAGATGAGAGAGAATGTTCACATATTGTAAACGTTCACATCACTACATGTTGTGAATAAAAATGTGTTGTCAATTAAAAATATAATGAACGTTATTTTTAATGTATTTTCAATTAAAAATAAAAAGGTTCACATATTGTGAATATTTACATTACTATATTAGATGAGAGAGAATTTTTCGGAAAGCTGTTGTGAACGTTTACATCAGATGAGAGATAATGTTCACATTATTTTTAATGTGTTGTCAATTAAAAATATATTCACATCATGAAAGAGAATGTTCACATTATTTTTAATAAGTTATCAATTCAAAATATATTCTATAATAATATAAAATAATAACATCAATATGAAATTTCCTATGCCTTAATTATTTTCCTTCTCTCTCCTCTCCCAACATTAATATTAAATATAAGGGCATAAGAGTTTAACAAAATAATATAAATTAAGAAAAATGACTTTATGAAATAAAACTATAAATACATGAGACTAAGTAGGTTAAAAAATTTCTTCATAAACTTTTAAGATTAAAACATTTCTAAATAAGACTTACAAATAAAAAATCCTTAAAAAAAACAGCAATAAGAAAAGTGAGGGGGGGGGGGGTGACAAAAACAAGGGGGTGTGTGGTGTACTTGGAATGATCACATGAAGTCCAGAGTGGGATATACAATAAAAGTACTTTGGGGTTCTAGTTATAGAAAGCCCACCTTCTTGCTTTGCTAATTTTAGAACATCTGTATATGATTCTCTTTTACTTGAAATGACCTCTCTGCACTAAATCCCACTAACATTTCCATGTGTGTGTGGGTGGAGTTCCTTTATGCCCTGAGCATTGTGCCCCCATCTCCAAAGAATCTCTCTCAAACTTATATATCTAGTTTTATTAATTAGATCCCTCTGCAATGCTTTATTATGTATAGTTTAGGATGGTTCTAAACAATACTACGTACCCATTCAACAATCTCACCTGGTTGATTACCTTAAATGAAAAAAAGTTGGATTCTCTTTGTCAATTTGGGTATGGTCATGTAGAAACCTAGAACTGTATTGTTTTCCCTTTTTTGCTAAAAAGTAGCCTACAATGACAATTTTTTGCTTAGTTGGGACCACATGCAGCATTTCATATAGTATTGGATAAAGTTACCTATACAAAATTTGTGCATAGAAATGTATTCAAAAAAATAATGTGGGGTTGATATTTAACTATTGTATGATAAAATTTATATCTTAAGTAAATATAAACCATGCATTCAATATTTGACGTGTTTTTATGTTTACAAATTTTGTATATCTTGTATTACTCTATAATATTCTTTTATGACGCGAGTTAGTACAAATATAAAATCCGTAACATATATCATTTAAGTTATGATATTATACATTATAAATTATGATGTGATGATCATATTATGTTGTAACAAAAAAATCATATATATCATCCTAGCTAAAGAGGTACACATAATGTACATCTTTTAGGAGTGCGCATTACATATTGTCCTTGAATTAAACTCATTATATAAGTTAGGCAGACAACCAATCAAGAACCAATTCCAAGGGACCACCCAATGGGGAGTAAGTGAGAGAGAGATAGTCAGAAAGGTGAATGATATCATAGAAAATTTCTTGATGGAGAGAGGTTCACAATGAGGCTCTTTCTTGATGTCCCATAATCTACATTCTATATTCCTCCTCTTATCTCCCTCTAGGTCAAGTACTTCACTACACTATATATATACGAGGCTTCTTGTTCCTTGCTAGGCATTCCTAAGTATTCCAAGATTTGGGCATCTCTCTCTCTCTCTCTCATATGGCAAGAATGTCTGAACCCCTCATTGTTGGAGGAGTGATAGGAGATGTCCTTGATATATTCACTCCAACCATAAAAATGTCTGTCACTTACAACAACAACAAGCAAGTCTGCAATGGCCATGAGCTCTATCCTTCTCAAGTAAACACCAAACCTAGGTTTGAAATTCATGGAGGTGACATGAGAACTTTCTTTACACTGGTATAGTATTCAACAGCCCATTACTTTTTTTTTTCTTTTTTCTTTTTCCTTTGCCATTCCTCTTTTGGTATTGTATATGTTCATTTCAAACTACATGAATCATATTTCTTGTGTTTTCAGTTTTGCTATGAACACACAAACCTACCATAAAACTTGTTACAGAATAAATCTGAATGGACAAATTTTCCAAATTTGTTAGTAGGATTCACATCTAAAAGGTCTTGCTCGTTCATGTTTATTTTGTGACAGTAATTGACCTTTGTGTTTTTAGACTTGCTACTTTGTTTTTAGTTCTATGATTGATCTTAGTGTTATTAGTTTTGCTATGAACACAAAAATCTATGATAAAACTAGATACAAGAATAAAAATGAATGGACAATTTTTTTTAGTAGGATTCATATCTAAAAGGTCTTGTTTATTCATGTTTATTATGTGTTCAATTCTGTGACTGATTTCTGTATTCTTAAATTTATTAATGTGTCCTATTTTGTTTCATATGAGCTTAATCTTTACATCCTTATATGCAGGTCATGACAGACCCTGATGTTCCTGGCCCTAGTGATCCTTATTTAAGGGAGCACCTTCACTGGTATACCCTAAAGCATCCCCATTCATTCCATGGAAATAAATGAAAATTAGTTCACTATATAAATATTTCAAGCTCAAATTATCTAGAAGTAAATTGTTAAAAATTGGAAGTACCCATACTCGAATAAACACCAAAAATATCAACCACACACATGCACTGGTTAGTAAGAAACTTCTGTATTATGTTGATCGAAAAGACAAAAAAAAAAAAAAAAAAAAAAAAAAAAAAAAAAATCTACATTATACTAGCAATTAGTAAGACAATTTTGAAACCATAAGAATTGAAAAAACGTCCATTCCCCCAAACTACGGCTTCCAATATACATAAAAAAAAAAAAAAAAAAAAAAAAAAAAAAAAAAAAAGAGATTAGTATAAGTTTTCCTATCTTCAACTTGAGGGGTTTGTATAAAAAAGTTATAGATTAATTCTATAAAAGAAAATGAGTCACCATGATATATAAACACAAAATTTTTTTATAGAAAATGATATGACACATTTTTTTGCTTCATTTCAAATTAAAAGCCCTAATGGAGTAAAACCAACTACTAGAATAAACTTTGCTTCTTGTAATATGTATGTAGGTGTTGTATGCTAATATATGAAGGTAACCAGCTCCAAGATCTCATATTCGAAATTTCCTAGTCTGTCTAATAGGCCGGATACCGAGTTATCAAAAAAAAAAAAAAAAACAATAAAAGAAGGAAGGAAACCCAAATTATGCACAAGCTACTATTTTAGTTGCATCAATTTCATTTTGTGAGATAGTAACACTTTGATTAATTTTAAGGCCCAAATGGATATCATACCGGTAGATAGGGCCAATTACCTGTATGAGTTTTCTTAACTTCAACTTGATCATGAAGTCGAAAGCCCAATCCAAAAATTTAAAAAAAAAAAAAAAAAATCTTGATCACGAGATCAACAAATTAAGACAAAAAGAAAAAAGAAAAAGAAAAGACCCTCATGAAATAGAACAAAATGTTAAAAGAATAATGTTTAAAAAAAAAATACAAACAGAAATTATATACAAAAAAATCATAAAGAATAATATGATCATTTATATTCCTTCTATTTCTAGGCAAAACATCCATCTGACTCAAAATTGTGAAAATTATCACTTATCACATATGCAAACCATTTTTCAATGCTAAAATATCAGTAAAATGTAGCAATCAATGGGCAACATGTGTACGGAATGAAACCTAGACAGCTTACTAAATCTGGATTAGAGTACTAGCGACTCAAAAAAAAAAGTCATTAAAAATTATACACAATACTCGTTGCTTAATCTGGATAGGTTCCAAATGAAAAAAAAAATGGTAATAACCATCTATTGTGTGATCATTAGTTTCAATATTTATATGTTTGTAATGTAGGATTTCTATTATATATCTAATAATTATGAAATAAAAATTTAAGTTAAGAAAAAGATCATTATACTTATTGTTGGATGATGAGGATCACAATCCCAAAATGTATATATTTTAAAAGGGAAAATTACTATTCAGAGGAAATTCCATGAATTTATTACAAATTCATGAAAAGATATATGATTTTAATTATTAATATTTATAAAATTTACCACTTATTTATAATTATTTTTTTAAAATTCTATCTGAACTGTAATTTCCCCATTCTAAAATGTATAGTACTTCATTTTTTGAACTTATAAGTGTAACCCCATAATGAAACAAATTAAGCATAAACAAACAGATAAAAAATTAACTATTTTAATTTTTATAAAAAGAGACGTAGAAAATCGAAAGACTAACCTAATAATTTATAACATTTTTTGACTCTATTACTATAGCCACAACTCCCAACAAGAGTGGTCGTCTGGGTGCGAATCTAGTTGAGATTTGGATAACCTGCTTGACTTTCTTCTCTCTCTTGTTTGTCTTTATTGATGTATATTCTTTTTCATGTTGAAATCATTAATAAAGTATTCTTTTCTTTGTTGATAAAAAAAAAAAAACACAACACCCAAACGGGCCTAATATGAATTTCCAGAGAAGTAACAGTTTAGTTTTCAACTGACCAATTTTCAGGATAGTAACGGACATTCCAGGAACAACAGATGCTTCCTTTGGTAAGTTCATCCACTCCATAATAGAGGGGAGAGAGAGAGAGAGAGAGTACTGATTTGTTTCTTTTATTGAATGAACAGGAAGAGAAGTAGTGAGCTATGAGATACCAAGGCCTAACATAGGGATTCACAGGTTTGTTTTCGTTCTCTTCAAACAGAAACGAAGACAGACTGTGAACCCTCCTTCCATGAGAGACCATTTCTGCACTCGAAGCTTCGCTGCCGAGAACGATCTCGGCCCACCTGTCGCCGCCGTCTTCTTCAACGCCCAGAGAGAAACTGCTGCCAGAAGACGCTAACCCTAAAAAAAAAAATCCACTTTTAGAGAGCTTTTGCAATAATAATATTTTAAAAAATACTGTGTGTTAGTGTTATGTTTTGAAGGGTTTTGTTGTCAAACCTGTTAAACCTACAATAATAGCTTCAAGAAAGAGAGCCTCTCTCGCTCTCTCTCTCTCTCTCTCTCTCTCTCTAGACAATCTTATGTATATCTCTGATTCTCTGTGATGTATCTCAGTCTTTAACTGTCACCATGCATGTTTTCAATTAACATATAATGAAGTTGTGACTCTTTGCTCTCACCAAGGATCTTCTGGAGTATTTTTTTTTTTAAGTTTTTTAAAGTAGTGTATTGTGTAGTTGAGATTTAATATTAAAAAATTGATATGACTTGTCATTAAATCTCAACCACACAATGCACCATCCTAAGAAACTTTAGGAAAAAAAAACTCTAGAGGATGCTTGCTCCTTTGCTTTATGAGTGATGATGTTTAAATATCCTAGTGGTTGCCACACGTAATACGTGTGTAATTTAAATAAATAAAAATAAAATAAAATATTTATTATATAGTTAAACGATAAGAGTCTTATTCATTTGGCATAAGTTTAAGGTTCAAATCCCCTCCTTTCATCTATCTAATTTTTTTTTTTATTTCAAATAAAAAAATAGACACGTGACAGTATAAGAAATAAAAGCTTCAAAACACCATAAGGAGTGTTCACTTTATAATAGTATAGATAAAAAAACAATTTTGATTGAGACCCCAGTATCTAACTACCCTCACCACCTCCCTTACACACACGCGGAGGTTGATCATTGGATCAAAAAAAGAAAAAGAAAAAAACAAAAAGAAACAGACCAATCGCAGCCCACTGCCTGGGGTCACCGCCGGGGGTCACCCCAGTGGAGGTTTAAGATATACATTGCAGTCTTTAAAGTTTCACCCCACATTGAAATAGGTACAATTGAGTAACTTAACATACTCCTAACCATATCTTTAAGTGTACGATTACGCCTTTCAGCAACTCCATTTTGCTGTGGCGTACCAGGCATTGTATATTGAGCACAAATGCCTTTCTTTTCTAAGAATTTGGCAAATGGGCCAGGATTTTGGCCTGACTCATCATATTTACCATAATACTCACCACCCCTGTCTGATCTCACTATTTGAACCTTTCTATCTAATTGTCTCTCAACTTCAGTTATGTACACCTCAAGGATGTCAATAGCTTGAGACTTTTCATGAATTAGATACACATATCCATAACGTAAGAAGTCATCTATGAATGTGATAAAACATTTTTCACCACTAAGACATGGGATGTTGAGTAGCCCGCAAATATCTGTATGAATTATCTCAAGAAACTCATTACTTCTTGTGGCACCTTTCTTGGTGTGTTTGGTTTGCTTTCTTTTAATGCAATCCACACATATCTCAAAATCAGTGAAGTCTAGGTTTTCCAAAATCTCATTCTTCACCAATTTTTCAATTCTATTTCTAAAGATATGCCCCAACCGTCTATGCCACAAGATTGAGGATTTTTCATTAATTAGACCACGTTTTCAACCAATATTTGAATGCAGAGTTACTAATGATTGTGCAAACTGATGATTTAAGGTAATTTTATATAAGCCATCACGTAAATTACCAGAACCAATTATTATTGAATTAAACATTAAATTGAGTTTTTCACAACTAAATAAAACTGAATATCCAACATAATCTAATTTGGATAACGAAACTAAATTCCTAGAAATTGAAAGAACATAAAAAGTGTCTTCTAGATCTATCTGATGAACCCGTCTCTAAGATCAGTCGGTAGGTTCCTACAACTACGGCTTCAGCTTTGAGACGGTTCCCCATATAAACAAATCTTTCACTTTCATTCAATTTCCTGGTTAAGAGGTATCCCTGCATGTCATTTGTAATGTGGATCGTGGCCCCAGAGTCAATCCACCAAGTATTAGAAGATACTTCAGCAAGATTTGATTCATAACAACCAAAAGAAAATTTCTTACATTTCTTTTCGAACTAAGCCTTTCGCTTGCTGCAATCTTTCTTCACATGTCCCTTCTTGCCATAAATGTAGCACTTGACAGTGAAACCATTCTGAGCTTGATTTTTTTCCCCAGGTCCATTCTTTTTCTTTGGTGGATTTTTTTTTGATTTTACAAACTTACCCATCTTTTTCTTTATAGCTCCATGAGTTACAGCCAATGCAGTTTGACGTCCTTCCTCCTGAACACACATATTAGTCAGCTCATTCAAACTCCACTTATCTTTATTGGTGTTATTTTGAATTTTGAATGCACCGAACTGTGATGGAAGTGAGTTGAAAATAAACTGCACGAGGAAAGTTTCATCAACCTACATCCCTAAAGTTTTAAGTTTTGCAACTTTGTCGCCATATTGAGGATGTGATCCTAAACTCCTCGGTGGCCATTATATTTCATTGTTGTTAATTCAACCATAATAGTGCCAGCAAGTGGCTTGTCGATCTTTAACAGCCTTTAACCAAATTTTACTTTAAGTGTTAGGGTAACGCCACTAAAGAGTCATTTGGTCAATAACCAAGTAAGATCCCAAGAAGGTCGGAGGAGTCAATATAGCCTCATTTCTAAGTCCAACCACCTTAGATAGCAAACTATCTTTTTGATAGATCTTAAGAGGTATTAACACAAGATCTCATAAGTAATACGGAAAAATGCATAAATAATATACATATTAAAGTTTTGAGAATTATGATAAACTATTGATATCACATAAGTCTTTCCTTTAGGTAAAACTTAGGTATATCTATTGTCCACTCGTCAAGAATCACTTATGTAAGTTTAAAGTAATTTATGCAATTTTCCAGCTAGTCATGTTACCTTTGGGTATTCAATTCTAATCTGTCAAATTAGATAAGTTACATTATCCTACACAGTTTATAATTATTTGAAAGTGACTCTCCTTTGGGCTAGTCTCAATCTCCTAATTATAACTGCAATTGAGAATATTATCGACCTTAATATTACCTTTTAACAATTCTTTTATGTAGTTCTATATTCATAAGTTTTACAAATCTAGACCACTTTGGCAGCTACTAAATTATTAAACGCTATGAATATGGAACTAACCAACAATATTCTATATTCATTAATTTTGAGTTATTTAATTATCATTAATTCAATCACAATTTTAATGAAATCACTATTTATGATTTCTAAAATTTCTTTTATGTGATTGCAATTACCAATATAATAATAATAATAACTCTAAACGAACATGGATATTTATATATCAAAATCATGTAATATAACAATCATGAGTATCTCATATAATGGTTAATAAGAATTACACCTAATATGAATTAACCACTTTAATATTTAATATTCAATGTCATAAAATTATATCATGATATCAAAAACTACACGTACAGACATCCAGACAACTACACTACATGCATGTGTGTATGCGTACGTTTATAGAGATATACAATATATATATATATATATACACACGTAAATATGTACCATAACATGACTCACTAAATAGCAGTAGGTTGCGTATAAACATTCTGACGCAAACATGCAAGAAAATTAATAGATACAAGTATGCCAAGAATACAATATATATATATATATATATTGGACATAGGACATGTTATCAGCATGACAAAATCAATTAGCATAACAAAATCAAAAAACAAAAAGGGTGTATTATACGTTTGATCAACAAATTGAGATAATATTTTAAAGTCAATACTTTTAATAAAACAAAGGTACCATTTATTAATAACAGTATCATAAATATATTATTATTCCAAGGTGTATTGATTCGCAAAACTAAAGCTCTGATACCACATGTAAGTATTAATAATACATATAACCATAATAATAATGCGGAATTAAGCTTAATAGGATCTTGAATTCAATATAACTCAAGAATAAAACGAATATACCTTTATCAGCCATGGAATTAGAGAAGTTGAGAAAATACCCCTAATAGTTGAACCTTGAATTCTTGGCTCACCTTCTTCTCTCTGTCTCTCTTAATTAGGATGACTATAAAACTTAAAGTGATGAAAAAATACTCATGATATGAAAGGGGAGTCACCCATCCTTATATAGAAGAGAGAAGAGGGCCAAATAAACTCTATCAGAAGAATTCCTAATCCATCAAGGTTTCCTTCTTATCTTAGAAAAGTGATTATATTAAAATTCTAATTACTGAACTTTATATATAATATTGACTTTATCTAATTGTGGAGTCCAAATAAAATAAAACATATAAAAATATGTAACTATTGGGCCACACTAGAAAATAAATCCAACAGAGTTTTCACATAAAACTCAAAGCACCATTTTTATCCAAATTGAGTCTTTAGCATAACAAAGCTCTATTTTATTTTTATTTTTTTGGGATAGTCTCTTTGGTATAATTCTTTGTAAGTTATTTTTTTTATTAGAAAAAAGAAATTTATTGATGTTAAATGTTAAAATACAACCGAAATACAAAAATATCGTTCTCGTAAATGTTTTAATTTTTTTTAAAAGTAAATTATATGCAGTTATTTTTTTTATTACACAAAACAGAGTCATAAACCAATCATTGTTTTTGCATCATAGTTTTTGTAGTCTCTTCATCATGGGTCACCCGCGGTGAGGTAAAACGACTAATATAGCAAAAAATACCATGAAGGCCAAGTTTGGGAAGATTAAAAAAGTGTACTTTTTGTCATTTTGGATTAAAAAATTGAGGTTGAAAATATGGATGTTTGGGTTAATTTTTTGACTTTTTATTGAAAAATGTGTAATAAAAAATTGTAAAAATTGATTTGTAAGGAAAAATTTGAATTGGGAGTTGTGCAACCGTAATTGTTGAGTTTGGTGAATAGTGTTAACTTTATAACTTTTTGAGTAACTTTTTGACTTTTTGACTTTTTTTAAAGTCCCTAAACTTGGCCTTAATATAGCAAAAACAAACATCTATATTAAGATTATATTATTTTAAAATTTAATATTTTGATAATAATAATTTATGTTTAACTTTTCAAGAAAAACTTTTTTTATCTTTAATGTATTAAAGTTTTATTATGAAAAAATTTTAACCACACCCGCTGTCATATTGTACCACCTATTGCAAAACTTGCCATGCCAGCACAAAAAGGTTATTCAGATTTAAGTAGTTCATCTTCCCCTTTCCTACCCTTTAACAAAAAAATCATAGAAGTCATCAAATGATTGAAATTTTTTCAAAAATATATTCACACATCAATAATAATTCCATGAAAATCAAGATTCAAGATTGAAAATAGAAAAAGAGGGATAGAAAAAAAAAAAAAAAGTTTTATATATAATGAAAAAATATGATTTACTTCCTCTGTTTCAAAATATTAATCTCTTATTTCATTTTTTATTATTCCAAAATATTATTCCCTTTTCAAAAATTAAGTACAAAAATAATATAAATTTCCTATTTTACCCTTTTTTTAAATTCATTAACAACATAAAAAGTATAATTATAACATTGATATTCTCCAAAAATGTACTATCAAAGGGTAATTTTAAAAAATTAATTTTTTTAAAGTACAATAATTGTACTACCAAAAAAAGTTAGATTCCTCAAAAAAGACCATTATTTTGGGACGGAGAAAGTATCTGAATTTGACGGAGGGTAAAAATCCAAATCTGACTCTGATTCTCTAGCATCAATTTTTTACGGCCCAGATCTAACTTTGAATTTGAATCATGGTAGAAAACAATGATCTACCACATGGTTTTAGCTAGTTACCACTCGAGCACCATTGGTAAAATATAACTTTCATACACGGTTCATAACTAAAAATTAACTTTAGCTATTGATTTTTGCTACTCACCACTAACGCTCTTATTTAGGAGCCCTAAGGTGAAGTTAAAAAATTGGGGTACTTATGTATTAAAAAAGTTTATTTATTCAAAATTTTACTTGAAGGGTGTTTAATGTAAATTTAAAATCAGTATAATGCAAGTCATACCTAGATGAATGTGATCCATAAATATATTTTTTGAGTTAAGTTTTTAGAATATATACTATTCATAATGATTAAAACAAATTATGGATAAAACAGAAAGTACTTTAGCTTTTTTTACTAGTATTAAGACATAATATGATTATATATAATCACTAAAATTATATATTAAATTAACCTATACAAATTTCATCTTGTTACTTTATAATTTAGCAAATTCAATTTACAGTAAAAAATACATCATTCAATCTATTTAAAAAGAAGAAGAAGAAGAATATCAAACAAAATTTAAAATATAATATCAAAAAAAAAAATATTACGACTACAGTAAAATATTAAATTAAATATTATTTTTTGTGGTGGGTAAAAATCATATCACTTGGCTACGGCTGCAGTATGATGGTGTTGTATTACTTTGAACCTAAAATCACTCACAAGAAGATAAAGGGTCTGGCTGGGGAGCAGCTTAAGGACACTCCAATGCCTAAGTTAGTAAAAACAGTAGACAAAGATGCAGAATATGTGAGTAAAGAATCAGGTGGAAGTGATTGTGCTTAAACTTGGAGACTACCTTTATTATAGTCTACTCCCACTAGCCGTTGTGGATTGTTAACCCTCCTCTAACTCCTCACGTCAACCCCGTTTCTCAAGGGATTGTGTTTCATTAGGTGTAAATTTCTAGGAGTTAGTTGGGCCTAAAGTTTAGAAAACACGCCTCGACTAAGTCTGTTCTACTAAGGCACGCTTTCGGCTCCTCTAATCATGACCTCAAATGTTTGGACCCAAATTCCCAATCCTGGTCTTGGACTTTTGGTCCTTCAAACTCATCGTCTTATTAATCTAGACTTAGTTTTCGGGTCCTGCCCTTCTATAACTCATTTTAGCTGCCCACACTTTTCTAATATTTTAGGAGTAAAATTATTAATTAAGTTTACATATAAGTTGTAAGCACCTTTAATATGATTGTGAAGTTATTAATTAGTTTGAGCCTTCATGTTTAAGCCTGTTAAGACCATAAAAGTTACACTTTTCTAACATTTTAGGAGTAAAATTATTAATTAAGTTTCCATATAAGTTGTAAGCACCTTTAATTTGATTGTGAAGTTATTAATTAGTTTGAGCCTTCATGTTTAAGCCCGTTAAGACCATAAAAGTTAAAATTATTTGAGAATCCTTAAAATTTGACAAAATTAGAGAGTTCAAGGTGGCTACCTTGTTTGCCTTGTGCTAGGGCTGGCCCTGACCTCACTCCCACTACCTGCTCACCAAATATTTTTTTTATTTAATTTAAAAAAATTACATATAATTTAGAAACATATATATATGCTAAGCATATTATAATCGGAGCACCCAAGGAACCATGAATATACAGAATTAAACAAGATCAACAATCAAAACAGAGCATAACAAAGCCAAGTTTGTTAATCAACAAACCAAAATATATATCGCACGCTGCACTAATTTCCTAACACCACATTCAAGAATCAAGTATATATAAATTATAATAAACTTTTCACATTAGAAACAGAGAAGAATCTAATTCCAAGAAAGAAACCTATTTCTCATACTTTCACAATGAACCAAACAGAACATTAACAAGTCCCGAAGAAGGGAAACCAAGAAGCTCTCCTTTTCCTCCAGGGACTGACTCTGCTAAAATAACAAAACCAGAAGGCAACATTGCTGGAAAAGAGAATTCATAGGAAGCTTTTGACACCATTGGAATAGCTCCGGCAAGGTCGGCAATGGGTAAAAGACAATTGGCAAGAAGAGCATTATTGGTTGATGAAGTGAAATAGCTTTCACTGTATTGTGGGGGTGGGAAGTTGTTGACTACTTCTAGGTTTATCTCAAAAAGCTCTTCTTCTTCTTCATCTTCATCTTCATCTTCATCTTCATGTTCTCTGATTCTATGTTGTTCTGCACAATATTCTTGTATAGTAGGAGAAGCCATTTGTGGGTACCTCTCTAGGTCTAGCTTTTTGGATCTAGGACTAAACTAATAACATAAAAAAAAATTGTGTGATAAGTGTATGCATTTGGATTTGTATATTTATATGTTGAGAATGTTGGGGGGAAGGTGGTAAGTAGAACTATCTTCAACAAATCTACAACTATCATTGAGGAATTCCAAGTTGGTTTTTTTTTTTCTCTTTTTGGGTAGTTTTGACAGGTCCTGGCGGCTCTCTCTTTTATGGGTTGAAATAATTTTTGAAATTCAAAAATATATTTTTAGTGTTTATTTTTGTTGTTTTCTCATTTTTGGGAAAACTTTAGATAAAAAAGGTTTACAAAACTCAAACAAAAGATATTTCTATTTCGATTTAGGCTTCTTAAGTAAAAAAGAGAGAGAGAATATAGTAGGATGAAAACTTAAAAAAGTATAACTGAAAACTATCGTTGTTTTTTTTCTTTTTTTGGAGGGGGTTTGAGTTAATAAGTTAAATTACAACAATAGAGTTATAGTTGTTCTATCGATTTAAACTCTGAACATCTATACAGACAACTATATAGACCACTAATTCAACTGTCATATTCCTAAAAAAATAACTGTTTAAACATATAATTTTAAATTTTAAATTTTAAATTTTAATCTAGATAAATACTACATAATTGGAAGCAGAAACAACGCCATATAACCCTTTTAAGTTTAACAAAGCAAGAGCATCTCCAATTTAGAGCATTTTAATTATTTTGTCTAATTTCGTCACATAATGAAGTTTCAATAGTTTTAGAGATTAGACAAAACCAATTTTAGAAGTAGATAGTATTGTTAAATTACATGCTCAGTAAAGTGATTAGACTAGATACAAAATTACTCTTTTATGTGTTTATTAGATAAAATGTATATTAATGCTGGAGTTGTTGAATGTTAACACTAAAATTTAGAGAATTCGGATCTCAGAAAATCTAGTTTGGAAAGTGGAAATGTTCATTGGGATCTTACCAAGACCATGAAAAATGTCAACAAAAGTAGAGCTAACCACCCCAACTGAACCAGAAGAAAACACATTACATTGTTCTCAAATAAAATACTAATGAAGTAGCACATTAGATTAGAGTTGCAACCAATTTTAATCTAGACTTTTGTAACTTAACCCAATAGAAAGAGGCAGAGATCAATGGAGAACTGAGTTTTGGTGGTAGTTGTTTGGAGTTTTGGACAACCAAAAAATATACACTAGTGATTAAGAATAATTTGAATTGTTTTCCATGGTTGATTTTTGGAGTTGATTTTTATTTCACCCGTTAATAATTTCGACTAAATAAGGGTATAACTTTCATCTACATAGAGAGGTGAACACTTGAGCATCACAACGGATCAGTAAAGCTCACTTTAATATTGATTCAAAATTGACGGAAAAATCATATTAGATTTCATTTTTCCAGACACAACTAATCAATAAAACCACTTTTGGGTTCATTTGAAATAAATTTTTTTAGCCTAACTTTTTGATTTTTTTTGATTAATTTAGCCTAACTAAATTAGTTTTGTTCAGAAAAAAAAACTTTTTGATTTTTTGAACTTTTTATTTTTTTGTGAAAGAAAAAATAAAATGATTATAATTTAAATGTAATATTTTATCTTATTAATTTATTTTATTTATTTATACTTTTTTAATCCCAACTCACTCGCAACCATGTTGCCAAACGCCAGCGTTATATGAACTAGCAGTTTAGAAGCAAAGAAAGATTTGAATACTCTCATATCAAAGGGGGCGAGGGAGGCCAGCGGTTGCATTGGGGTGGGAGTTGAGGAGATGGGATCTGAATCTTCTTCATTACATGAATTGAATGAAATTATTATTATAAGAGATTTTGTTCAGAAAAAGAAGATGTGAGGCAAATTGTATTTGTTTGTGCAGGAATATAGTGGTATTATAGTTGACTAAAACTAAAATTATAAATTTATATAATATTTTTAAGAAAAATTTACCTATAAATCCTATTTTCTGAAAAGTTGAATCATTTAGTCCTAAAAATTTTCTTATGCACCATTTAGTCCCATTTTATTTTGGTAATGTTGTTTATTTAATTTTCATTATTTTGGAGGTTACAATAGTACCCCTTTTGTGGAAGGTTTGTTTCCTAAAAATCTGCAACATCATAAAAACATCACCAACAACATCAATTACATCACCAACGGCGGTGGTACTGGATTGGTGTATCATCAACGACCGTGAGACTGGCAGATCCAAGGGGTTCGGATTCGTGACGTTCAAGAATGAGCAGTCGATGAGGGACGCTATCGAGGGAATGAACGGTCAAGATCTTGACGGGCGCAACATCACCGTCAACGACGCCCAGTCCCGCGGAAGCGGTAATGGCGGAGGCGGCAGGTTCCGCGGTGGTGGTGGATGTCGCTGATGTTGATGATGGAACTAATGTTGATGATGTTGATCATGGTCCTGATGTTTGATAATGTCTACCACTGATGTTGAAGCCATCAATGTGTGTGTGTGCGTATATCAGTGTGTGTGCGTTATGCGCTGGGTCTGTCTTAGAGAGAGAAGACAGAGCTGGGTTTGGTGTGTGCTCTGTGTGTGTGTGTGTGTGTTGTGTGTATAAGTGTGGCTGCTGGGTGTGTGTTTTAATGGTGTTTTGTGTGCATGGTGTCTTGTGTCTGCTAGAGAGAAGAGATATGTGTGTGGCTGGGTCTCCTTGTGAAAGAGAGAGAATGCTGAGAGAAGTATGTGTGTGGGGGGAGGGGGTGTGTGTTGAAGCCATCAATGTGTGTGTGTGTTATATGCTGGGTGTGTCTTAGAGAGAGAAGACAGAGCTGGGTTTGGTGTGCTTTGTGTGTGTGTGTGTGTGTGTTTGTTGTGTGTATGGTGTGTATGAGTGTGGCTGCTGGGTGTGTGTGTTAATGGTGTTTTGTGTGCATGGTGTCCTATGCCTGCTAGAGAGAGGAGATATGTGTGTGGCTGGGTCTCCATGTGAGAGAGAGAGAATGCTGAGAGAGATGAGTGGTGTCGAAATGAGGGTAATTACGTCCCTTAGAATTTTTCAGGACTAAACGGTTTACTAGAATAAAAATGGGACCAATTGGTTCATAAGTTTACATTTTGGGATTTATTGGTAAATCTTCATATTTTCAATATATAAAAAACAACTTTATTTATCATGTTTGGTTATAGAAAATTATAGCGATCCCGGATTTACCCTTGTTGTATAGTGATCCGGACATGTGTCCGTGGATGTTGGTAGTTGATCATTGTCTTGTTTACATCCTTTCTTACTTTGTATTTGAGTTATAAAATGTGTTGGGCAGGTTTGTTACAGGTTGGTTGAGTTTAGAAACCAAAACTTGTTGCCCAGATTTTGGCCTGTCCGCTCGAGCGGGGAGTTTTACGCTCGAGCGGGGAATACACCCATCCAGTATTTCCTGTGCAGTGTTGGACACTCGAGCGGGGATTCGAGCGCTTGAGCGGGGACTTGTTGTGTCGAGATGCTGGGAGAGTGCATCCGGCGCTCGAGCGGGAGTTTTGCCGCTCGAGCGGGAGTCTGTGAGTGACGCTCGAGCGGGGCGACTGGGTTAAAGCTCCGTGTTTTGACTTTTCAAATCAATTTTTCACTTTCTCTTCTCTCTCCTACTTTTCCAAAAACACCATTGTTGAGCCTCTCACTCTAGAACTCTACCTTCTCTCTAGGTTTTGATCTAGTATGAGTGATTTGCTCATCTTTGTGCTTCACAAAAAAGTTGTTGACCGTCGAGGGCTACATTTTAATTTGAAAATTTCAGGATTTGGAGCACGTTGGGTTTTGTCATCTTCTCCCTTGGGGCTCCGGATTTGAGGTAGGGATATCCTACTCCTCTCTATGGATTTTGTCTTTAAATTTTAGTATTTTGAGATGTTGGGGTTGGTTTGGTAATTTTGTGAAAGTTTGGGACTTTTGTGTGATTTTACAAAAGTTGGGGTTTTATTTATAATAAACCTAGATGCATGTTTGGCATAGAGGAATGGAATAAATGTTGAATCATTGATGAAAATGGGACCTTAAGGGTTGTAATGTTAATTATGGAGAATGCCCTAATTACATTGTTTGATTAATTGGGTTAATTAATCGTGAGAAATGAGCTTATGAAATAGAAATGTTGAGATTGGAAACACATAGGATTAAAGGGTGAGGTTGGATCTCATGTCACTCACCTAGTTGGAAATGTCGATTTTATATCCATTTGTTGCATTTATTTACTGTATAGAAATAACTGCTTTGGGCTATCGGTGGATGATAGTCGTGATTGTTGTAGACAATGCATGATGATTAGGCAAACCGAAACTAATCACTGGAATGAGTCATTGATTATGATTGATTGAAAGAACACGTTAAATTTATGTGTTGCGTGATGATGTGTATAATTATTATTTATATGCATTGTGTTGTGTTGGAGGAGATAGGGGATGTACTCCACGGTTTAGGGGAAGATAGGGGATGGACCTCTAAACCGGATGTTGTTGGGAGGAGATAGGGGATGGACTCCGTAGATAGAGCTCATATGCTTATCTAGTACTGTGTTGACAGAGCTCGTATGCTTGTCATTGGAAGTGTGATAGTACTCATATGCATGTCTGTGGAAGTAATGATATAGCTTGTATGCTTATCTGTTGTTGTGTGATATAGCTAGTATGCTTATCTATTATGAAATGGGAAGTGTTTGATATGAGTTACTGTCTCATATGAGTTGTTTGGCCAGGTTCTGAGCCATGGTTGTAAATTGAGAATTGAAAGGAATTGGAAAATGGACCGTAATATGGACTTGTATGTCATGAAACCGTAAAATGTGATAAGGGAAAATATCTGTATTGGCCATCTATCAACTGCTAATCTTTTAGTCATTGTTCATATTTGGTTTAGTGTATTTCTACTGGGCTGTGGCTCACCCTATATGGGAATATCATTTTCAGGTACAGGTAGCATGCCACCTCCAAGGTCATAGCTTGGGAGGCTAGAGGCGGACAGATTTTTGTTGTTGAAGTTTCTTTTTGATGTATTACATGTATATTCAAGCCGAGGGCTTAATGTGTAGATGAGTTAGTACTCTTTTGTTGTAACCAAGTGTTAACTTGGAAAGCTGTAAGCCCGTAGGGCATTTTGTTTTTGTTGTTAACATGTAATACTTTTGTAATGAAACTCTGATGAATAGAAGATTGTGGATATTTCATATGCTAATGAATGTTTTATTTGATGGGTTTAATGTTTTTTTGAGGGCGTTACAACTTGGTATCAGAGCGTACCGAGTTCGAATACTTTGGGTACGTGGGAAGTGATTAGGATCGCAATGGGTTTGTCTCGCTTGATAGAGACTTAGACGTAGTGTTATATGCTACATGCTTAATTGATAACATGCTTATGTGACTATGTGGGTATGGGATTTAGTTTCTAGGATGTTGATTGGATCCTTGGGTTTCTGTGAGTCTTGTTGGAAAGGCACTTGATCAATGCCATTTCTAACTGGAACTCTAGCAACGCCTCGGGACTATCATTATCCTGAAATGAAATTCGTAAGTGCTTATGTGTTTATGTGCTTACGTGGAGTGAGTTACAGTTGTCAATGCATTAGGACGTGAGTGTTTAGTTTTGGCACATTGTGAATGTGCTAATGTTCTGTATTACCTTTATTAGGATGTCAGGATGAGGAAGAGGTGCTAGGCGTGGTAGACCTGCGAGGCAGGAAGTACCCTTACCAGATGAGATTCCGGCAGTGCAGGAGGGAGTTGGCCAGGCCAATGTGGCCGAGCCAGCGGGTCAACAGGCTATGAGTGCCTTGGCACGAGAGATAGCAGGAGCTTTGGGTATTCTCAGGGCTGGGAATCAGGCAGCTGAGGCAGGACCTTCTTTCTTGAAGAGGGAGTTTTTCCGGTCTAATCCGGATGAGTTTATCGGGGACCCGAAGAAGCCATTGAAGACTGATGAGTGGCTAGAGCAAATGAGTAAGACGTTCGAGATGCTTGGCATCGAGGACGGAGCACTGAAAGTGACCTTGGCATCCTTCCAGCTGAAGGGAGATGCGGGTCAATGGTGGAAGTACGAGAAGGCTCGTGTTGGTGGTGCATGGGAGGCATTTGTGAATGCTTTTCAGGAGAGGTTTTTGTCTGCAGTAGCTAGGGAGAAGTTGAGGGATCAGTTTAGCCGGCTTAATCAGCAGGGTATGTCTGTGGCAGAGTTTGAGGCCACTTTCACTAGCTTGTCCAGGTTTGCACCTGAGTTGGTGGCGTCTGAAGAACGCCGTTGCTATGAGTTTGAGCGGAAGTTGAGGCGGGGCCTCAAGCTGAGAGTTGGTGGGTCTTACATCCGAGAGTATAGACATTTAGTGGATACTGCAGCTCATATGGAGCTCATGATGCAGGAGGAGGATGAAGGGCAGAGAGGCTCCAAGAGGAGCCAAGATGGTCAGGGTGATGGCAAGAGAAAGAGGGGTTCTAACCCTCAGCAGTCTCAAGGAGGAGTTGCTAGATCGACCTTTCCGGTGCCGAGTGCAGGCTTGGGGAGAGGTAGTCAGGGAGGCCTGACTTGTTTTGCGTGTGGCCAGCTGGGTCACAAGTCTTCAGTCTGCCCACAGAAGGGAGGGGGTCAGCGAGCGGCTTCTTCATCAGCTAGACCTCAGGGCCAGAGTCAGGGCAGAGGCCAGCCGTTGTCTTGTTATCAGTGTGGTCAGCCTAGGCACCTGAAGAGGTATTGCCCGCAGTTGAGTGCCACATCGGGAGCGTCTGGTTCTAGGCAGACGCAGAGTTTTCAGCCAGCTCAGTCTGTGCAGGCCTCGAGAGCCAATCCGGGGGCTTCATCGTCCCAGTCAGTGCAGCAATCGTATGCTCCTAGAGGTGAGCAGGTAGATCAGGGGCCTACAGGGCGCGTGTATACTGTTACCGCGCAGGATTTAGTACCGGCTCCATCGGTGGTGAGAGGTACTTTTCTATTTTGCAACTCGGTTGCTAGTGTGTTGATTGACACGGGTGCATCTCATTCTTTTGTATCTGCTGCATTTGCATCTGTTTTAGAATTGGAGTTGGCACAGTTAGCATCTCCTATTTGTGTGGTATCGCCTTTGGGTGGTGAGTTGATCTTGAAACAGGGTGTTAGAGGTTGTGATATAGAGGTCGCCGACCACAGGCTTCCTTTTCCGTTTGTTGTCATGCCCATGAAGGGTTTTGATGTTATTTTGGGTATGGACTGGCTATCGTTATACCGGGCTGTTATCGATTGCTACCGCCAGAGGGTCACGTTATGTACCTTGAGCGGGGAGTGGTTCCATTTCTTGGGAGACCGGGTTGGTAATGTTTTGCCACCGGGGTATGATTCGCAAGAGCGAAGTGAGCTTAGTGGTCTACTTGCTAGCTTTGAGAGTGGTGAGAGTGGTGAGACCCAGCTTGTATTGCCGATGGTGGTTTGTGAGTATTCGAATGTCTTTCCCGAAGACCTTGTTAGTTTGCCACCTCACCGGGAGATAGAGTTCTCTATTGATCTAGTGCCCGGCACGGCGCCGATTTCTATGGCACCTTATCGTTTTGCTCCAGCAGAGTTGGTTGAGTTGAAAGTTCAGCTCCAGGAATTGCTAGATAAGGGATTTGTCCGCCCTAGTGTTTCGCCGTGGGGAGCACCGACCCTCTTTGCTAAGAAGAAAGATGGTGCCTTGAGATTGTGTATAGACTACCGGAAGTTGAATCGGGCTACGGTCAAGAATAAGTACCCTATGCCTCGTATAGATGATTTGTTTGACCAGTTGAAGGGTTCCCGTTGTTTCTCTAAGATAGACTTGAGATCGGGTTACCACCAGTTGAGGGTTAGAGAGGAAGATATTCCTAAGACGGCTTTCCGTACGCGGTATGGCCATTATGAGTTCCTGGTGATGCCATTTGGGCTCACCAACGCACCGGCAGTCTTTATGGACTTGATGAACCGGATCTTCCGGGAATTCTTAGATCGATTTGTAGTCGTTTTCGTGGACGACATCCTTATCTATTCGCCTTCAGAGGAGGAGCACGAGGAACACTTGAGAGTGGTGCTTGAGTTGCTTAGAGCCCATAGGCTGTATGCCAAGTTTGGAAAGTGTGAGTTCTGGCTAGGAGAAGTCAAGTTATTAGGCCATGTGGTTTCCGGGGAAAGGGTGTCTGTAGATACATCCAAGATTGAGGCAGTGCAAGATTGGGCACAGCCTAAGAGTATGTTTGAGATCCGTAGTTTTCTGGGATTAGCTGGGTATTATCGCCGATTTGTGAAAAATTTCTCCAGGTTATCGTCACCGTTGACTAGGCTGACTCGGAAGGGAGTCAAGTTTGTGTGGAGTGAGACTTGTGAAAAGTCATTCCAAGAACTGAAGGTTAGATTGACCACCGCTCCGATTTTGATCATTCCGGAGAGAGGGTTGGGTTATGCAGTTTATTGTGATGCCTCACGAGAGGGTTTTGGTTGTGTATTGATGCAAGAGGGGAAAGTGGTAGCTTATGGCTCACGTCAGTTGAAAATACACGAGAAGAATTACCCTACACACGACCTAGAGTTAGCGGCTGTGATCTTTGCCTTGAAGATTTGGAGGCACTACCTTTATGGTGAGAGGTTCGAGGTGTTCTCGGACCACAAGAGTTTAAAGTATCTGTTTACACAGAGAGACCTGAATTTGAGGCAGAGGAGGTGGATGGAGTTCATCGAGGACTATGATTTTGAGTTGCATTATCACCCGGGAAAGACCAATGTTGTGGTCGATGCCCTTAGTAGGAAATCCATTAGTGATGTAGCTTGTATAGCCATCCGGGAATGGGAGATGTTGGGAGCACTTGGCGAGTTTGATTTGTTACTGGGCGAATCCGTTGAGGCTGCGGCCATGTTTTCCGTTGTTGCGCAGCCTACACTTGTGACTAGAGTGTTAGAGGCACAGAGATGTGACCTTGAGGTAGAATCCCTCCGAGAGAAGATCTCCCGTGGGAAAGTTGAGAAGGGTTTGACGGTGTATCCCGACCTGAGTGTGAGATACCGAGACCATTTGTTTGTGCCGGAGTCTTGCCGAGAGGAAGTACTCCGAGAGTTTCACCATTCACTCCTTGCGGTGCATCCGGGGGGTACTAAGATGTATCGGGATTTGGGTCGCCAGTTTTGGTGGCGGGGTATAAAGAGAGATGTGGCTGTTTTCGTATCGAAGTGCCTTACTTGCCAGCAAGTGAAGGCCGCCTTACTTGCCAGCAAGTGAAGGCCGAGCATCAGAGGCCAGCGGGTTTGTTACAACCCTTGCCTATTGCCGAGTGGAAGTGGGAGCATGTCACTATGGACTTCGTTGTAGGTCTTCTGAGGACTCAGCGGGGTGGTGATGCTATTTGGGTGGTTGTAGACCTGTTGACTAAGTCGGCGCACTTCATTCCTATGCGCGTGAGAGATTCGGTAGACCATCTTACCGGCTTGTATATTCGGGACATAGTGAGATTGCACGGGGTCCCAGTGACGATCGTCTCAGATAGAGACCCTCGTTTTACTGCCAGGCTGTGGCAGAGTTTGCAGAGTGCCTTGGGCACTAAGTTGACCTTTAGTACGGCTTATCATCCTCAGACTGACGGGCAGTCCGAGCGTACTATTCAGATCCTCGAGGATATGCTTCGGGGTTGTGTCCTGGACTTCAGTGGGACGTGGGAGAGGCACTTACCCTTGGTAGAGTTTGCCTACAACAACAGTTATCAGTCTAGCATCGGTATGGCACCGTTTGAGGCCTTTTATGGCCGACCGTGTAGGTCTCCAGTTTGTTGGGCCGAGGTGGGTGATGCACCTTTATTGGGTCCGGAGTTGGTTAGGGAGACGACGGAGAAGGTTGAGCTTATCCGTAGGAGGCTTGTTACAGCCCAGAGTCGCCAAAAGAGTTATGCCGACCGTAGGAGAAGGCCTTTGGCGTTCGAGGTAGGTGATCATGTCTTTCTGAAAATATCACCTAGGCGAGGTTTGATGAGGTTTGGGAAGAGTGGGAAGTTATCCCCTCGGTTTATTGGTCCTTTCGAGATCCTTGAGAGGATTGGCGAGGTTGCTTATCGGTTGGCTTTACCGCCGCAGTTGTCCGAAGTTCATGATGTGTTTCATGTGAGTATGCTTCGAAAGTATGAGCCAGATCCATCACATGTATTGGATTGGACCGATTTAGAGGTAGATGAGGATGCCTCGTATGAGGAGAGACCGGTTCGGGTCTTGGATAGGCGGGATCAGGTCCTGCGTGGCAAGACCATTCCTTTGGTGAAAGTCTTGTGAAAACATCACGGAGTGGAGGAAGCCACTTGGGAACGTGAGTTGGAAGTCCGTGAGAAATACCCGGACTTGTTTGTTGATAAGTAATCTTGTATTTAGACTTTGGACTATTGTTGAACTAAAGAGCTTTTGTATATGTCTTAAGTTGTGAAACATTGAAAATGTTTTGGTTTATTGGAAGTATGTTTTGGAACTTGCCTCATATGGAAGTTGAATGTAACATTATATATGTTGAATATATTGTTGAAATTGGAAAGGGAATGCGTAATGTTGATGCATGTTGAAAGTACATATGTTGTTTACATATTGTGAAATGCCTCTTGTTAAAGGGATGGGATGATCGGTAATGGGTCGAGTTTTTGAATGTTAAAATGTAACATTGTTTAAAATGGAGGAAAACCTGTTTTTGAAAACTTGTGCTTAATTTCGGGGACGAAATTCTTTAAGGGGGGGAGGTTATAGCGATCCCGGATTTACCCTTGTTGTATAGTGATCCGGACATGTGTCCGTGGATGTTGGTAGTTGATCATTGTCTTGTTTACATCCTTTCTTACTTTGTATTTGAGTTATAGGATGTGTTGGGCAGGTTTGTTACAGGTTGGTTGAGTTTAGAAACCAAAACTTGTTGCCCAGATTTTGGCCTGCCCGCTCGAGCGGGGAGTTTTACGCTCGAGCGGGGAATACACCCATCCAGTATTTCCTGTGCAGTGTTGGACGCTCGAGCGGGGATTCGAGCGCTCGAGCGGGGACTTGTTGTGTCGAGATGCTGGGAGAGTGCATCCGGCGCTCGAGCGGGAGTTTTGCCGCTCGAGCGGGAGTCTGTGAGTGACGCTCGAGCGGGGCGTTGGACGCTCGAGCGGGGCGATTGGGTTAAAGCTCCGTGTTTTGACTTTTCAAATCACTTTTTCACTTTCTCTTCTCTCTCCTACTTTTCCAAAAACACCATTGTTAAGCCTCTCACTCTAGAACTCTACCTTCTCTCTAGGTTTTGATCTAGTAGGAGTGATTTGCTCATCTTTGGCCTTCACAAAAAAGTTGTTGATCGTCGAGGGCTACATTTTAATCTGAAAATTTCGGGATTTGGAGCACGTTGGGTTTTGTCATCTTCTCCCTTGGGGCTCCGGATTTGAGATAGGGATATCCTACTCCTCTCTATGGATTTTGTCTTTAAATTTTAGTATTTTGAGATGTTGGGGTTGGTTTGGTAATTTTGTGAAAGTTTGGGGCTTTTGTGTGATTTTACAAAAGTTGGGGTTTTATTTATAATAAACCTAGATGCATGTTTGGCATAGAGGAATGGAATAAATGTTGAATCATTGATGAAAATGGGACCTTAAGGGTTGTAATGTTAATTATGGAGAATGCCCTAATTACATTGTTTGATTAATTGGGTTAATTAATTGTGAGAAATGAGGTTATGAAATAGAAATGTTGAGATTGGAAACACATGGGATTAAAGGGTGTAGTTGGATCTCATGTCACTCACCTAGTTGGAAATGTCGATTTTATATCCATTTGTTACATTTATTTACTGTATAGAAATAACTGCTTTGGGCTATCGGTGGAGGATAGTCGTGATTGTTGTAGACAATGCATGATGATTAGGCAAACCGAAACTAATCACTGGAATGAGTCATTGATTATGATTGATTGAAAGAACACATTAAATTTATGTGTTGCGTGATGATGTGTATAATTATTGTTTATATGCATTGTGTTGTGTTGGAGGAGATAGGGGATGTACTCCACGGTTTAGCGAAAGATAGGGGATGGACCTCTAAACCGGATGTTGTTGGGAGGAGATAGGGGATGGACTCCGTAGATAGAGCTCATATGCTTATTTAGTACTGTGTTGACAGAGCTCATATGCTTGTCATTGGAAGTGTGATAGTACTCATATGCATGTCTGTGGAAGTAATGATATAGCTTGTATGCTTATCTGTTGTTGTGTGATATAGCTAGTATGCTTATCTATTATGAAATGGGAAGTGTTTGATATGAGTTACTGTCTCATATGAGTTGTTTGGCCAGGTTCTGAGCCATGGTTGTAAATTGAGAATTGAAAGGAATTGGAAAATGGACCGTAATATGGACTTGTATGTCATGAAACCGTAAAATGTGATAAGGGAAAATATCTGTATTGGCCATCTATCAACTGCTAATCTTTTAGTCATTGTTTATATTTGGTTTAGTGTATTTCTACTGGGCTGTGGCTCACCCTATATGGGAATATCATTTTCAGGTACAGGTAGCATGCCACCTCCAAGGTCATAGCTTGGGAGGCTAGAGGCGGACAGATTTTTGTTGTTGAAGTTTCTTTTTTTTGTATTACATGTATATTCAAGCCGAGGGCTTAATGTGTAGATGAGTTAGTACTCTTTTGTTGTAACCAAGTGTTAACTTAGAAAGCTGTAAGCCCGTAGGGCATTTTGTTTTTGTTGTTAACATGTAATACTTTTGTAATGAAACTCTGATAAATAGAAGATTGTGGATATTTCATATGTTAATGAATGTTTTATTTGATGGGTTTAATGTTTTTTTGAGGGCGTTACAAAAATTGAGTCTACGTTTTAGAAAATTAGGTTTTTTTTGTGTTTTTTTATTTTTAGTGATTTTTAAAATATTTTACGCAATTTTTTGTTTTTATTTTTTAGATACATCTAATATAATTATGTTTAAAAAATATAATATTTATAAAAAAATTTGAAAATTCACCAAATATAAAAAATTAAAAAAATCAATACATTTTCGAATTTTGTTGTATTTCATAAATTTTTTTAAAGATTTTTTACATTTTTTTTTAATTTTTAAGTATATTAAAATTAAGTGAATCTAAAAATTTTAAAACTTGAATAAATTATTTTTAAAAATTATTAAAAATATAAAAATACGAATTGAAAACTCAGAAAAACTGTTTTTGAAAATTGAAAACTATTCAGTATGTTTGGTTTCAATTTTCTAGAAATTGAGTTTTTTGTTTTTCGTATTTTTTAATTTTTAGTGAATATTTTTTAATTTTTAAGCAATTTTTTAAATTTTTTATATGCACCTTAGATGTATCTAAAAAATAAAATATTTGTAAGAAAATATTTTAAAAAATCAATAGACACATAAGAATACAAAAATGTACTAAATTCTAGCTTCTTTTTTTTTAATTTTGGTATTTATTGAATTTTCTAAAGATTTTTTCATAAATATTATATTTTTTAAGTGTATTTATGTTAGTGTATCTAAAAATAAAAAAAAATTAGTGAAAAAAATACGATAAATAAAAAATTTTAATTTTTTGAAATTTAAATCCTGAAAATTTAAACCAAACTGTCTTTTTTAACGTAAGATTATGTATATAATGATATTTTTATTTGGGATCGGATTATGAAACTTGAAACCCAACAGAGACTTGTATCGGCGTTGATATGTAAATTGATTTTTAATAATTTTTAAATTTTTTACCAAAAAAAAAACCATATTAAAAATAATAAGAATAAATTATTTTTTCAACTTTTTAATTATTTTAACCAATTACCCAGTAACCCCTCACTAATTCCATAATATTATTCCAACACATTATAATTTATGTACGTGCGCTATAAAATTATGGGATATTGACCCATAAATCTCATAAGGTGGAATTAAAAACTGATCAGTCTCATTTTTTTTTTTTTTTTGGTACACACAATGGTCCCATTATGTGGTGGTTTACGTTGTTGCCCCTTATGTCACAACCCGCTCCCCGTACCCAAGGGTTAAGCATCGTAATGGCCATTAACTGAAATTACTTCCGGCCAATTCTTCAAAAAATTAATAAGTGCAAACGGAAATAATATTTAAGTGAGGGTACTAAAATAATTATTGGAGTTTCTCTTTTTATTACAAGATTTTATTGACCAAAAAGGTCGATATTTACATAGAAAAAGTATCAGTAAAAGTGTTGTGTGTGTCTATTTCGCAGCCTTGCATCTAAGACTTTCCAAAAATTATTTATGAATTGCCTTGTTTCCTGAAAATTGATAAACAACTATAAGCACATGGCAGAGTGAGAAATATTATACCAAGAGTATAAGGGATACAAAATAATCATGGATAGTTATGTAACTGAAATATTTAAGATAACTTAGTCTGAACAAATAATCATTTAAGTAGCAAAACTGAGATTATGTAAATAAATAATCATAACCACAATACCGAACAGAACAGAACAGAAGTCAAAGGAATGACAGTCAGAATAGAGGTACGGATTCAAGATGTGGCTCGTACGAATTATAGAGGTGACTCCCACAATAGTGTAGCACTTATCTCCGCACAACACTTTGCTCCAACAGAGATCAATGGATCCATGACAAACAGAGGACCACAAACTGATCAAACAGAGGCCAATGGTTATTTAAGTCCCCCAAAGCGTGGGACTCCCGTAGTGGTACTTACAAAATATAATTGTTTATAAGGTCATAGTCAAATATTTTTTAAAATATAAACAAACATATCCATGAGTTTCATTTAAGTAAATAGGGGTCAGGAAATAATCTACGTAATCGAAATATTAATATAATTTATAATAATATATAAAACACAACTTGTATAAAATAAATATGGTAAGTCAAAACATACATAAAATATATTATAATAACTCAAAATATAATATAACTCACTTTAATTTTAATACATTACTATTTCTTTCCACTACCAAAAACCTTCTCCACTTCTATTATTTTTTTTATTTCCTTCATTCCTTTCCTTTCCTTCTCTTCTCTCTTCTTTTCCTTTCTTTCTCTCTTTCTTTCTTTCTTTTCTTTTTTCCTAACCTGGAGCATATCCTCCCTGTTTATGGGGAGAAAAACTGTGACTAGCAGCCCACATGGAGTCCTCCAAGCGTGCCACGTGTTCATAGGCCAATCTTGCTTAGATAGGCTAAATCTTTGCTTAGATACGTCCTAATCTTGACAAATGTCAATTTTGCTTAATTTTTGATTGAAGAGTTGTTTGGGGTGTCCTAAATAAGTGGATTTTTTATCTTTTTAGACTATAAAGTTGAGAAAAAAAAATATAGGTGTTTAGGTTAACTTTTTAACTTTTTATAAAAAAATGTGTATTCAAAAATTGTATTAATAAGTGTGTAGGAGAAGATAGGATAAAGAGATGGTACGGATTGGCAGTGGACCGGCTCGGTGAGTAGATGAGGAAATATTGTCTAGTTTGTGGTCTTTAATTAGATGGCGTTGTTTGTCCCGTGAGGGCCCACCACGGGTCCTCTTTTTCTAATCGGAACCGTTGAATGTGTAGAACTCGTCGAGTACTATATGCTTGTAAAAAATTACATTGATTGGATATCGATAGCTATCTGATCGTGTTAGTTTTTCTTGTTAACTGTCCTTAATAAAACTATCCATTTTTATACAAAACTGATTTGATCATGTAGTTAGTGATATCCGATAGAAGTGATTTTTTACAGACATATTGTACTAGACGAGTTCTACATATTGAACGGTTCAGATTATCAAAACAGGACCCGTGGTGAGCCCCCATAGGCCCAACTTTACCATCTAATTTAGTTAATATTCTACTACAATTTTTTTTTTCTCTGTCAGCGACTGATAGCACCACGTCAATACATCATTTAGGCCAACTTTTTTATTTGTATTAATATTTATATATTAATTTTTTAATACTTTTTTTTGGTAAATAGTGATAACTTTTTAACTTTTTGGCTTTTTAGATTTTTCTAAGGTTGCCAAACTTGGCCTAAATTCTACTTTGGCCCCAAGTCTTAATAATTATATTATTTTATAAAATTACACATAATAATATAAAATAAATCGTATATTTTTCTAACTGTGATTAAATAATAATAGTATAAATTTTACAGAATGATTAAAAATCTGGGTTGTTACACCTTATGGGTTGGGTATTAGGTTTGGGCTAATTTGTTTCCATAATTTGGGTAAATGGCACGTTTTGAAAAAGCGCACTATACGGTTTTTGGGATTGGTGTTGTTATGTGGGTAACCCACATTTCATATATGACCTACATTTATGGTACCCACGTTGGTAGTATCATATTTTGACATTTTGGTTAACGTGCACAACTCTTCAGTTACTGGTTTTAATTGTGGAACGAACAAAATTTTCTGTGGGTTTGAAGGTTGCTAGGGTTTTTGGTAGTGATCTGTGGCCTTCGGCGTGAAATTTTGCGTCAGCAACGTTTGTAGGAAATCAGCAACCGTTAACGTAACAACGGTGGTATGTAGACGTCGGGCTGAAGTTGTTGTAGTTGCTGTGTGGAGATTGAGCAATGAGTTTGGCTGCCGACTTTACGGACCTTCTGTGGGGAAAATAATTCCGATATTTGTGGCGTAAGTGTGAGGATTGGGTTAGGTTTTTTTTTGAATCGCGTGGTAAGTGGGATTGCATAACATATTTGACGATGTAAATGTGGAATTAAATCCTGCAATTGTGAATGATGTAAGACCCAAATCCCATTGGATTTCAATTTTCAAACGTAACGTCATAGTGCAGTAGCGAGGATTGCTGTTGTTGGTGATATTGATACACGTGTTGGGTATTCCGTTCAAAGTTTGCAAATCCAAATAGGATGACGACGCCTCGCCATAGTAAGTGTCCACTTTTCACATTTAGCATATGACAAACAATGTTAGCTATGAATGTGTTGTTATTTTTTATTTTACATGTTTATTGTATGGTATGTGTAACTTGGTTGTGTTTGCCCCATTTGGTGTTTGAAATGTTGGCGGACTGTTATGTGTGTTCACAATGTTGCATGTGTTCATAATATTTGAGGTTTTTGGGTTGGTATGGGTGGTGGAAGTGTAGGTTTTTTAGTTATGGAGATGTGTGGTGTGTGTTGTGCACTGTAGGTAAAATGGAGTATTAATGTGGGGTTGAATAGTGTGTTTGTGTGTGGATGTGCTGTGCAACATGTGTGGCGGTGAATTTGTTTATGATGAATGTAGGAATTGTTTGCATGATATATAAGTTATTATTGATAGGCTTGACATATACGTAATTGTGGTTGTCATTGAAAATAGGTGTGCCTGAAATATGAAGTTATTAATTTGTTTTGTATTGCAGGATGTATAAGGACATCGAGCTCATGCACACGTTCAAGGGACAGGACTTGTCTCATTGTTGTTGCCGGGTCACCGTCAAAAAAGATTAGTCCAAGGATCCAAGGACGTATATTGTTCAAACAAGTGAAACCAATTACAAGTGTGCCTGCAACTGCTAAACCTAAGAAAATACGATTTAATTATCGGTCCAACATTGCTGGGATCATGAAGGTTGTATCCACATCAGGTTTGACAGAGGCCCATTGTGTTCACCTGAGGAGAACCCCATTCTGGCTGCTGTTCGAAGCAATTTTGGAGAATGATCTGAAATAGCACGAGTTCAGAAAATGTGATGAGTTAGTGTTCAAGTTGATTCAGACGTACGTGGCGGAGACCGGTTGTTTTCGGGTTGGGAATAGCATGTTGAGGCTGAGGGACAGCGACATCATATTGATATTTGGGCTACAATATGGTGATCAGCCGTTGGTCATGACTGCAGAGCCTCGACCACCATCCGACTTCATACAGCGAAGGTGTGGGTCCGTTACCCATATTAGTTCGAAGCTTGTGAAGACCCTATTCCTTGGCACAGTACGTGGCACATCTGCGAAAGATATAGAGGATGCCGTTAAGTTGCTAATGTTGTATGTAGTTGTTAAATTATTCTTCTTGACATCTAGTGAATCTGTGAGCTGGACGTTCATTCATATTATAGATAAATTGGAATCAATGAAGTTATATAACTGGACTGGTGTGATACGGAGTGCGCTGCTGGGGTCAGTGAAAGGGTTCCATCGTACCCCTGAAAAAGTTACTGGATGTGTTGTCGTACTGCTGGTAAGTGGTAATGTAGGTGTTTTTAGGGTTTGGTGTTATTTGTGGGTGGACTGTTTCCTGCGCGTGGTGTTGATGTGTTGTTTTGTTATTTTTTTTTTTGTATGCAGTATTTTCTATGTGAACACACAACGTTGGTGGAGGCCAACAATCTCAGGGTGTTTCCTAGATTCTTGAAGTGGAACATAAGCAGTTTGTTGGCGAGGATGTGCGATGTAACTCTAGATGATGGTGAATCTTTTAAGGTAATCTCCCACTGTTATGGTCTTATATTTGATGTCCTATGTAATGTTATTTTGGAACGTGGATGCATATGTGTAATTGTTGTGATTGTGTATTGTGTAAACAGGTGCTACCTGGTAGACTGTAACTGTCGACTTATGAAAGAGTGCAACTACTAGGGGGAAATGATGTGGTGGACTGGAGTGATGATGACTTTGTGGATAGGCTTGACATATATGAGGACAGCCACAGGGAACGTAACACTGCTGAGAGTACAGTAGATGGAAGGAAAATTATTGTGAATATGGTTGCTGGAGGAGTTCCAATTGGAAGCGAAGTTAATGCACAGTTGGCAGATGAGACGTCAAATGATAAAATGAAAAGCTTAGCCGAGACTGCAGAGGGCAAAGTACGTGTTCTGCCAAATTGTGAGGGACCATCAATTCCATTCACACTTGAGGATGCACAAAGAACAATTATAACTCTGCAATCAGAGAACAAAAGCAAGGATTATGTGATTGCTAAGTTGGAGGCCCAAGTATTGAAGCTAACGAATGCACTTGAGCATCAAGCATCAAATTTGTTTGTTGCGTTCATGGTTGTTTGAAGGTGAAAGATGATGAAATTGCACGGATGGCAAGTGTTATTAGCAATTTGAAAGTTAGGGTAATTGGTCTTGAGGCAAAACTTGTTCTTGTTGCGAAACACTTGGGATAAGGTACAAGCATAGATGTCGGTGGGGATGAGACAGACTTGTTTGCCTTCAGGGATGCGGAAAATGCAGAGGAGATGATTTATGATATTACGCAAAGGGCTATGGGTGGGGACAGAGGTGGCACTGAAAAGCGAATGGAAACAGAATCGGCAAGTGGAAAAGAGGTACTAGAAGAAACGTTTGATGATGGCCTTGGGAATGGAAACGGTTTGGAAATGGAAGGGGGCAGGCCTGATGAGTTCTTGGTAGGCATTACTTTACAAAAGTCATTGGTCAAAAAAATCAAAGATAAAGTGATGCGGGAAAGGAAGTTACCGGAATATGAGTATCCTATGGTTCATGGGCGGCTTCGTCGTGTGGATGAAAGTAGGGACAATGTCTAGTTAGCAACAGTGGGAATACTTTTGATATTGATTTGTGCGATGAAGTTGTAGTTGTGAAGGAGATTGGTGGGCATAATAAGAAGAGTTTGGGATTTGGACTGAATAATCGTCTTGTTATCTGGAAATTAGTCAATAAGGCTGTAAAGCGTAAACTTAGCACAGCGTATGAGCGTGATGGAGACAAGTAAGTTGCATGTGACAACAGTTTTTTTTTTTTTTTGTATTTTGTTTTCTGAATATATTTGTGTAATGCGTGATATTTTTGTAAGGCTGTGATATGGACGGGAGGCAGTAGAGGTGTGTCTGTTTACTTTTCAAATTTAGTCCGACATTCGGTAACTAGGGGAAATGTATGATTCTGACAGTTGTATTAATTCTATGTCCATGTATTTGATTTTTGTACTTGAACATGTTGTTTCCCACATTTGTGGTGTTGCATATGTTACGTAATATTGTTAGGGTAATGAGTCATTGTGATGAATGTGTATTTGGTTGGTGACAGGTGATTGATGCGTGTGTAGAACTTTTGGTGAATAAACAGAATGTGCTCACAGCGGGAGTGGTTTCCCCAAAGAAATCATATTTTTTTAGTGCCATATGTGTGGTATGGTTTCTTTGTGACTTTGTGGTTGTATGTGTGTTATGTTTTTTTAGTGGCTTTGTGGTTGTAATAATTGGTTTGGCGTGTGTTGTTGTGGTTTGAATATGGTGGGTGCATCATAGAATGCAGGATATAGTGGTTAACGTAAGTGAAACGTCGAGGGATCGATATCTGGAAGTCAATCTCTGTGCATGCGTTGATTGTAGGTACTTGTATTTCCCTATATGCCACAAAGGGCATTGGACGTTAGTGGTGTATGATACAGAAGATGGAACGTGAAAACATTACAATTCGCTAAAGGCCCGCACTGGTTCTAAAGATGTACATTACAACGTAGCGTCTGTTCTGGTATGTTTCTCTAGAAACTGTTTGAATGATATTGCGCATTTTGTTTTATATTATTTGGTTGTTTGTTGATGTGTCAGAAGCGTAATTTGTTGGAATACATTGGGCGAGTACGGCAAGCAACTACGGAGGATGAAATTATTTGCACGGAAGATCAGGACGTGGTGGTAAAGTCAGTTAGTGAATGTCCACAACAACGACCAGATATGTAAGTTTTTTGGTAGTTAAGACATATTTGGGTATATTGGTTGTTGTTTGTTGCTGATTTGGTTTTGTGTTTTGTGTGTGTGTGTTATGTCCATAAACGACAGGCCCGATTGTGCAATCATTGTTTGTTACTTAATGTGACAATATGTACACCACATGGTGATCTAGAGGACAATGGAAGGTACTACTTGCGTCAGTGCACATGCTACTATGGTGGAAGCTTTTGTGAATGGCCCAAGCAAGGGGCTGGAAGACGTGGAAAGAGGGTAATGTGTGTGGTGTGGAAGCATTATGTTTCATTTTGTGTTTGATGTTTTCATTTGACATGGGAATCACCCACTCAGTTTTAGTAAGATTATGTTTTGATGATACGTTAGCTTGTTTTTGAAAATGATATAATGGTATTTTTTTTGAGTAACCAGGCTGATACATCAAGGTTTAAGGTCAATTGTTTGTCGTTACAATGCAGTTATTGTGGTGTAATGTTTATGTGTGTGATTTTTTTTTTTTTTTAATTTATTTGTTTATGAAACAACCTTGGTTGTGTGGTTTGAAATGTAAATAATCAGTTGAAGTCGTGTTTGGCCCCATTTGGTGTAGCTGTCAAAACAGCTTATAGATTATAACTTAACAGATTATAGATTATGACTTTAATTAGAAGTTGTTAATCTGTTTGGTGTAACTGTTGGATTATAGATTTAAGTTGCTGAGTAGTGTTTGTTAAATAAGCTGTGAAATAGCTTTTTCAATTAATTTTTATTTTTTGTTTGTCTACATTTCTCATAAAAAATAATAATAATAATCTATAGTCCATTTGAGACTTTTTCTATTTTTAAAAAAAATAAAAAATAAAAAATTTTAAGAGTATAACCATAAATTAACTTGTCCACAGCAGAAGCTGATAATCAGAAGCAAGGGGTGAGCAGCTTCTCAGAATCAGCTTTTTTGAGTTAAAATAAGCTGTTAGAATCAGAAGTTGTTTGAAATAAGTTTAACCAAACAGCCCAAAATAACTTTTTCAAAGCTAAAAGCCATAAGTTGGCTCTGAAAAGCTGAAACAAACACTCCCTTTGTGATGTGGGGTTTGCAAACATATGTTTCTACAGTCCCTCTAATTGTCATGGTGGTCCTCCAAGACGGAGGATATTTTTGTGCGATTATATAATGTTGATGTGTGTGTTTTTTTGTGTAAGCTGATCGTAATGTATGTTATGTATATATGTGAACGGATGTTGGTATCCGGTGCTGCGTCCATTAATTGTTGGTAATCCGCTTACAATGGCTACATATCGTTGTAGTGGAGTTCATGCTTAGGAATGCATTGGGAACATGGTTACGACTTTGTTTGTTGTGAAGGGATGCAGTTGAAATGTTGGTGTTGCGGGATTGTGTGTGCATTCACTACAACAAATATTATTTTTGTTAACATTTAATTATAGCATTCTTTTTAAAATGTTATAAAATATTATGAGTTAATAGCATTTTGTAATAAAATATTGTAAAAAGTAATAGGCGGTGACATTACCTTTTTTAATGACATTTGTTTTAATTATAATAGCATTTTACAAAAGCAATGTAAAATTACGTAAATTTAAAACTTTAATGACATTTTGTGAGTGCTATGAAAAAAAATTAAAAGCAAATCCCTTAATATTTTTACTAGTCACTTTCCTACCTTATCGGTACCCACTCTCTGAAGCAGTTTCCAATCCTACAAGAAACCCTCCTCAAATTCCTCTTTTGTTCTATATCTACTAGTGTATTCTGGAGTCAATCGCAAAGGTAATTATCTCTCTCCACATGCTTCATTGTTTTTTTTTTTTTGTGAATTATTGTATATATTATATTATATATGTGTGTGTGTGTGTGTTTTGAACATTACGATTGGTTGAAAAAATCAAAATTGTTGAAATCTAAATGTTTGATAAATTATGATGAGTTAAGTTTTATTTCTGTAAAAAAAAAAAAAAATTAATGAATTAATTTTACTTGGTTTCATATGAAACCTTGAATAAATAGAAGAAACGCTTGGAATTTATATTGTGAGTACCTTATATGGTTTTAGTCTTTGTTTTTCTTAGGTGATGTTGCTTAATGCGTTTTCTTTGGGTAACAATTAGATGTTTGTGGGTTCCCTTGATTCAGATTGTTTCATTTTCCTTTTAACTTGTTTCTTCAATAGTGTTTCACTTTTACCAATTTTGTCAGGCTTGGCAAATTTTCAATTAAATGCTTAGAACCCTTTGGTGGATAATTGGGTTATATCTACAGTTTTTTTTTTTTTTTATTATTATTATTATTTTTGTAGCGTTGGTTCTAGGCAAATTGATGCTTATTGTTACTTTTTTTTTTTTTAAATCCTAAATTTTGATTTCTATTTTATTTTTTTTATTGGATGTAGATTGCACATTACATGTTTGATAATATGCTTAACTAAAAAATATCCTTGATTGTTCGTAGCTGACAATTGGGTTTTTTTGTGTGTCTGACTTGTTTTATTTTTGAGAAAGTGATTCAAAAGTAAGGCAAGGACTAAGCCAGTATCTTGGTCATGATTATGCTTTAATAAATTGGTGATATTACCAAGTAAACTGGTATTATTTACTTAATTTTTTATTTTATTTTTTTCTTATTTGCAAGCACTTTAAGCTACCATTTGAATATGCATTCTATTTGTACTCTAAGTAATTCATTGGAATGAAATAAAATGGAATGATCATTCTTTACGGTTCCTTACGAAATGATCTTTCCATTACATTGGTGCATGATGTTCTTTTTACAGTATATTTTTTATTATTTTTGCTAGTCAACCAAATATGAGAATAAACATTTTTGATGGAATGATCATACCATTCCACTCCATCTAGTGAACCAAACACTATCTTAGGTGACCTTTCTAACTCTTGCAATTTAGATTAAATTTAAATTAGTAATCATATTTTATAATGGCACGTCTTCATAATGTGCTATAGCAATCCATGGTTATTGAGGCAAGGTTGAACCGTTTGAGTTTTTAGATTCTTTAATTATCGATACTTTCTTTAATTACCCTTACTTATTTACTAAATACTTCCGTTGATTATTATTTTGCAATTGGTGTCTCCAAAAAAAATAAAGGTACCAAACTATAAGAAACAAGCTTGAAGGATGAGAAGTCTCTAGTTGAAGAAGTGGAGTATTTGAATGAGTTTTGTTTTGACATGTACATTATCACATTTGAAATTTAAGCTATCTTTTTTTGATATGGAGATTATCTTCTGGTATTGTATTAAGACAATATAATTACTTTCTTTCTTGAATGAAGGTTGTACTGAGGAATTGTTTTTCACTATGATGATATCATTCTTTATGTAATGAATGAAAATATTAATTATATTTGCAATTTTTGGTTTTCAATATTGAGTTGAATGAAATAAAATGTTTTATTTTTATTTGGAATATGAAGCAACATTAGCGATTAAAGACTTACCATGGAAAATGTATTTATAGCATACAAAAAAATGCTATAAAATGTGCACATACTATATTGTAACGTTCATAGGTAAATTTGTCAAATTGTTATAGAAGATATTTTATAGCATGAACGAACTGTAATGGTTATATTTTTTTTTTAAGAATATTCAACAATTTTATAGCATTTTAGGAATGTAATAATATATTTTTTATAGCATTCATCCATAGCATTCTATAAATGCTATAAAAAGTGATAGATTTTTAATAACATGGGCTAACATAGCATGCCAACAAATGCTATTGTTTACTTAAGATAGCATTCATTGCATGCTATAAAAAGTAATATTTGTTGTAATGATTTTTGTTAAGTAGTCGTTGACGCTGGGAATGCATGTGGCATAACTGGAAATGACATGTATGTTGGTTAAGCGTTTGTGGGTTACATTAGGATCAAATTCTAGAATGTAATATTTAACCCTGTCTAACATTTACTGAAATGAGAGATACAAACATTTACGTAACGGTCAATAGCGATTCACAAAAAATGTGAGTGTATTCCTAAAGGTTGGGTATTGCTAAGTAGTTGTAAATAAAGTTTTCACACGAACATTGTACGAGACTGTACTGTTCCATTACCACTTGCCATTGTGTGGGTGCTGCAGTTTGGGTGACACGCAGTGGATGGGGTTGCTCCAATATTGGTGGTCTGCGAAATCACTAATGTTTCGTAAATAAAAGTCATTAACAAACGGGGGAAAAAAAGAGTTGCTGAAAATGCAAATGTATTTTCAAAATTTTGTTGTTACTTGAATTAAAATTAGTTAGAAATAAGTCAATGTGAATAAGTATGCACAAACGGAAAAAGAATTCTAACATTAACACATTAACACCAACCGTGAATCATACTAGGCAAATTTGTTTGTAATGTCAAATGTTTTGTAAATAAAAGTTATTAACAAGCGGGAAAAGTAATAGTTGCCGAAAATGTGAACGTATTACCAAAATTGGTTGTTACTTGAATTTAAATTAGTTAGAAATAAGTAAATGCGAAAAAGTATGCACAATCGGAAAAAGTAATTCAAAATTAACACATTAACACCAATGGTGAATCGTACTAGGCAAATTTATTTGTAACATCAAATTAAAAACAAACTAAGACATGATTGGAAATATTTAAAAATGAAAGAAAACATGAAAGCCATGTGTAATGGGTTGAATTGAATGTCTTCGCGCACTGCTTGTGACACTATATTGGTTCGTTGCATGTTTTCTTATTATGGTTCCCCAACCGTCCGCAATGGCCACATCGAATTTGTTGCACTTCTTCACCTTTCGATGGTTTCCTCTTATTCTTTGGTCTGCCAGGTGGACGCCGCACAACCGGAGGTAGAATACCATAATGTTTGAGAGTGTCGTGTGGTTTATCAACTGTTGGTATTGGATATATGGCTTGGGAGCATGCTGGTAGTTGGTTCTGTGGAAATAAGGTTCAACCAACACATTCAAATCCTTCCCACTATTGCAGATAGCAACCATTGCATGTTCGCACGGGATCCCATTAATCTGCCACTGGAAACATGAGCATGTACGCATACGAATGTCCACTAAAATAGATGGGTGTAAGTAGACCTCGTATACGTCATTGTTAGACTGACTGACAGTCCATGATCTTCCCTTATTGCACGTCATTTCCAGTTTGTACTCCATCTTCGGACATATTACATGTACGGGGAGGAAATAATTCTCCTCGTATAATCCTGTTGACCAAGTCCACGCTCCTCCGTACGACGTCGCTTTGTCACCTGAAAACACAAACGTGAGCTAGCCGGCGGGTGTGTGCCGGAAACCTCTCCGATGCCTAAGTCAGTAAGCTTGACAAATAGACAAAGTTTTAGGTTCTCAAAAAGGTTGTGTTCAATTACCTCCTCCAAGGTGATGCTTGTGAGCTTTTATAAGTTTCCCGTGGCACAATCCTAGTAGGACTTGTATTTCTCCATGCAGAGTCCTCCTAGGATTCATTCTCCTAAGGATAATGCCTATCCTTTTACACCCTCCCCCACTGCTTAAACCAAGTGGGATGGTTTTCTTTATGGCCGAACTTCCATTTGACCGAAGTAAAATTGGCTATACCGAGCCACAGAGGGCCGAACTATCCTTAGCTCGGTCTTCTCCTCTAACTCCTTACTTCGGCTGCCCTGTTCAACCTTGATGTGCTTAGATCAAACTTCCAAGTAACAAGTTCTGACCGACCTAACCATTGTAAATCATGACCGGACTAATTCCGAAACCGGCCTTCCCAGAACATACTGTGACCGGACTAACTCTGAGACCGGCCTAACTCCGAGTTGCCTCCGGACCGGAGTAGCTTTATTCTTCCTTGGGCCGACGCAACTATCTCTTCTTGAGCCGGAGTAATCACACCTTCTTGGGCCGGAGTAACTTTGCCGGAGTAATCTTGTTCTCCTGGGCCGGAGTATCCTTTACGGCCTTTTTTACTCAGTCCTTCGCGTTTTGGGCCTCAAAGCCCAACTCGCAGCTCGGCCCAATTTTTCCCAAAAATTACCCTCTCAATTGCCCCTTAATTCCATCTGCGCAACATGATTAGGATTATCAGTCTACTGGCCGAGCTATAGTTTATTAAGCCTTTCCAGCCGAGCTAAAAACCCTTTAGCCTCTCCAGCCGAGCGAAAAACCCTCAGGCTCTCCAACCGAGCTAATTTTACCTCGGGTATCACTATGTCCGGTCAAAACGTCTCTTCAATCACAGCGACTGTAACGCTTCCCATTCTTATGACACGTGGCATGTTTTGGTTGGCTAAGGACGGCTGTCACGCCGTCTTCGTGCTTCGTGAATTTGAAACAGTTCCCGCTTTTTTCTTTCCTCATCCCTCTCTCATATTTCACAAAACACCCCTTCCTTACTGAATCATTCACCTGTATTCACATACCCTACCTTCTCTCTCTGTCTTCATTTCTTTTGCTTCCAAATCTGTGCATTTCATCGCTGCTACTGCTCCATCTTCAGCTTCTTGTTCTCCAATCTGGTAAGTAAGCCTACCCTTCTTGCTCTTTTTTATTTGTTTTACCATCCGTTTCTGTTTTGTATGCTTTTTGCAAACATTTTTCTCCATTTGTCTGCTTTGCTTTTGTACTTTTATGAAGAAACCAGTAGAACCCCATGTATGTATGAACTATTATGTAGAAAACCAGCCTTAGATCCAAAATCACATAGCAACCGGATTAGGATACTGTTTGTCCAATATTGGTAGATCACTTCAGCCAATAACCGAACTAGAACTTGTAGGAATATCAGTAGTTTCTTCCGTACCACTCTAGCCAAGATAAGATCACCGAACAAACGTGCACATACCGAACTAAGTACTTCGGTCTATAACCAAGCTAAGCTTTTGGGGCCAAGCCGGCTTTCTTAGTTCTAAAACCGAACTCAGAAAGCCACCCCCAAAGGCTTAACCGAAGTAACTCTATTCATATTGCAGCCGATCTAGGCCTTGGGGCTAGACCGGCTCTCTCAGTCTTTTAGACCGAACTCAGAAAGCTGCCCCTAGACGTTAAACCGGTCTACCGAGCAAACTGCTCAAACCGAGCTGCCAAGCCTTTAGATGAACCGAGATAGAACCAGCTAATTTGAGGCCGAAGTAGGGCTCTTATACCTTGCTTTTAAATTGTAGCACGGTCCATTGATCAGTGCTTTAACCCCCTCTGCTTTTTACTTTGCAGACTTAGGTTACCCAGGCACTCCTGCGTGCGCTCAACCGAGCTACTGAGCACGATTTTTGCACCGAAATAACTTATCCGTAAATTATACAACAAATGGGTAAGTATAGGTATTTAGTTGAGACCCCTGGCGGGATGGCCGAATTCAGGAAGGACTATAACATACCGGATGACGTCCATTTGACTTTGGCCGAAAAAGACATCACACCCTGGGATAACGAAGGCTTCGTCCCCTTTACCCTTCAATCCATAATAGAAACCGGACTACGGTTTCCCGTACAACCGTTGATCTGTGAGTTCCTTAGGCAAACTAGGTTATGCCCTACCCAACTGTCCACCAATACATACCGTATTATTATGGGAATAGCCGCACTAAACCACCAAACAGGTTTAAACCTCGGCTTAGCCGAAATATTCCATCAATATTCTATCGGCTCGAAAGATGCTGGGTGGGTCTACTACCTTAGGATCCGCCGCCGCCGAGAGAAGATTGTTAAGCACACACCGGACAAAGACCTTAATGATGATGACTTCTTCTGGGTCTCTGGGAATTTCGAGGATTTTCAAGCCCAAATTCCTGGCCGACCTATAAATTGGAAAATGGGAGAGCCTGGTAATTTAACTTCGGTCTTCTTATTTGTATTTTATTTCGGTTTTTGTTAGTTAATAGCCGAACTAACACTTTTCTTTCTTGCAGACTTCGCCCATCTCCACTCCTTGTATAGTTATCCAAACCTTGCAATTTTGCGAGCCGCGCTACGGATTAAAGAAAGAAGTTGGGCCAAGCTTCTAAATTTTGAACCGACGTACCGATATAGCGGGCGCCGAAAAGCAAGAGTAACCGATTTCCTACTTGAGGAAGCACCAGAGCCGGACCCAAACTTGCCGCAAATAAGATTAGTTCCTTTGACTGCCGAAGAGGAAATGGCCAAGAAGAGCAGAGTGAGGGCGCTTCTGACCGAAACAAGTAGGGCCGAAGTACCGTCACCAAGCCAGACGCAGCCTGCCGTCGTGGCCCTCCCCACTCAACAACCGTCTTCATCGCGCCGCACCAAGCGCGTCCGAACCAGCGAGTCCGAACCAAATTTGGTTGATGAAGATGAGACTGTTACTCCACCAATCTTGCCACCGAGCCCCCAACCGGAACCTACCAACCGAACTGCCACCCGTTGGGTACCAAAATTGACTTTTAAAAACCGAGATGTCGAGGATGTTGATTCGGTTGTCGCCGAAAAAGATCACGAGTTGACCTTTAACCTGGCTAAGGGAGTGTGCCTCCCCAAGGATATGGAGCATCACAGGAAGCAGCTAAACACCGAATTAAAGTCCATTCGGTCTGCAACGAAGTCCATGATCCTGGTATGCCGCTCTGTTCATTTTTCTTACTAATTTTGTGAACTTTTACCTCGGCTCATGGGAGGTCCTTATCTTTTGCCAGGCAATTCAAAAAAACTACCATACTCACAAGAAGGTGCTGGAACTCAGACAAACTGCAAGGGATGCTGTTGCAGAAGCCGAAGTGAAGTCGGCCGAAGTAGAAGAAATCAAGAAGCAAATGGCCGAGCTTAAAGCTGAGAACAGCAGGCTGACCGGACTGGTTAGTTCGGCTGAAGCAGAAAGGCAGAAGACTGCCATAGCTTTTAAGGACAAATACCTGCGCGAGCTGGTGAAGCTCGAAAGAAAGAAGGATGCCGAAATAAAGGAGAAGGTAAAGGAGGCTGACAAACAAGGCTTCAAGAGGGCAGAGGATGCTTATGCCCAACAATGCAATGCTGCCAAGGAGCTGTTCTTTAAGTGCGGCTGGAGGGGAGCCGTTGAGCAGCTCGGTCATGATCCTCAGACCGAGGTTTTCAACCCTCCAGCCTACTTTATACCGAACTCCCTGATGGAGTATGCCAAGGCCATGCAACAGTGGTTCCTTGAGGGCTCAGATGATGAAGACACTGATGAAGACTCTGCCCCTGAGGATACTTCGGTTGTGAATGCAGATGAGGTAGTTCGGTCGGAGCCCGTGGTGGAAGGTCCAACTATTGATCAACCAAGTGAAACCGTGGCTCCGGCCGAAACCATTCTTCCTGCTGAAAACGTCCTTGCTCCTGAATCCGGTCTTCAGGTTGATGCCGATGCTGCCTTCGATGCCGAGATCGAAGATCTTTTTTCCTGACTTTGTACTTTTTGTTTCTTTGTAACCGAACTAAGCCCCCTTATAATGACTTTTTTCTGAATGAAAATTTTACGCAACTCTTACTCCGGTTTTGATGTGTATGCCTGTGCTTTGTAATGTCTTCTATTATTCCAACTGTTATTTCGGTTTTGGCTTTCTAAACTATGCTTGCCAGCCAACCACTCCTTAGCCGATATGCTTACTTCGGCTGAGGAGTATAAAGTGTTTGGTTTATTCCAGCCAACCACTCTTCAGCCATACACTTACTTCGGCTGAAGAGTAACAAGAGTTGGTTTATTCCAGCCAACCACTCTTCAGCCATAAACTTACTTCGGCTGAAGAGTATCAAGTGTTGGTTTATTCCAGCCAACCACTCTTCAGCCATAAACTTACTTCGGCTGAAGAGTATCAAGTGTTGGTTTATTCCAGCCAACCACTCTTCAGCCACGCACTTACTTCGGCTGAAGAGTATCAAGAGTTGGTTTATTCCAGCCAACCACTCTTCAGCCGTGCACTTACTTCAGCTGAAGAGTAACAAGAGTTGGTTTACTCCAGCCAACCACTCTTCAGCCTTGCACTTACTTCGGCTGAAGAGTAACAAGTGTTGGTTTATTCCAGCCAACCACTCTTCAGCCTTGTACTTACTTCGGCTGAAGAGTAACAGGAGTTGGTTTATTCCAGCCAACCACTCTTCAGCCACACACTTACTTCGGCTGAAGAGTATCAAGAGTTGGTTTATTCCAGCCAACCACTCTTCAACCTTGCACTTACTTCGGCTGAAGAGTAACAGGAGTTGGTTTATTCTAGCCAACCACTCTGCAGCCATGCACTTACTTCGGCTGAAGAGTAACAAGAGTTGGTTTGTTCCAGCCAACCCCTCTTCAGCCATGCACTTACTTCGGCTGAAGAGTAACAGGAGTTGGTTTATTCCAGCCAACCATCGAAGTTAGTTTTTCCAGCTAACTTATAGTATTTGGTTATTCCGACCAAATGTCCTGCAGCCTGGATCCTTATCCTGGGCTTAGGAAGGGTGTTGGTTTATTCCAGCCAACCTCTGAGTTAGTTTTTCCGGCTAACTTAGAATGAAAAAATGCTAGTAATGCGCCTAATCTTTACTAAAGCTAATTTTTACAAGGAACAACTTGTGCTAAAAAGAATTTCTCATTTTATTGAAGGAAGAGAAAATTACATATGTTTGAAAAAGAAAAGCTAAAAGTAAAATAACTTGAGATTGGCCGTATTCCATGGCCTGGGGATTGCCTTGCCATCCTTGTCTTCTAGGTGGTATGCCCCTTTGCCTGCTAACCCAACCACCTTATAAGGACCTTCCTAATTTGGGCCTAACTTGCCGTCTCCTGGGATCAAGGTATTTCCCATTACTTTGCGTAGTACCCAATCCCCAATCTTGAATTGTCTTGGATGGACCTTTTTGCTGTATTTTCTGATTAACTCTCGTTGGTATGAGGCGATGTGGACTAGTGCTCTTTCTCTTCTTTCTTCTGCAAGGTCGAGTTCTAAAGCTATGGCTTTTCCATTTAAGTTTGGATCAAAATTTTCGCTTCGAATTGTGGGGAGGCCAACTTCTAGTGGGATCACTGCTTCCATTCCATAAGCTAAGGAGAATGGTGTTTCTCCAGTTGATCGCCGGGGCGTGGTGCGGTAAGCCCATAAGACGTGAGGAAGTTCATCTGTCCACTTGCCTTTTGCTCTTTCTAGCCTTTTCTTGAGTCCATCCAAGACGACTTTATTTGATGCTTCAGCTTGCCCATTTGCTTGAGGATATGCCGGTGTGGAATTGTAGAACTCTATCTTGTATTCTTCACAAAAGCTTCTGAAGATTCTGCCGTCGAACTGAGTACCATTGTCAGAGATGAGTGCTTTTGGTATGCCAAACCGAGTGATGATATTCTGCCAAACAAACTTTTTCACATCCTTTTCTTTGATTGACGCCAATGCTTCTGCTTCCACCCACTTTGTGAAGTAGTCTGTTGCTGCGAGAAAGAATTTTCTGCCCCCGGGTGCTGTTGGAAGTGGTCCTACTATGTCCAAGCCCCACATTGCGAAAGGCCATGGGCTAGTTAAGGGTAGGAGTTCTCTTGCTGGTTGATGTATTTGGTGCGCGAATTTCTGGCATTTTTCACACTTCTTCACATATTTCTCTGAGTCTGCTTGCATATATGGCCACCAATATCCTTGCGAAATAGCCCTGTAAGCAAGCGATCTTCCCCCTTGATGACTTCCACAAACCCCTTCGTGTATTTCGTACAGGAATGCTTCTACTTTGCTGGGATGAACGCACTTGAGGTAAGGCCCAGAGAATGACTTCTTGTATAATGCCAAAGATGGAGATAGCCAAAATCGCTGCGACTTTGCCCTTATTTTGTTGGCTTCTTTTTTCTCTTCTGGTAGAATGCCGTCTTTCAGGAACAGGATGATGGGATCCATCCAAGAAGGGCCTAATTCTGCGCAACATACTTCTTCTGCTTCGGGGTCTTCTATGCTTGGTCTTGGTAAGAAGTCGACGAGTAATGGATGAGGGATTGATGTATCTGCCATTGAGGCAAGGCCTGCTAGCTCGTCCGCTCGGCTGTTTTCCTCCCTGCCAATTTGTTCTATCCTTACCACATCAAACTTCTTGATCTCTGTTCTGACTAACTCTTGGTATTTGGCCATTCTGTCGTCCTTTGCTTCGTATTCGCCAGAAATTTGGTTTACCACCAGCAGAGAGTCACTGTATACCATTATTTCGGTTGCTTTCATGAAGTGTGCTGACTTGAGTCCTGCGAGAAGCGCCTCATATTCCGCTTCATTGTTAGATGCTGGGAAGCCAAGGTTGATTGCTTGCTCTATAACCAGGCCGTCTGGAGAGATGAGGACTATGCCAAGCCCTGCACCATGTCGGTTGGATGCTCCATCCACAAAGAGCTTCCACATCTCTCCAACGAACAGTTTCCAGCAAGTGGAAGGATCAGACGATGTCGTGAGGTCAAGAATGGTGTTTTCTTCGAGGTCCATGTTGGCTGTCTGTCCTTTGACCTCTGTCTGAACTGCTGGTGAGCCTTTGTTTGTCTCTTCCTCATTGTCCTTAGTATGATCTGCCTTGGTGCTTGATTGACTACCTTCCACTAGGGGTTGCGTTATTCCGGCGTCAACTTCCGTCCCTAGTTCGGTTGTGTCAGTCAGGTCGACTGGACAGATATGATGACTTCCAGGAGTAAACTCTGCGACGAAGTCTGCCAAGGATTGGGCTTTTATTGCGGTCTTGGGTTGGAACTTAATGTCGAATTGTCCCAACTCCACTGCCCACTTTAAGATTCGCCCACTAAAGTTCGCCCTTTCAAATAGAGCTTTTAGTGGAAAGGCTGTGAGGACGACTATGGTGTGGGCGTGAAAGTAGTGTGCCAATTTTCTGGATGCCATCATTAATGCTAATGCTAGTTTCTCCAAGGGCAAGTACCTTGTTTCGGCTCCCAACAATGTCTTGCTGACATAAAAGATGGGCAGGTGTTGTATTCCTTCTGCACGAACCAACACTGCGCTAACTGCGTGCTAAGAAACTGCCAGGTACAAAAAGAGTTCTTCACCAGGTACTGGAGTAACAAGTAGTGGTGGGGAGGACATGTACTCCTTCAAGCTTTCCAAAGCTCGGTCGCATTCTTCATCCCACTCAAACTTGGCTTTTAAAGCTTGGAAGAACGGTCGTAATCTGTCCGACGATCTGCTTATGAACCGGTTGAGTGCAGCCGCCATACCAGTGAGATGCTGCACTTCTTTGACTGAGTTTGGTCTCTCCAACTCCTGGATTGCTTTGATCTGAGAGGGGTCTGCTTCTATACCTCGGTTGGTCACCAGGAAGCCCAAGAATTTGCCAGATCCAACTCCGAATGCGCATTTGGACGCGTTGAGGCGCAGCTTGTGTTTCTTTAGGATCTGGAACATCTCGCCTAGATCTTTAAGATGGTCATTCTCATCCTTGCTTTTGACCACCATGTCGTCGATGTAAGCCTCCATTGTTCTGCCTAACAATGGTTCAAACATCTTGGTGACCATCCTTTGGAATGTCGCCCCTGCGTTCTTTAGGCCAAAGGGCATGACCTTGTAGCAATATAACCCTCTTGGTGTTGTGAAGGATGTGACCTCCTGGTCTGGTTCATGCATGGCGATCTGGTGGTAGCCTCTGTATGCATCCAGGAAGCTAAGACGGTTATGCCCTGCTGTTAGGTCCACCAGTTGATCTATTCTTGGTAGAGGAAAGCTATCTTTTGGGCACGCCTTGTTGACTGTTTTGTAGTCGACGCAGACACGCCATTTACCATTCTTTTTTGGCACTACGACTGTGTTGGAGATCCACCTTGGGTAGTGCACTTCCCTTATTGCTCCTGCCTCCAGCAGGTTGCCTACCTCTTCTGTCACTATTTCGGCGTGGTGGAGTGCCGATCTGCGTGTGCGTTGAATGACTGGTCTGGCGGATGGGTGGACATTGAGTTGGTGACTGATGAAGTTTGGATCAATGCCTGGCATGTCGTAAGGTGTCCAGGCAAACACTTCGATATTAGAGGTCAAGAATTCCAAGACCTCTAATCTCTCAGCGCTGGACAACGATGAGCCAAGCAAGAAGAACTTATCCGGGTTCTTCTCATCTATTTTTACCTCCACCAAGTCTTCCACCGCTTTCTGATCAGCCTCTTTGCCGACGTCCGCGAATAGTTCATTACTTTCTGGCTCTTCCACCGAATGAACGTATCCTTTGGCAGCTCGGCTTCCATTCGCTGTGGCGAAGCACTGTTTTGACATGATCTGATCGCCATAGACTTCTTCAATTATACCGGCGTCATTGGGGAATCGCATTACCTGATGGTATGATGACGCTACCGAACGCATGGCATGCAGCCATGTTCTGCCCAGGATGATGTTGTAGGTGGAGGGGACCTTCAATACCCAGAACTCCACTTGTTTTGTTACACTTCCTGCTCTGACTGGAAGGATTATTTTGCCGACAGGCCACTCTGGCATGGAGTTGAATCCAATCAGGGGAGAAACTGCAGGTGCCAAGTCTTTGTCTTGCAGTTTCAGTTGCTTGAATGTGTCGTAATACATGATCTCACATGAACTACCCTGGTCAATCAGAATCCGCTTGACGTCAAAATCCTTGACTCGGAGAGTGACAACCAGGGCATCATTATGGGGGCAGTAAATTCGTTCCAAGTCCTTATCCGAAAAGGACATGACGTTTGTTGCCTCTGTCCTCCCCTTCTTGATGGCAGGTTGGGCACTTAATACTTCCCTAAAGTGCTCAGCCTTCTTGATTGAACCTCTGAGCTCGCATACGCGCTCAGGTTCAAAAACTCCATGAATTACATTGATAATGCCTTGAGGTGGTGCATCGTTTGGCATTCTGTTGGGATGGTCATTATGATCTTGGGGGGCCGGTTGTGCTCCTCCTTCAATGTATTCGTCCAAGTGGCCTGCTGCCACCAATTCTTCCAAGTGCTCTCTCAGTGGCGTGCAATTCTCAGTTCGGTGCCCCTTTTCTTTGTGGAAGGTGCACCGTGATCTGTCATCGTAATTTTTCTGACCTTCCCCCAGCTTGGCTGGCCATTTGACAAAAGGCTTGTCTTTTATTTCGCTCAGAATCCGATATATTGGTTTTTTGAACACCGTTGTTATGGCAGTGCGGACTCTCAACCATCGTTTGTCTGGGTCTTCTCCGTTATCTCGTCTGCCACGCCCGTTTTTATTCTGCCGATCTACTGTATTGACCTTTGCGGAGGTCTTCTTTTCTGGTACTATGGTCGCACTAGATTTTGCTTTGGCACGTGCGCCATCCTCTTCTACCCTGATGTGCTGATGCACTCTCTCCATCAGGGCCTCCATGGTGAGGGGTGGCGTCATGGTAATTGAATCCCTTAGTCGATTCCCTACTGGTAGGCCTCTTTTATACTGCGCAATGGCTAGATTGGTGGGGCAGTCTCCAATTTGGTTGAATGTCTCCCAGTAGCAACTGTTGTAAGATCTGAGGGTCTCTTTTTCACCCATGTCGATGGAGAGTAACTGGTCTATCTCCACCGGTGTTTTAGTATTTGTCCGAAATCTTGTTACGAATGCTTCCGCCAGTTGAGCCCAGGAGGCTATGCTGCCTTCTGGGAGTTTCTCGAACCAAGTCAAGCCTAGGTCGCCAAGACTTGACGGGAAGAGTATGCACATTAAGGCCTCGTTTCGCCTGTACACAGCCATGACTTGGCGAAAGTGGCTCAAGTGTGAATATGGGTCCGTCTTCCCTTCATATGTATTGAATTTCGGCTGAAGGAAGCTTGATGGTAGGGGTGCGTTTTTGATCGCTGGGACAAACGGCGAAGTCTGTAGTCTTGCCAATGCCTTGTCCGTTGGTTCGTAGGCCGGTCACGGTATTGGCATTCCAACCTCGACGCTTCCATGCGTCCGAGGAGCCAACCGTTGTAAGGCCGAAACTCGGTGTGGATCCCTTGCCCTGGCATCCTCCTTGCATCGTGCTTTTTCTTCTAGCACGGTTCGTAAGTCGGATGACCTGGGCAGCTCTGTTTGTCTGGATCTGGTTTGGTGTGAATGTGAAGGCCAATACGTGCTTCCTTCAGTGTATGATCTTTCGGATCTCGTCCTCTCAGACCTGGAGTGACGAGTCCTTGAAGATAAGGAGTGAGTGTCGCCTGTCCTGAGGCTTCTGCTCTCTCCTTGGGAGGGTGTAGTATTCCTACTACGATTCTCTGAGTGGCGAGGGGGCGTCTTGTGCTTGTGCCCCTCTCCTGTCGCCACATCTTTAGTCTTCATCTGTCGTTTCAAAGCCTCCATGTCCGCCGCCATCTTTCGAATTAGTTCATCTTGTTCCTTCACGCGATCTTCCAGGGCTTGAGGATCAATCCTCCTCCTTTGCCTGTCAGGACTCTGAGAGTGACGAGGGCTGCTATTCCGCCTTCCCCTGCCACTCCTCCTGGAGTTATGTTGTTGGGGCTCCAGATCCGCCATGGGAGGGACAGAGGGTAATCCTTCACGCCTTGCGCCCCCCTCTGGAGTTAGTTCGTCGATGACGGACTGCGGCAAGTCTTCAATGTGTGCCATTGACTGAGAAAAGGAGAAGCTTAGTCAAGAGGTTTTTGTTCTTGTCTGTTCTTCCCACAGACGGCACCAATTGTACGGGGAGGAAATAATTCTCCTCGTATAATCCTGTTGACCAAGTCCACGCTCCTCCGTACGACGTCGCTTTGTCACCTGAAAACACAAACGTGAGCTAGCCGGCGGGTGTGTGCCGGAAACCTCTCCGATGCCTAAGTCAGTAAGCTTGACAAATAGACAAAGTTTTAGGTTCTCAAAAAGGTTGTGTTCAATTACCTCCTCCAAGGTGATGCTTGTGAGCTTTTATAAGTTTCCCGTGGCACAATCCTAGTAGGACTTGTATTTCTCCATGCAGAGTCCTCCTAGGATTCATGCTCCTAAGGATAATGCCTATCCTTTTACACCCTCCCCCACTGCTTAAACCAAGTGGGATGGTTTTCTTTATGGCCGAACTTCCATTTGACCGAAGTAAAATTGGCTATACCGAGCCACAGAGGGCCGAACTATCCTTAGCTCGGTCTTCTCCTCTAACTCCTTACTTCGGCTGCCCTGTTCAACCTTGATGTGCTTAGATCAAACTTCCAAGTAACAAGTTCTGACCGACCTAACCATTGTAAATCACGACCGGACTAATTCCGAAACCGGCCTTCCCAGAACATACTGTGACCGGACTAACTCTGAGACCGGCCTAACTCCGAGTTGCCTCCGGACCGGAGTAGCTTTATTCTTCCTTGGGCCGACGCAACTATCTCTTCTTGAGCCGGAGTAATCACACCTCCTTGGGCCGGAGTAACTTTGCCGGAGTAATCTTGCTCTCCTGGGCCGGAGTATCCTTTACGGCCTTTTTTACTCAGTCCTTCGCGTTTTGGGCCTCAAAGCCCAACTCGCAGCTCGGCCCAATTTTTCCCAAAAATTACCCTCTCATTACACTAGCCCAAGAACTTGACGCTCTCTTTCGATCGAACATCTGATTCATAATCTGTGTCCTAATTGCGTCAACCATTCGGGTAATTGGTAAATGGCGCGCTTCCTTTATACAATTGTTAAATGATTCGGCAGCGTTGGAACACATCTCACCCTAACAGTTGCCTCTGAAAAATGTGCAATTTTGATATGTAATGTGTGAGGTAAAATAAGTCATGAACATGGTATAAGAATAAGTTTAATGTAATTGTTTATGTGTTCCGTTACCTGAAATACGCGTTGCCCAGTGGTGCGGCTATAGATCTTGTAAAAAATTGACAGCGATATGCCTTCCGGACTGTATGAACACCTGGATTTTTTCGTTGAAGTCAACTACGGTAGGTGCGTAGGCACATTCTCGCAATTTACTTACCAGTCCAATACGGTATAATTTGTTGACATATTTCTTCTTGTCCTTCAAATTCCTCTGTAAATGTTGCATACAAAAAGTGTGGTAGGCAAATGGGAAAACGGTTGGCAACAATTCGATAATACTGACATGACGATCCGAAACAAATGTTAGATTCCGGTCCCCAACAACTACGTTAGCCAAATTTTGTAAGAACCATACCCAATTCGCTGCATTTTCGAAATCAACAATTGCAAAAGCCATCGAGAACAAACCTGGAACAATAAAAAAAATTTAAAAAAATAACACAAAAGTGCTGAAATCATAGTGTATACCGCGCTGGAATTAACATTCCATTGTGAGTGAAATCAATCACATATTTTGGCGATCCCCTAGAATCATGACAAGCACAACAATTACAAAAACATTACCTTGGTTGCCATCTTTTACGGTCACTGCAAGTAGGCTACCTTTAAACCTACCTTTGAGAAACGTACCATCAAGAAACAATAGCGGGCAACAGTGGTTAAACCCATCTATGCATGCTTTGAATGATATGAACAGCCTATTAAAACGACGTGTGTTGTGTTCATCGAAGTCAAGATTATATAACTTCCAGGGTTATATTCCATAACTGTGTTGCTGTACCAACGCAATTGGTCGAATGATACGGAATGATCACCACAAAGTTCTCATTTGGCTTTTTCAACACCCAACCAAGCTACTCGATAACTAATATGCAGACCATATGCTTTTTTGAAATCGTACTTAAAGTCGGTAGTGCGAGTCAATGGTTTGTCATACATACGTTCTGCAATAACATTTGCAACAAGCTCAGACCCCATCCTTGGGTTTCTGTCGGTACGCACAGCAACTCCACACGTGCGGTCATGATTCCACTTCTTTAGATAAAAATACCCATTAGCATTTAACACTCTCGCATGGATGGACCACAAACACCCCATTGACTCGCTAAACATGCATTTAGCCGTAATACGAACGGAGTCGTTCTTTCTGAACCTAAACTGAAACCCATATTTGATTGCGTATTTGCTGAGAACCTTGCGAAATTCCACTGCCCCTCCCTCAAAACATTGCTTAATATTAGTTATGTCATCTGCCTAATTCGCTGACAACAACACCTTGCTAGTGTGTTGGCAAAATTAGGCAACAAGTCAGCATCCTCGTACATATTTGTGACCATTTCCAAGCCGTCACAAACTGTGCCATCGTGCCCATGAGCCAGACTCCCACCACGTTTGACACCCTGTGCTTGACCACAGCTTACTACATCGACATCAATATGCTCCAACCAAAATGACCTAGTAAGACATAACATGTTTTCAAAGTCTGATTTGTTTTCCATTTTGAAATTATCGTATCCTGGAATATTGAATGACATGGAAACCAAATCAGGCTTTAATTCGATGAAGCGGTCACACACATGAGCGGTCAATCTGCTAAACGTAAAATCAAAATGAACCATAACAACAACGTTCTTATTCTCGTACGAACACAACAACATTATACTGTCACCCATTCTTACACGGAAACAAGAAAATATGTAAAATGCATATGAAACTCATGTTCATCAAGTCTACAATATATGTATGCTATTATTACACATTATTTCGAAACGTAACAAACGAAAATGGTGATGAGGATGATGTGGACGTAGCAACATGACAATAACAGCCCCCACATCAGCCTTCGACCCCCTCACCACAATCAAAAACAATAACAAATAAACAACAAATACATTACCGTGGACGAACTTGAAGAATGATGCACCACAAAAACTGCAACACAACAAACGCCTCACCTACAAAACTTAGCCACGTCTTTGAACACCTTGCCCCCTTTTCTCCCACGCAAAATTCAAGTATTGATGAACCTTGTCATCCCTATAGATATGGCAATATGTGATATTCCATATCGTCCGCAACGAAACCTACGTAATAAATAGGATTTTTATCGAACCCTCCCAAAAACGTTTCCAATCACCAAATACAAAGGGCACAAACGTCATTAACACCAAACACACAAAAGCAACATGGGATCTTACGGAACACAAATCTACAAAGAAAAGACTCCAATATGTATTATTTTAAAAGTAGGACTTATTGGAGTAAAACTCTCCCAAATGGGATTTACCAATAATTTCCCCTAAAATTATTAGTCCAATCCAACACTAAAAATAAAATAAATAAATAAATAAATAATAAAAAAAAAACAGCAATAAAAAGCGAACTTGAGAGTTTAGAGAGACTCAACACATGATACCTAGATAGTGGATGTAGTTCAAACTCTTTACTCTAAATCTTGTCCATGGCACCAAATTTAATTACCACACCACTTTCAACTATACACTTCCGATCAAATACCCATATTTGATGGAGAAAATTATGGTTATTGGAGTATTCAAATGAAGACTCTCTTTATTTCTCAAGATCTATGTGAGATAATAGAGAAAGGTTTTCTTGTTCCAAAAGATCATGAAACATTAGCATCGTGGACACAAAACAAAAAAAATGAGTACAAAGAGAATAAGAAGAAATATGCAAAGGCGTCACTCAACATATTTTTGGCATCAAACCAACAAATTGGTAACTTCAAGGGATGTTCACTTTGATGAAATGAAAGCATGGGATTGGAAAAATTCACATAAAGCTAAAACATTCATACAACAGACAAAGGCAAGCCAAGTTCTTCTAATTCAGATTCACTAATTCCACAAAGTCATTTTGAAGAAAGTGACTCGGAATCTGATTCAGAATCGCCTATTAGAAGGGCATGGCCTTAAAGAGAAATTTATGATTCATGCAATTTTGCATTTTTCTCTTGTGAGCCTCAAAATTTTGAAGAAGCAGCTAAAAGTCAAGTTTGGCAAAAAGCAATGGATGAAGAGTTGTTCACAATTTTCAAAAATCAAACTTGGGAGCTTATGGATCATCCTAAACAAAAAGATATTTTTGGTATCAGAGCAAAGTGTTTCCACTTACCAAGCCACTAGGTGAAAATTTTGCATTGAAAGTTGACAAGACTAATGACTCCATAATCTGGCATTTGAGATATAGACATTTAAACTACAATGGACTGGAACAACTTAGTCAAAAGGGCATGGTAATTGGGCTTCCAAAAATTGAACAAAATGACAAAACATGTGAAGGATATATATTTAAAAAAATGCATCAATTACCTTTTCCCAAGATTGCTTGGCAAGCAAAAGCTCCACTTGAACTAGTACATGCAGACATTTGTGGACCAACAAGAACTCGCTCTTTTGGAAACAAAAAATATTGTCTTCTCTTTGTTGATGATTTCAGCAGGATGATGTGGGTTTACTTCTTGGAACAAAAGTCATAATCTTTCTCAACATTTCTCCAGTTCAAGAAGATGGTAGAAAGACAAAGTGGTCGTAGTCTGAAAATGCTTAGGACAGATCAAGGTGGAGAATTCTTGTCTAAATAATTCACAAGGTATTGCAAAGATGAAGAAATCAAGCGCCAATTGACCATTCCCCACACTCTTCAGCAAAATGGAGTGATAGAAAGGAAGAACCGCACCATTGTCGAGATGGCAACAAGTATGCTCAAGGCAAAAGATCTTCCCAACAATTTTCGGGCTAAAGTAGTCAACACTGCTATTTTCATCCTCAACTAGTCTCTAACAAAGGTTGTTGTTAACAAAACTCCCTATGAAGCTTGGCACAATCGCAAGCCAGTGGTAAATTTTTTTTAAGTTTTTGGATGCATTGCATACTCCTTTTTTCCTACTCAATATAGAGAAATATTTGACGAAAAATGAAAAAAAATCATTTCATCGACTATTACAACAAATCAAAAGGTTATCGACTTTTTGATCCAAAAAGTCGATAACCTTTTATTATGGTTGTTCTGCCTGTGGTAAATTTAATCATCAATCCAAATATTGTAATTTCAGATGCACCAAGTGCGAAATTCCTAACCATTCACAGATAAAACCAAAAATATTTTCTTCTCTTTGTTGATAATTTTAGCAGGATGATGTGGGGCTACATCTTGGAACAAAAGCAAAAGACAGTGTCACTCTCATCAGTTGAAGCAGAATATATCGCTACCACCGATGCCGCTTGTGAAGCTGTATGGCTTAGAAGAATTCTTGCAGATCTACAGCAAAAGCAAATTAACCCCACAATAATTTACTGCAACAACATATTTGCCATTGCCATGACAAAAAATCCAGTTTTTTAGGCTCGAATAAAGCACATTGAACTTCATCATCGCTTTATCAGAAATTTGGTTAGCAAAGAAGAAATTCAATTGAAGTTCATCAATACTAACAAACAACTTGCAGACATTTTTACCAAGGCAGTGTTATCACAAAAATTAAATCAATTCAAAATCTTCTTCCGTATTACAAATTAAGAGGGGTGTTAAAATTTAATAATTTGTAATAAAGTTTAAGTTGGTGTGGTTGTTGTTGTAATAGATGTAATTGGTGTGGTTGTTGTAGTAGGTGAAGTTAGTGTAGTTGTTAAAGTAGGTGGTTCATTATCATTGAATTAAGAATTTGGCAGCCTTGCCAATATAATGGTAAGAGCTCCTCATTTGTAAACATCAAGCAAGAGCAATACAAACCATTTTGAGATCTCTTTTTTCCTCTCTCTATCTCTAAAAATCTCTCTCTTTCTCTCACTCTCTCTCTCTCTCTCTCTATATATATATATATATTTGGGTATTTAATTTTCTCTTTCTCTAGAATTTGGTTCCATCATAATTTTCGCAAATATACCTTTTTCTAGTCAAACTCTTTACTCTAAATCAAGGTATATTTGTGAAAATTATGATGGAACCAAATTCAATTATTACTACCTTCAACTATACTTCCAATCAAATACCCACATTTGATGGAGAAAATTATGGTTATTGGAGTATTCAAATAAAAACTCTCTTTATTTCTCAAGATCTATAGAAGATAGTAGAGGAAGGTTTTTCAGTTTCAGAATATCATGAAACATTTGCATCTTGGACACAAGGCAAACAAAAGGAGTACAAAGACAATAAGAAAAAAAGATGCAAATGCATCACTCAACATACAACAGGGGGTAAGCAAATCTAGTTTTCCTAGAATAATTAGTGCAAAAAATTCTAGTGAGGCTTGGGAAATCTTAAAACAAGAATTCCAAGGTTCTAAAAAAGTTATCTCCATTAAACTTCAGTCTTTATGACGTGATTTTGATAATCTAGCCATGAAAGAAAATGAGATTGTCCAATCTTTCTCCACAAGAGTTACAGAAATTACAAATCAAATCATAAGTTATGGAGATACAATCGGAGAGAGAAAAATTGTTGAAAAAATATTGAGAAGTTTGCCACAAAAATTTGAACACATTGTTGCTGCAATTGAAGAGTCAAAAGACCTATCTCAACTCCTTTTTCATGAGCTTATGGGTTCTCTTAAAGCCCATGAAAAGAGATGGCCAGATTCACTAGACCAAATACGGGAGCAAATATTGAGCAATACAAACCATTTGAGCTCTCTCTTCCTCTCTCCCTAAAAATCTCTCTCTATATTTTTGGGTCTTTAATTTTCTCTTTCTCTAGAATTTGGTTTCATCATAATTTTCGCAAATATACCTTGCATCCAACATATTTTTGGTGTCAGAGCAATTTTAGCCCTGGTAGCACAGCTGAAATTGCCGGTCCACCAACTAGATGTAAAATTAGCATTTTTGAATGGCGATATAGAAGAAGAAGTATATGTGGAGCAACCACAAGGCTATGTAGTAGAAGAAAAAGAAGATATGGTCTATTGGCTAAGAAAAACACTCTATAGTCTAAAATAGGCCCCGCGTGCTTGGAATAGTAACATAGATAAATACTTTATTCATAACGGTTTTCAAAAAGGTCCTAGTGAGCCATCATTATATGTGAAAAAAGGAGGTACCAATGATTTTCTCATCGTCTGCCTTTATGTTGATGATTTAATTTTCACCGGCGCTAATCCTGTGATGCTAAATGATTTCAAAAAAGCTATGATGCAAGAATATGAAATGACAAATCTTGGCCTAATGAAATATTTTCTTGGCATCCAAGTGCGGCAGACCAAAGGAGAAATTTTTATTTCTCAAGAGAAGTACACGGAAGATTTGCTGAAAAGATTCAACATGTCAACATGAAAGCCAATTTCAACACCCATGATGACAAATGGCATGGTAAGTGGAAACACTTTATTTGGTGCCATTTTGACACTTGCCACTGGGGAATTATGTTTATCATTTCTTTTGCATTCATCTCCAACATATGGTAGAAAGACAAAATGGTCGTTGTCTGAAAATGATCAGGGCAAATTGAGGTAGATGAAGGTTTTCCTGTTCCAGAAGATCCTGGAACATTAGATGAATGTAATTTTGCATTTTTCTCTTGTGAGAAAAAATATGTTTATCTTCTTTTTTTTTGCATTCATCTCCAACAAAATTTATTGAGTATCCCTTTTGAATTAATTGACCAACACTGAGTAATTTTGAGTTAAATCAGGGACATATAAGACATCATCAATGGGTTTTGTTTTACCTCCCTTGGTTTGTACCGCGATGGTTCATTTGCCTTTGACTAATTTTTGGTTTCCATCTCCCAATTTGACTTGAGAGGAGATTTGGTTGTCTATTTGGACAAAGTACTTCTGGTTTCCCATCATATAGCTGCTACATCCATTGTCCAGGTACCATGTGTTGAGTGTATCTTGTTGTGTGCTCATACAAAAGAAGAACACTTGAGCTGGATCATTTTCTTCAGAAAATTTGCTTCATTGTTCACTTCTTTTTTCTGATACCAGCAGTCCTTCTGTGAATGGTTAGGAATTTTGCACTTAGTGCATATGAAATTACAATCTTTGGATTGATGATTAGATTTACTACACACATGACAGCCAGAATTGAATTTTGTGTTACTAGTTCAATATGTTTCTTGGTGAAAATTTCTTCTTCCTTTTCCTCAGGTATGGTTACTAAAATTTTGGTGTCCCGTTCTTTGTTATTGTTGAACAATGCCATGACCCTGTTCTCCCAAAGTCTACTTTCTGCGATATTAAGCTTTGATTGGAAGGCTTGCTCAATATTTGCTCCTGCATTTGGTCTAGGGAATCTGGTTATTCTTTTTTCATGGGCTGTAAGAGAAGCCATAAGCTCATGAAAAGGGAGTTGAGATAGGTCTTTTGACTCTTCAATTATAGCAACAATGTGTTCAAATTTTTGTGGCAAACTTCTCAATATTTTTTCAACAATTTTTCTCTCTCTGATTGTATCTCTATAACTTTTGATTTGATTTATAATTTATGTAACTCTTGTGGAGAAAGATTGGACAATCTCATTTTCTTTCATGGCTAGATTATCAAAATTATGCAAAGACTGAAGTTCAATGGAGATAACTTTTTCAAAACCTTGGAATTATTGTTTTAAGATTTCCCAAGCCTCTCAAGAATTTTATGCACCAATTATTCTAGGAAAAATAGATTTGCTTACCCCCTGTTGTATGTTAAGTGACGCTTTTGCATATTTATTTTTATTCTTTTTGTACTCCTTTTGTTTACCTTGTGTCCATGGTGCTAATGTTTCATGATCTTCTGGAATAGGAAAACCTTCATCCACTATCTCTCATAGATCTTGAGCAATAAAGAGAGTCTTCATTTGAATACTCCAACAACCATAATTCTCTCCGTCAAATATGGATATTTGATTGGAAGTATAGTTGAAGGTGGTGGTGATTGAATTTGGTTTCCAAGAAGTAGACCCACATCATCCTGTTGAAATCATCAACAAAAAGAAGAAATTTTTTTTTTTTTTAGTTTCATGTTAAATGGAAACAAAGAAAGAACAAAATGACAAAACATATGAAAGATGCATATTTGGAATTCTCCACCTCGATTTATCTTGAGTGTTTTCAAACAATGACAAAGAACGGGATGCCAAAATTTTGGAAACCGTAGCCAAGGAAGAGGAAATTTTTACCAAGAAACATATCGAGCTGGTAACACAAAATTTAATTATGGTTGTCATGTGTGTGGTTTATCTAACCATCAATCCAAATATTGTAATTTTAGATGCACTAAGTGCAAAATTCCTAACCATTCACAGAAGGACTGTTGGCATCAGAAAAAAGAAATGAAAAGTAAAGCAAATTTTTCTAAAGAAAATGATCCAACTCAAGTGATCTTTTCTTGCATGAGCACTCAACAAGATGCATTCAACACATGGTACCCAGACAGTGGATGTAGCAACCATATGATGGGAAACTAGAAGTACTTTGTCCAACTGGACAACCAAATCTCCTCTCAAGTCAAATTGGGAGATGAAAACCAAAAACCAGTCAAAGGCAAAGGAACCATCGCGGTACAAACCAAGGGAGGTAAAACAAAATTCATTGATGATGTTTTATATGTCCCTGATTTAACTCAAAATTTACTTAGTGTTGGTTAATTGATTCAAAAAGGATACTCAACAAATTTTGTTAGAGATGAATGCAAAATAAAAGATAAACATAACTCACTAGTGACAAGTGTCAAAATGGCACCAAACAAAGTATTTCCACTCATTATGCCACTGGATGAAAATTTTACATTGAAAGTTGACAAGACTAATGACTCCATAATCTGGCATTTGAGATATGGACATTTAAACTACAAAGGAGAGGAACAATTTAGTCAAAAGGGCATGGTAATTGGGCTTTCAAAAATTGAACAAAATAACAAAACATGTGAAGGATGCATATTTGAAAAAATGCAGAGATTACCTTTTCCCAAGATTGCTTGGCAAGAAAAAGCTCCACTTGAACTGGTACATGCAGACATTTGTGAACCAACAAGAACTCCCTCTTTTGGAAGCAAAAAATATTTTCCTCTCTTTGTTGATGATTTCAGTGGGATGATGTGGGTCTACTTCTTGGAACAAAAGTCAGAATCTTTCTCAACATTTCTCCAGTTTAAGAAGATGGTAGAAAGACAAAGTAGTTCATTATCATTGAATTAAGAATTTGGTAGCGTTGCTTATACAATAGTAAGAGCTCCTCATTTGTAAACATCAAGCAAGAGCAATACAAACCATTTTGAGCTCTATCTTCCTCTCTCTCTAAAAATCTCTCTCTATATTTTTGGGTCTTTAATTTTCTCTTTCTCTAGAATTTCGTTCTATCATAAATGGACTGCGTCATCAGATTTCAGAGTCACCATCTAATATTTTGAAAAAATTGGGAAACCTTGTGACTCGTGCCAAGGCCATTGTTCATCGTAACCATAGATGCTTGGCTTGGAACTTTAAATTTGAGAAGGGAAAGTTATTAATTGAGCACCCCCGCTCACCCGATCAAAAGATTAGCTTCTACTAAACCATGATATGAGTTTTATTAACTTTATATGTTCATATCTTGATTTATTTAATAATCCTAAAATTTACTATGTGAAGCAAATAAGTATAGACTATATTGTTCATTTTGGAACAATTTGGTTTCATATATTTTGAAAGAGTTTTGAAGATGTACAACTCAAAAAAATTAAGTTTACAAACATAAAAATCAACATCATTCCAAATTAAGCGACACAACTTCCATCCACCGGCATTCATACAGTTATATCAAGTGAGCAAGTAGCCACATAGTAGGATTCTTAAATATAGTAAGAAAACACACACATAAACGGGATGCTAAAACATAAAAACTCACACATATTCTTACTGACAGAGTAATGCTAGGGATCATAAAGAAAATATCATGAAGATAATCATGAAAGATTCTCCACCTTTGGATTACACATACAATAAAACATCACACACTAATCAAAGGATAAAAAATCTTCATGATGCACTTCATTATATTTTTTTCATGATCCCTAGTATTATTCTTTTACTGACGTCCTGCAAACAGCTACAAAACAAAGTTAGTAAAACATGTATGATCTTATATACAAAATCCTAATGCAAGTCACTCATGAAATGCAACTAAAGATTCAAATTTTAATATATGACATATGAATCATCTCAAAACATGAGATAGCGCACATAATCACATAAGAATTGATTAAACCCACAGATGCAAAATGAGCCGAATCTAGATGCATGAAATATGGATACAGAATATGGATATGATGAAAAGGAAAATATGATGCTATGTACAGATATGGGAAGCGAGTAAATAAAAAGGATAAAAAGAAATGGGATTGAAAGATATACATAGAAAGAGGTAAAAAGAAGCAGCGGTTGGGAATTATTACAACATTGAATAATTACAAAACCAAATAAAAAAACGTGGGATTGGGAGATTATCACAATACAAACCAAAACTAACAAATCATACAAATAAAATAAAAAAGTTAAAATAAAATTAATTTACTGCGACAACATGTTTGCCATTGCCATGACAAAAAATCCAATTTTTAATGCTCGAACAAAGCACATTGAATTTCATCATCACTTTATTAGAAATTTGGTTGGCAAAGAAGAAATTCAGTTGAAGTTCGTTAATACTAATGAACAACTTGCAGACATTTTTACCAAGGCAGTGTTATCACAAAAATTAGATCAATTCAAAATCTTCTTCTGTATTACAAATTAGGACAAATTACACAAATAGTCCCTATAATTTGGAGCTTGTGTCACTTTGGTCCCTGACTTTTCAATTGTGACATATTTGACCCTGAATTTTGAATCTTGTTCCAAATAAGGACAATTGAATATATAATTAGATTTTTCAAGGGTAAAATTATCAATTTGATAAAATGTAAACTAATTTGACAAAAATAAATGTCAAACAAATATTTTTGAATTTTTAAAAATTATTTCTACCTACTAAAAATAAAATTATGTAAAATTGATAAATCTTTTAGACATTTATTTATTTTTTTTTACCAAATTAATTTTTATTATGTGTTTGGATGATGATCATGTAAAATTAATTTTAAAAAATTAATCATGTAATTTTTATTAATTTTACATAATTTTATCATTGGTGGATAAAAATAATTTTAAAAAAATTAAAAATATTTTTATGACATTTATTTTTGTCAAATTAGTTTATGTTTTGTCAAATTGACGATTTTACCCTTGAAAAATCTAATAATATTTTCAATTGTCCTTATTTGGAACAAGATTCAAAATTCTGGGTCAAATGTGTCACAATTGAAAAGTCAGGGACCAAAGTGACACAAGTCCCAAACTATAGGGCCTATTAGTGTAATTAACCTTACAAATTAAGAGGATGTGTTAAAATTTAATAATTTGTAATAAAGTTTAAGTTAGTGTGGTTCTTGAAGTAGGTAGTTCATTATCATTGCATTAAGAATTTGGTAGCGTTGCCAATATAATGGTAAGAGCTCTTCATTTGTAAACATCAAGCTAGAGCAATACAACCATTTTGAGCTCTCTTTTTATCTCTCTCTAAATATCTCTCTCTCTCTCTCTCTCTCTCTATATATATATATATATATATATATGTTTGGGTCTTTAATTTTATCTTTCTCTGCAACTTGATTTCATCATAATTTTCGCAAATATACCTTTGATTTAGAGTAAAGAGTTTGAATAGAAAAAGGGTTTGGCTCTGATACCAAAAATATGTTGGGTGTAAGGTATATTTGCGAAAATTATGATGGAACCAAATTATAGCGATCCCAATTTTCCCATCCTAGTTTTCCCTTCCTTTGTTTATTGTATTCCAGACTTGGTTCTATGGTTATGTTGTTGTCTTATTCTCATTTTCATCATTTACTCTTTGTATTTGAGTCTTGGGTTGTGTTGGGCAGGTTTGGAACAGGTTAGCTGTGTTTAGAAACCAAAAGTTGATGCTCAGATTTTGGCCATCACGCTCGAGCGGGGCTTTTGACGCTCAAGCGGGCCCTTTGTTGTTGCTTATCCGCTCGAGCGAGCGTTTTAACGCTCGAGTGTGAATATTCATCTCCCAGTATTTTCTCTGCAGGTCATCGTACGCTCGAGTGGGAGTTTTGACGCTCGAGCGGGCCCTTTCGATTTTGTTCCTCCGCTCGAGCGGGGAGCCTGACGCTCGAGCGGGGACCATGGTCTGCAAAACTTCTAGAAGTGTGCAATCGACGCTCGATCGGTGCTTTTCACGCTCGAGCGTGAGTCTATGTCTGACGCTCGAGTGGAGAGTTCCACGCTCGAGCGGGGCGACTTTTATATCAGTCCGAAAAGTGACATTTTGGATCACTTTTTAACTTTCTTTCTCTCTCCTACTTTTTCAAAACCTCCATTGGAGAGCACCTTACTCTAAAACTCCAACTTCTCTCTAGGGTTTGATCTAGTAGGAGTGATCTTCTATCCTTGGGCCTTTGTAAAAAGTGTGGAGCTTGTTGAGGGTTACATTTTGATCCGAAAATATTGTGGTTTGGAGCACTTTCAAATTTCTTTATCTTCTCCTTTGAGCTCCGAATTTGAGGTAGAGATAACTACTCATTTTTATGGTCTTTGACATAAACTATTGTTCATTTTGATGTAATGTTGAAGTTGGGTAATTTGGGGTGTTAGGGTTTCAAAATGAATAAAGAGGGGTTTGGTTATTTTGGCTCATAAATGTGTATCTTGGGTCTTAAAATGATGGTATGGATGTTGTTGATGATATATGGGACCTTTGGGTCATTGTAGAGAAAAAGGGGGAGAAAGCCCTAAATTGTTGTATGAATTAATTTGGGAATGTTGTGGAAATATGGAATTGAGTTGGAAATAATGAAATTGGCTCATTATAAGAGGGAATGGTGGAGTTGGATTTATTAATCGCTCTCTTATGAAATTGTTGTCAAATTATCTGTTGATGCATTTATTATTTGTTTAGAAATAAATTGCTTTGAGCTATCGGTGGAGAATATTCTTGATTGTTGTAGGCAATGCATGATGATTAGGCGAATTAAAACTAATCAATTGATTATGTCATCGAATATGACAAGTGGAATAATACATCAAATTTATGTATTGACTGCTCATGTATATGATATGTGTTTATATACATTGTGTTGTGTGGGAGGAGATAGGGAATGCACTCCACGGTTTAGGGGAAGATAGGGGATGGACTCCTAAATCGGATTTTATTTGGGAGGAGATAGGGGATGAACTCCATTGATACAGCAAATCTGTGCATCATTTATGAAGTATGGAAGTGTTTTAAATGTGTTATTGATACAGCAAATCTGTGTATCATTTGTGAAGTATGGAAGTGTTTTGATGTGGTATTGATACAGCAAGTATGTGTATCTATTGTGAATTATAGAAGTGTTTTGATATGAGTTATAGTCTCATTAAATTATTGGCCAGGTTCTGAGTCTTATTCATAGATTGAGAACTGGATAAGTAATGGAAAATGAAATGAAACATGGACATATTTGTCATGGAATTGAAATGTGTTATAAGTTGGTATATATGAGTTAAACATTTATCGAATGCTAATGTTTTAGTTATTGCTCATATTATGTTTAACATATCTCTACTGGGCGTTGGCTCACCCTATATGGGACATCATTTTTCAAGTTCAGGTATTATGCCGCCTCCGAGGTCTTAGCTTGGATGGTTGTGGGAGTTGAAGGCTCTTGTTTATTTTGTGTATTACATGTAAATCAAGCCAAGGGCTTATTTTGTGCTTTGAGTTAGTACTCTCTTTTTGTAACCAAGTGTTAACTTGAAAAGTTGTAAGCCCGTACGACATTTACTTTTGATGTCAACATGTAATACTTTTGTAATGAATACTCTGATGAATGAAATTATGCTTTATTCTCTTATGTCTAAGCATGTCAAGATTGTATGATTTATAGGTTTATTTCGAGGGCGTTACAAATCACCACCACCTTCAACTGTACTTCCAATCAAATACCCATATTTGATGGAGAAAATTATGATTATTAGAGTATTCAAATGAAGACTCTCTTTATTTCTCAAGATCTATGGGAGTTAGTGAAGGAAGGTTTTCCTGTTCCAAAAAATCATGAAACATTAGTATCATGGACACAAGGCAAACAAAAGGAGTACAAAGAGAATAAGAAAAAAGATGCAAAGGCGTCACTCAACATACAACAGAGGGTAAGCAAATCTATTTTCCTATAATAATTGGTGCGCAAAAAATTCTAGAGAGGCTTGGGAAATCTTAAAACAAGAATTCCAAGGTTCTGAAAAAGTTATCTCCATTAAACTTCAGTCTTTATGGTGTGATTTTGATAATCTAGCCCTGAAAGAAAATGAGATTGTCCAATCTTTCTCCACAAGAGTTACTGAAATTATAAATCAAATAAGAAATTATGGAGATATTATTGAAGAGAGAAATTATTGAAAAAATATTGAGAAGTTTACCACAAAAATTTGAACACATTGTTGCTGTAATTGAAAAGTTAAAAGACCTATCTCAACTCCTTTTTCATGAGCTTATGGGTTCTCTTGAAGCCCATGAAAAAAGAATGGCCAAATTCACAGGACCAAATATTGAGCAAGCCTTCTAATCAAAGTTCTGATACCAAAAATATGTTGGGTGCAAGGTATATTTTTGGTGTCAGAGCCAAACCATTTTTCTGTTCAAACTTTTTACTCTAAATCTTGTTCATGGCACCAAATTCAATCACCACCACCTTTAACTATACTTCTTTTTTTCTGATATTAGCAGTCCTTCTGTGAATGGTTAGGAATTTTGCAATTGGTGCATCTGAAATTACAACCTTTAGATTGATGATTAGATTTATAACAATAAAGAACGGGACACCAAATTTTGGTAATCGTAGCCAAGGAAGAGGAATAAGAAATTTTCATCAAGAAACAAATCAAGCTAGTAACACAAAATTTAATTTTGACTTGCAAGATACACTGACAGTGATTGGACAGGTCCCATTGATGAACGAAAAAGTACATTAGGATATGTGTTTTTCATCCTCAACCGGTCTCCAACAAAGGCTCTTGTTAACAAAACTCCCTATGAAGTTTGGCACAATCGCAAGTCGGTGGTAAATTTTTTTGAAGTTTTTGGATGCTTTGCATACTTCCTTATTCCTTCTCAATATAGGGAAAAATTTGACGAAAAATGAGAAAAATTCATTTTCATCGATTATTGCGATGAATCAAAAGGTTATTGACTTTTTGATCCAAAAACTAACAAATTAGTAACTTCAAGGGATGTGCACTTTGATTAAATGAAAGCATGGGATTGGAAAAATTCACGAGGCTGAAACATTCACACAACCAATAGTCACTTTCTTCAAAATGACTTTGTGGAATTGATGAATCTGAATTAGAAGAACTTGGCTTGCCTTTATCTGGTTGTATAAACATTGTGTAAAATAGTATCCAATCTACTAAAATTATATTGATTTGCATGAATTCATATTGCTTTATCTGTTAACCACGAATTAAACTTTAAAATTTATAATCCGTTTTCAAAATCATTCAGCTTTGCATAGTTAATACATATATATATTTTTTAACATTTAAGAAAATATCAAAATAAAAATAAGTCGGAAATGAATTTAAAATGTAAAATTTATTACAAATTAATAATTATATATATGGAATATATTATATAAAATTAATTTATATTACATATATATAAAATATTATACAAATTAATATTATATATTATATAAATATTTAATAATTAATTAAAATATTTTTCAATTCGTCTAAAATTAACCAAACCGTAGTCGACCAATTTGGCGGAGGGTGATTCTACTTACACTACTATTTAATCTCTTTACACCCTCTATTTCATTACACCACTAAAAAAAAATGTAATTCTCATTACATCCCCAATATATTACCAAAACTAACCCAATTTCATCTCTTTACACCACTAATTTTTGTAACACGGTACTTAACAATTTACATTATTCTGATGTTATGCTGCCTGAAAAAATAGATTTCCCCAGCATTTTGTTACTATACATTTACAGAGACACTTTCTTCCAAACAATGATTTTTTAATTTGTGGTGGACCTGTTCGGTAATAAAATGCTAATTAATTTGAATTACTCTAGTGCCATGTTACCGGACAATAATTTTTTTCCCAGTATTATGTTGTTGTCCAATTAGATGATAATAAGAAATTAATTTGGCCCACTTGTGAAGTACATGTTCAGTGATACATTATTATACAAATGGGATTACTCTAGTATCATATTATCAAACTACAATAGAGTTGTCTAGGCCCTCGTCGTTGTACATTGAAAGATTTATTTTTTTCTTGAAACATCCATAAAAAAATTCATAAATCAAACACGCATCCATAAAATCGTATATAAAAAGTATCCATAAAATTATTCATAAAAGCATTAAGTGTACGAATATCCATAAAGTATTCATAAAATCTGTCATTGTTTGCATCCATCAATTAAACATGTTATCACAATTCGTTTTGGTAATTTGTAGGTAATTTTACCCCTTAATAGAAATAGATATCCACACTTTTTAAGACCTATCAACCTTAATTGTTCCTCCTTGATCTTTTTGTTGTCTTTATAATAACCACTTTTTTTATGTAATTCTTGGTTTTCTGCCATTGCCTCCAGCATCTGATGTCTTTATAATAATAACAAATCCAGTCTTCTTCCCAATGTCAAAAGCCCATTTAATTAATGCTTCATGACAACTAAAAATCTAAAGATAATAAATACATTTATACGTCAAATCATTAATAAAACTCAATACAAATTAAAAATAAGAAAAAATCGTATTCATAAAAAAACCTTAACAAATCTTGTCTAGAATTGTCATGACCCAAACCCGCTCCTATAGGTTTAGCGTCGTAACCGGCCAGTAATCCTTGGATTACCAAAGGCCTCATAACATCATAATGTATAATTAGGGGCTGCGGAAGTAAATACATAAAATATACATAGTCCATCGAGCTATGAAGACATACATGTGATAGATAATCTTAAACTTTTATAAACATACGAGTAATGTCAAAAGATACAGTATTTACACGTTACATCATGTACATAAAAAAAAATAGAGAAATTTGTTTAGAGAGCAAAAAAACAAAATATTATACAATCATAACAACACAGCCACTAGACTTGACTTAATCTGGAACCTCCTCGGGAGGTACAAAGGTTGGCTAACAAAAACTGAGATGCCAGGTCATCAACTCTGAGCCTGGTCATGTGCCTGATCACCTACATACATAATATAAATAGTGACCGGGAGCCTAGTGAATAATAATAGAGTAAAGGGTTAAATGAATGATGTCCCATGACTAAGCTAGTTCACATTCATATTCTTATTCAAATCATGTACAGAATTCAGAATTCATGCTTGATCATACATGGTTTATCCGTTAGCTCTAATAGATCATACATAGAGCATCATAGATTATACTTGTCAGTTCCAAAAACAAACCTCGGGCCGGGTACAGATAACTTGTCAGTTCCATAAAAGAACTTCCGAACTGGGAATGGTTAACTTGTTAGTTCCATAAAGGAACCTTCAGCCGGGTATAGATAACTTGTCAGTTCCATAGGGAACCTCCGGTCCGAGAACAGATAACATACTTGTCATAAATACTTATCAAAAATTTGACAATCATTCACAACATTTCATAAAACAGATCTTATTCATAGATAGAAAATAATTTAACTTGAACATAGTTTTATTAAGTTATTACTCACAGATAACCAATGGCTCCAAATAGACGAGTAGAGTAGGAAATTCAATTACTTGAGGCACGTGACCTACATAACATGATAGATACATACATTGGAACACCCGCTCAGTTTGTACACAACTTATTTTATTTATTCTTAGTGTGTTTCTAGCCTTTATCCTCATCATAGTGTCTTGATCTTGTCCTAGGAATGCCTAAGATGGAATAAGGATGCAAAATCTACTTGAAAATATTTTTTAAAACTTGCTGAAAACAGGGTCCACGCTCGAGCGGACATGCAAAATGTGAGGGTTTGATCGAGCGCAACTTCCTTCGCTCAAGTAGTTTGCAAACTTTGAAAAAGTACTAGTTGCTTGTTTTTCGCGCTCGACGCTCGCTCAACACTCGCTCGAGCATGAGAGACATGTCCTCGCTCGAGTGTGCTACAAAACGTAAAAACTTATAGGAGCATGCATTTCATGCTCGAGCCAGCCTTTGGTCGCTCGAGCAGAAATGTGAGACACAAAATGGTCGCTCGAGCGTGGAATCCGTCGCTCGAGCGTGGAAGCAGAATTCTGGAATATCCAAAATTGCTTTCAAGCTTCAAAACTCAATCTTAAAGCATCAAAGCTCGATTTTCTGGGCCAAAACTTTAGGGAACACTTAGAAATTCATAAAACATCATGAATTAAGGATCATTTCAAGAAATCATGGCCCAATAGCTTGCCAATGATGCAAAAATTCAACTTAAAATTTATGAATGTTCCATGAACATGACATGCATGAATTTCTTTGAACTTAATCTTCTTAAAACATGATCAAATGCTACAAAACAACATGAAACTTGATAATTTCCCACAATTAAGGTGAATTCAAGACATGCATAAGGGAATTCTTAGAAATTAAACTCAAAATATGAGAAAATATGCATGTATGCATGGTATGGCTCAATACTCTTCATTTCTAACCCAATTCTTACATCAATTAACTCAAATCTCTAGAGTTCATGTCTTACACTTCATAGTTGTTCAAACAAAGGGTTGGATTCTTACCTAAACTTGTCAAAGTGAGAGCTAGAAGTTTGATCCTTGAGTTCCTAAGTCCAAATTCACAAGTTCTCTAGCAATCCCAATAATTTGAGCTCAACTTCTCTTCTTTCTTTCTCTCTTACATTGGTTGTGTGTGTGAGAGTTCAAAATGTGTTGACATGAGGGAAAAGAGTGAGTAGGAGTACACAAGAAGCCTTATATAGGCTTATCTAATGGTAGATAATTAAGACTAATCAAATGAGCCATTAAATTAATCTAATTTAATCGTTTTGAACCAAATTTCAATTGGACCTACCATAAAATTTTAAAAACTCTAAATAACAGCCAAATCATATCAAATTTTGAATCGGATGCCGATAAGGCCTTCAATTTGCAAACCGAAAAAAAAAATGAATAGATCTTTCTACGTTAAACAGATATAAACACAAATAGAGCAACACATGGTGCAAATTTTCACGTTAATTTCTTGTTAGGCATAATTAAGCATGGATTAACGTTAATCATAGGTCGGGGTTGTTACAGTCTTCCCCTTTAAAGAGTTTGGTCCTCCAAAATCGAGTTACCTTCATTCTGGAAGAACATCGGATTCAAAGGGAATAATTCAGGGTATCTTCTCATCATGTCTTCTTCTGTATCCCAAGTTGCATAACTTCCTCCATGATTCTGACAATCAACTTTCACTAACGAAATTTCCTTGTTTCTCAATCTTTTGATTCGGCGGTTCACAATTTGCTTTGGTCTCTCCTCATACGTATAGTCATCCTTCAGAAGCACATGAGTTGGTTCTATCACATAGAGCAAATCTCATAAGTAATCTTGAAGCATTGAAACATGAAAAACGTTGTGCATATGCTTCATTACCAGAGATAGGGCCACTCGGTAGGTTACTAAATTGATCTTCTCGAGAATTTCATATGGCCTAACATATCTTGGTGCCAACTTGCCTTTCACCCCAAATCGCGTTTGCCTTTTCATTAGAGTCACCTTGATAAATACGTGGTCCCCGACTTCATATTCCCTGTCTCTTCTTCGAATATCGGCATAGCTCTTCTGGCGGCTTTGTGCAGTTTTCAATTTTTGCTGAATCAATTTCACATTTTCAGTCGTTTCTTGCACAAGTTCTGGTCCCAACAACGGTCTGTCACTTACCTTAGCCCAACAGATCGGAGATCGGCATTTTCTACCATACAAAGCTTCATAAGAAGCCATACCAATACTTGAATGGTAGCTGTTATTATACACAAACTCAGCCAACGGTAAGTAGGTTTCCCAACTACCTTGAAAGTCTAGAGCACACATCCGTAATAAGTCTTTTAACGTTTGAATGGTCCGTTCAGATTGACCATCTGTCTATGGATGATAAGCACTGCTTAATCTCAGCTCAATTCCCAGAGCTTGCTGTAGACTCTGCCAGAATCTTGAAGTGAACTTAGGATCTCTGTCTGATACAATAGATACTGATATGCCATGTAATCTTACAATTTCGTTAACATATAAATTAGCCAACTTATCCGCATTATACAGTGATTTAACAGGTAAAAAATATGTGAATTTTGTTAAACGATCAACAATTACCCAAATAGAATCCATGCCTTGAGGAGAGCGAGGTAATCCCACAATGAAGTCCATAGTAATGTGCTCCCATTTTCATTCTAGTATTGGAAACGACTGTAGTAAAGTGGGTCGTTGATGTTCAGCTTTGACTTATTGACAATACAAACATCGGGCTACAAAATCCACAATGCTCTTTTTCATTCCAGGCCACCAGAAATTCTGTTTCAAATCATGATACATCTTCGTGTTTCCTGGATGTATCAAAAATTTGGAGTTGTGAGCTTCTGTCCTGATTCGTTTCCTTAAATCAGAAACAATCTGACACACAAAGAGGACTTTGAAATTTCAACACATTGTTTTTAAATACAAACCCGGGCCTTGGTTTTGAATCAATTTTATTCACAATCTTTTTCAGGAATTTGTCTTGTAGTTGTTTCTCTTTGATTTCTTCAATGATTGCAGGTTGGGCAGAGATAGTAGCTAAGATCCCACATTGTTCTCGTAATACAACTTCAATCTCATTCTTTTCCAAATCGCATAGCAATTTTTTCTGTTTGGAGAGCAAACATGACAAACTGGCAATGGGCTTTCGGCTCAAAGCATCTGCGACTGTATTGGCTTTCCCCGAATGATACAAAATCTGTAAATCATAGTTTTTGATTAACTCTAACCATCTCCTCTGTCTCATGTTCAATTCTTTTTGGGTGAAGAAATATTTGAGACTTTTATGGTCTGTGTATACTTCACAAGTCACACCAAACAAATAATGACGCCAAATCTTTAAAGCAAAAACCATAGCTGCCAGTTCAAGATTATGAGTCAGGTAATTCTTTTCATGTGGTCGGAGTTGCCGAGAAGCATAAACAATTACCTTTCCATTTTGCATTAATATACAACCCAAGCCTTTATAAGAAGCATCACTATAAATCTGGAACCCATCTGTTTCATTTGGTAAAGTCAGGATTGGTGCAGTTACTAGTTTAGTTTTCAGTTCTTAGAAGGTGGACTCTCTTTGATCATTCCAGTCAAACGCGACATTTTTCTGGGTTAACTGGGTCAATCGAATAGCAAGTTTTGAAAAATCTTTCACAAATCTTCTGTAGTAACTTGCAAGTCCCAGAAAACTTCTAACTTCTGACTCATTTGTCGATTTAGGCCAGTCTACAATAGCTTCAATTTTCTGTGGGTCAATAGAGAGACCATCCTTGTTGATTACATGCCCCAAAAATGCCACACTGTCAAGCCAAAATTCACATTTGGACAATTTTGCATATAATTTCTTTTCTCTCAAAATCTGTAAGGCAGTTCTCAAATGATTCTCATGTTCTTCCCTGCTTTTGGAGTAAATCAATATATCATCAATAAAAACAACAATAAATTCATCCAAAAATTATTTGAACGCCCTATTCATTAAATCCATGAACGCTGCAGGTGCATTAGTTACCCCAAATGGCAGTACAAAAAATTCATAGTGCCCATATCTAGTTCTGAATACAGTCTTCTCTATATCTTCTGCCTTGACCTTTAATTGGTGATATACCCGGATCTAAGGTCAATTTTAGAAAACACTTAGGCTCCCCGAAGTTGGTCAAACAGGTCATCTATTCGGGGTAATGGATATTTGTTCTTTACGGTTACTTTATTCAACTCACGGTAATCAATACATAGTCTTAAAGATCCATATTTCTTTTTAACAAGTAACACTGGGGCTCCCCAAGGTGAGGTACTCGAACGGATGAATTTCTTATCTAAGAGTTCTTGGAGTTGAACTTTTAATTCTTTCAGTTCAGAAGTCGACATCCTATACGGAGTTTTAGAGATAGGTTGTGTTCTAGGCACTTTATCAATAGTAAACTCAATTTCCCTATCAATTAGGTTTCTGGGTAGGTCATTAGGAAACACATCAAGAAATTCACAAACCACAAGAATAGTTTCCATACTGGTACCATACGAAGACATAGGCATTACACTGCACAAATAACCCCGACAACCTTTTCTCAACAATTTCTTGGCTTTCATGAATGAAATCAAGTATAGTGGAGGTACTACCCCATTCTAGTGAAAACAAACTCAGGCATACTAGGTGGTTTAAACGTGACAGTTTTATTCACACAATCAATAGTGTCACAGTATTTCGAAAACCAATCCATGCCTAATATACAATCAAAGTGGTCAATGCTGAAAGGCAGCAAATCAATGTACAATGTCATACCGCCAATCAAAACATCACATGCAGGATATTCATGGGTGTACATTATAGAACTCTCCAATGGTGTAGACACAGATAGTATGCAATTCATAGGTTCTAATGATCTAGCCAACTTCCGAGAAAAGCATGCGATACAAATGAATACGTAGAACCAGAATCAGTACATAGGCATTCTGTGCACAGATAGAAATTATACCTGACACTACTGGCTCAGTATTCCGTACGTCCCCAGGTACTAGAGCAATCACTCTCCCTTACCTCAGTGTTTCATTCCCGGTGTTATTCCTGGCACTAGCTCTTGCATTGGGTCTCGTTACAGGGGTAGATCTGGCCAAACTTGCTGCTGGATGGTTTGCATTGTCAAACCTCATTGGACAATTCTTAATCATGTGACCGATTTTACCACAGCGCAAACATGCGCCCGATGCACGATGGCACATGCCTTTATGTTTCCTTCCACATTCTGAGCAGATTGGCATAGACCCACTTCTTTGGCTTGAGCTGCTTGAAGATCTAGTATTTTGCTTTTTGTTTGTGAAGAAGGGACGGCCTTTCCAAAAATTAGACCCAGGTCTTTTGCTTCTCTATTCTGTTGTTGGTGCCTTGGCTTGTTTCATTGCTGCTATTGTGGTTTCTGCTATTATCGCTCTGTCTAAAACTTTCACATAAGTAGGCAATTTCAAGATGCCTACTCGGTCAAACACTTCCAGATCCAGTCCACCTTCAAATTTCCGTGCCTTCTTGTAATCAGTATCCACCATATGTGGAGCAAATCGAGGCAACTCAATAAATTTGGCCGTATACTCAGCCGCAGACATCCTGTCTTGTTTGAGTTCTTGAAATTCAGAAACTTTCTGATCCCGGAAACATTAGGGGAAGTATTTATCATAGAAGATTGTATTAAATTGTGCCCATGTCATATTTCCATTATTGTTTCGGATTAGCAACCACCATATTCGGGCTTCATCTTTCAGAGTATAGATGGCTAGAAAAACTTTCTGAACCTCAAAACAAGAGAATACTTCAAATAGCTTCTCCATTTCAAGTAACCATGTCTCGGCTTTTAACGGTTCAATGCCACCTAAGAAAGTCGACGGTTTCATCTTCAGGAACTTTCGAGTTAAACTTATGAGATCATTGTTATCTGGTTCCACTTGAATCGGTGAGGGTGGAGGAGGTAAGGGTTGTTGCCTCTGTTGTTGTTGAGCTATTGCCTCAGTTAAAGCTACTTGCATTTGTTTTATGCGGCTCATTTGAGCCTCAAATGATTCTGCTGTTCCATCACTTCTTGTATTTTCCATTTGCTATAGGTAAACGGAACATCATAAAATATAGGCAAATAGTCCTTTTACATTATTCAGATTATTTGTTACCATATCATGTGATCATAACCAAATTTATGCTTTCACTTTCAAAAACACACAATCACACATGCAAATGGAATGCTCCTACTTCTTACTAGGACATCCTAAACTCGTATGGACCCGTGTGTGTGGTAGAACACGTGTTCTGATACCATTCTGTTATGACCCAAACCCGCCCTTATAGGTTTAGCGTCGTAACTGGCTAGTAATCCTTGGATTACCAAAGGCCTCATAACATCATAATGTATAATTAGGGGCTGCGGAAGTAAATACATAAAATATACATAGTCCATCGAGCTATGAAGACATATATGGGACATATAATCTTAAACTTTTATAAACATACGAGTGATGTCAAAAGATACAGTATTTACACGTCACTTCATGTACATAAAAAAAAAAAACAGAGAAACTTGTTCAGAGAGCAAAAGAACAAAATCTTATACAATCATAACAACACAACCACTAGACTTGACTTAATCTAGAACCTCCTGGGGAGGCGCAAAGATTAGTTGACAAAAACTGAGATGCCAGGTCTTCAACTCCGAGCCTGGTCATGTGCCTGATTATCTACATACATAATATAAATAGTGAGCGGAAACCCTGTGAATGATAACAGAGTAAAGGGTTAAATGAATGATGTTCCATAACTAAGCTAGTTCACATTCATATTCTTATTCAAATCATGTACATAATTCAGAATTCATGCTTGATCATACATGGTTTATTCGTTAGCGCTAATAGATCATATACAAAGCATCATAGATTATACTTGTCAGCTCCATAAAGGAACCTCTGACCGGGTACGAATAACTTGTCAGTTCTATAAAAGAACCTCCGGACTGGGAACAGTTAACTTGTCAGTTCCATAAAAGAACCTCCAGCCGAGTACAGATAACTTGTCAGTTCCATAAGGAACCTCCGGTCCAGAAACAAATAACATACTTGTCATAAATACTTATCAAAAATTTGACAATCATTCATATCATTTCATAAAACAGATCTTATTCATAGATAGAAAATAATTTAACTTGACCATAGCTTTACTAAGCTATTACTTACAGATAACAGGTGACTCTAGATAGGCGAGTAGAGTAGGCAATTCACTTAACTTGAAGCGTGTGACCTACATAACATGACAGATACATACATTGGAACACCCGTTTGGTTTGTACGCAACTTATTTGTTCTTAGTGTGTTCTAGCCTTTATCCTCATCATAGTGTCTTGATTTTGCCTTAGGAATGTCTAGGATGGAATAAGGATGCAAAAATGTACTTGAAAATATTTTTCAAAATTTGTTGAAAACAGAGTCCACACACGAACGTGGCTTTCCTCGCTTGAGCGGACATACAAAATGTGAGGGTTCACTCGAGCGCAACTTCCTTCACTCAAGCGGTCTGCAAACTTTGAAAAAGGACTAGTTGCTTGTTTTTCCCACTCGACACTCGTTTGAGCGTGAGAGACATGCCCTCGCTCGAGCGCAACTATTATCGCTCGAGCGTGCTGCAAAACGTAAGAACTTCTAGGAGCATGCATTTCACGCTCGAGCCAGCCTTTGGTCGCTCGAGCGGAAGTGTGAGACACAAAGTGGTCTTTCGAGCGTGGAATCCGTCGCTCGAGTATAGAAGCAGAATTCTGGAATTTCCAGAATTGCTTCCAAGCTTCAAAACTCAATCTTAAAGCATCAAAGCTCGATTTTCTAGGCCAAAACTTGAGAGAACACATAGAAACTCATAAAACATCATGAATTAAGGATCATTTCAAGAAATCATGGCCCAATAGCTAGCCAATTGTGTAAAAATTCAACTTAAAATTTTATGAATGTTCCATGAACATGACATGCATGAATTTTTAATCTTCTCAAAACATGATCAAATGCTACAAAACAACATGAAACTTGATAATTTCCTACAATTAAGGTAAATTAAAGACATGTATAAGGGAATTCTTAGAAATTAAACTCAAAATATGAGAAAATATGCATGTGTGCATGGTATGGCTCAATACTCTTCATTTCTAACCCAATTCTTACATTAATCAACTCAAATCTCTAGAGTTCATGTCTTACACTTCATAGTTGTTCAAACAGAGGGTTGGATTCTTACCTAAACTTGTCAAGATGAGAGCTAGAAGTTTGATCCTTGAGTTCCTAAGTCCAAATTCACAAGTTCTCTAGCAATCCCAATAATTTGAGCTCAACTTCTCTTCTTTCTTTCTCTCTTACATTGGTTGTGTGTGTGAGAGTTCAAAATGTGTTGACATGAGGGAAAAGAGTGAGTAGGAGTACACAAAAAGCCTTAGATAGGCTTGTCTAATGTTAGATAATTAAGACTAATCAAATGAGCCATTAAATTAATCGTTTCGAACCGAATTTCAATTGGACCTACCATAAAATTTTAAAAATTCTAAATAATACGCATATCAAATCAATTTTTGAATCGGATGTCAATAAGGCCTTCAATTTGCAAACCAAATAAAAACATGAACAGATCTTTCTACGTTAATCAGATATAAACACAAATAGAGCAACACATAGTGCAAATTTTCATGTTAATTTCTTGTTAGGCATAATTAAACATGGATTAACGTTAATCATGAGTCGAAGTTGTTACAGTAATGAATTCATGATAAGAGTCCACTAATATTGCAATACTTGCGTTGTTGCAATGAGTATTAATATAATACTTCTAGGCAAAAAAATAAAAAAAATATAAAAAAATAAACTGAAAATACATAGTAATGAGAAGATACATGGTAATGAGAAGCCGAACAAATTAAGAAGATTCAGCTTGGAGTTACCGGAAATGTATCTTTTATTCGGTAGTGGGTTACCAGACTTATATTTTTTGTTCGGCAATGTGATGCCAGAATATTTTATTTTGTTCGACTTCGAACCACCGAACGAAAGTCGAACACCAATCTAGAAAAATGAAATAAAAAAACTCACCATTTCACTTTTTTGATAATTCTTCACCACCGTTTCTTCATCCATTGTTTTCTTTAATGATCAAAATACTATAATTCTCACTTTTTGAAAAGAGATGTGTGAGAGAAAAGAAAAATTAAAAAAAGAAAAAGAGGAGTAGAAATTGAAGACAAGAGATATAAAGAGATAATAAAATATATTTAATTTTAATATTTTGTCCTTAAAATTAATTTCACATATGAATAAAATTAAAAAAAAAATTCATATAAAAAATATAAAGAGATAAAGTAATAGTATAAGACCATCTCCAACGGTTCATCAAACCCAACATCAAATTTAAAATTTGGTGAAAAAGTTACTGTTTAATGCTCCAACGGTTGCACCAAATCGATATCAAAATGAGATTTTACCAAACATTTCATCAAACTGAGAACAGGCGAAGCATTTCACCAAATCACTGTTACTGACCGTTGGGGTGATACCAACCGGTCGACCAGCCGGTAACCGGCCGGTTGACCAATCGGTCAACCAGTAAAAGATTCAAACAGTTCAAAAAAAAGTTCAAACAGTTTAAAAAAAAAAAAAAATTTCCCTAACCGATCAACCGGCCGGTCGACCATCCGGTCGTCCCGGAAAAAGTTTAGAAAGTTCAACAAAAACGGTTTAGACAATTCAAAAAAAAAAAAAATTTCACTCGCCGGTCGACCACCCGGTTGTCGTGGGATAAATTTGGTGAAAGGTAAACCGTTGAAGCATCTATTACCAAATTTAGTGAAATGAATCATTTTTAACTCAGATTTAATAAAAAATCTGATCCACTGTTGGAAATATTATTCATTTGGCGGATCAATAATTTTCCGCTCGAAGTGCAAGGTGCTCTAACCCTTGTGGTGTTTGGCGACGAGATTACCCTTAGGCCTTGTTTGATTGGGGGGACTAGGGGGGGACTATCCACTATTTGGATTGTAATCCAAATAGTGCTCCTTATCCGCCGTTTGATTTTTTTTTAATCCGTCCGACTCCATGTCCGGCCGGACTCCATGTCCCCCATATAGGGGACTATTGTGTCCTGGGGGGGGTGGGACAGAAAGTGGGGGGCTATCCACTGTTGGGATTAGATGCGAAAATGACCATTTTGACCCTCTACTATTTAATTATGTATTATATTTAATAAAATTCAATAAAATTTAAATGTCTCAATTTAAAAATAAAATAATTTTATTTAACTTTTTATTGATGTTTTATTTATTTAATTTTTTAAAATAATTTTTTATAGATATTTTATTGATGTTTTATTTTAAAATTTTGTTTATAATTTATTTAATTTCATTATTTAAATTGTAATAGGTGTTTTATTTAAAATTTTAATTAAAAAATAATATAAACAAATTTAGTGGTTATTTATTTATTTAATTGTGTAAAAAAATAAATTTATTTAATTGTGTAAATAAACAAACACAGTAAAATTTTGTATGTAAAAAAAAATAATGATTTGTTATACAGTAATGATTTAAAACAAATTTTATTGATATTTTATTTATTTATTTATTTAATTTAAAAAAACAAATTTATTTAATTAAAAATAATTAAAATATTAAAGATATGTTTAATATTACTATTACTTAGTAAATAATTGAAAAAGGGCAAAATAGTCTTTTGTTCATTTATCCTATCCAGTCCGTCCAACCAAACATTGGATTCACTGAAAATAGTCCTATCCAGACATCTAATCCCATGAAAAAACAAACACAGGATACATATCCAATCCGACCAAATAGTCCGGGGGATTCACAGTCCCAGGACTCAAGTCCGATGGATTCTAATTTCCCATTTTCTAGTCCGTCCAATCAAACACACCCTTATTCCTCTCATCATAACGTGGCATACAACAATTGGCCAAGGTCGCCACGTCACGCCGCAAAGAAGCCGGCCCAGACCCAGACCAGACCAAGGAAGAAGAAGAAGAAAGAAATCCTCTGGGGAAAGCAAGCGAAGCGAGTGAGAGAGAGACCACCAACTCAACACAACACAACACAAAACAACACAGTCCCTCCAACTCAAAACACTTGATAGCCACTCCATTCCACACATATCGGTGAATCTGAGATTGTGTGTGTGAGGTATTTTTGGGGAAGCCATGGAAGAAGAAGCAGAACAAGGCATATCCAAATCACTGGCTGTGACTTCATGTGCGGCTATGGCCTTCTTCTACGTCGCCATTCTCTACTCTCCCACTTTGATCCTTCGCCTCCCACCGCCAATCTCTTTCCAAAGCTTCCTGATCCGACGCTTCATATGCGCCGCTGTTTCCTCCCTCCTCTCTCTCATCTTCTGCGCTCTTATCCTTCCCGTAATCTCTCTCTCCCCTCTTCCCTTACTCTCTATTCCTATATATATGTGTCATTATATGCTTCTGTATATTAGGGTTTAGGGGTTTGGTGAGGGAAAGGGAAAATAAAGTGCAGAAGTGAATTGGAATCAACCAATGGGGGAAATTTCATTCTCTTATTCTTGATTTCTTACCTTTTTCCATGAAATCTATACTTATGTGCTTGGTTTTGCTTTATTAAGTGAAATGAAAATGAAAAAGAAATATCAAGTCAAAGAACCATCTTTTTTTTTTTTTTTTTTACTTTTGTTTGGTTAGGTTGGATAAATAAGAACAAAATCAATAAGTATTCCCCCCCAAAAAAATGTTTTTTATTATTTGGTTACATATAAAAAATTATAGGTATAAGTAATTTTATTTGCCTTTAGCTTTTTTTTCCTTGGCAAATCCTAAATCCAAACATAGCCTTAGTTTTGATGCGTATTTTAGGTATTGTAGGAAATATTGAAAAGAAACAGTTTTCATTTCATTGTTTTCCCATTTAAGATATATACTCACAATTCATGTGAACACAAACTCTAATTCATAAATTTTAACTGTAGGTAGACATGCAGTAAAGTAATCAAGTTAATTTCGTCATAAATTTGATTAGTATTTGGAATTGGTCATGTTTAGTGCCTTTATTGTAGAATTAGGTTTGATTATTAGTTTGTGGATTCATTAGTTTCGGATAACGTCCTTTTTCTTTTTTTTTTTCCCTTTTCTTTTAATGTATCATCTATCAGCCGCGGTGAACCTCAGGAACGGAAACAATATTCTTGTAGCTAAATTAAAGTAGTTAGGAGTATCTCTGGACAAACACTAATTGAGTTCAGTTTAATTAAGTTGCAAGTTGAATGGCCCCATCCATTTGAAGTGGTTGATTTAATATGGATTGCAATATTATGTAGTCTAATCAGATAAGAGTATTCTTTCATGAGTTGAGTTTTGTGTTCATTCGGGTTTAACTGAGTGCAAAATTTCTAGTATCACCTTTATGAATGTGGTTTGTGGACCCTATGTGGGGCAATATCTTTTGTTAGGCTAGTTGAACAAAGGTTTTGTTTAGTCTATGGCCTATCCATTTGGCTGTTATTTCGATATAGATTGCATTTTTATGTTATATATTTGGTTTCTGAAGTCATATTTTGTGGGCTTTCATCATTGCTAACCTCTGGCGAATTTTCTATGTATTGAAATTCAAATGCATGTAACCTGTGAGCTATTTTCTTTGTTTCTTCCCAGAAGCTGTTGTGATCAGTGGCATACACCTTTCGTTTTATCTTTTATTATGAGAGTTTCCATCTAAATACCCATTCTTATTTACATTTTGTTCTTTAACTATCCCAGATAAGAAGCTGGGATGCATCATATTTATCTGGTGTTTATGGCATCCGACTCGACCACATGGTGAGTATTCGAGTTCAAGATGTATGATTGAATACCAGGAAAGGGCTAGTGTTTTGCATTTGGTAATATCAATTTATATGCTTTCATGGTTTGCAGATTGGAAAAGGGTGTCTGATTGCTAACTTTGCCTGCTGAAATCCAATTTTATGTATGAAACAGTGGCAAGCTGTGGTCTATCCTGTTTCTTTGACTTCTCTATTATACGCTGGGTCTTTGGTCCTAAAGTCCATGTCACTGCTAAATTCATGGAAGGAACATTGGAATGACAGTGAAGGTCGCTCATCCAACTGTATAAATAATGTTTTGCAAATGGTCATTGGCAAAATGTTTTCAATTGTTTCCAATGTATCGGCTTGGCGTAATTATTTTGTGGTCAGTATCTTTACCATTTTGTTATTCTTATTTAATCGACTTTTTATGTGTGTGTTTTCCTTCTAATGCAACATGTCTATCTTTGAGATGGAAACTGGGTATCATTTGGCTGTTTTATGGCTGATGAGTTTTGTATGAGTATTGTTTCATTTTCATGTGCTGTTCTCTATTCAGTAAAAGCAGAAAATTGAGTTTCCCTTGATTTTTATTTTAGAGTTGTTGATGGAAAAGAACTCATGTTTATTGCTTAAAATTGTTACTGTCTACAGGATAGTGACTATCACTGTTTTACTACAAAATAATAGTGACTAAACTACATAAGTAGGTTATATGCTTATTAACTCATTACATTGACAGCACTCGAGCATCAAAGGTGATAATCATGCGCTATCAGGGAAGCAACTCCTTTTTTTCTTTGGTCTAATCTAAATCCTTTAGACCCTCCTTGATTCCTAAAGTAAAGAGCCTGACAGTGTTTGATAATTCTAACTGCATGATCTTCTAGAAATTTAAAGATATTTTACAATTAAATAGAAAATTTGTATGGATATTTTTACGTCTTGGTTTCCTTGTTAAAATGTAACCTTATCTAATAGTTGATATGTTAAAATAAACTTTTAGGGTGCCAGCGGCCCATCGCTAGATTAATAATTGGATAATTTAGATAAGCTGTGGTTGTTGCAGCAACTTTTTCTGAAAAATTGTCGGGCTATATTATTGGGATTTGTGTAAGAACATTTGATGGCTTTTAGCAGCACAATCATATCTTGTAATTGCCTACTGTTTGGATTTAAGATTTGGATCATGCTTGCTTGACTCTACCAGAGATATCATCTCTATCATCAAATGGGAAAAAAAATGTTAGTTGGGCATGGATGATAGATATCATTAAAGTTTAAAATCAACCAATGTGTAGTGTAACTTCTAAATTCTAATTTAGAAACATTGTAGCTTTCAAGATGAATAGGCGAGGCAGTGTTGGTCAGTGGATAATTGCAAGATGCATGAACCGCAATGATGAGTATGTATAATGATCGGTGTTGCCCAAGCACTTTATCCCATCATTGACATGTAAAATTGGGCTTTTATTGTATACTTCATGTGAATGAAATTTTTTTTTCCTTTCTATTTTTATACATTATTTTCTGCTTTACGCTTTATGCTAAAGGTTAGGTGTGTACTGAATCTTTCCCCTCCCAAACACACATTAATGTGTACTTCTTGGGCGTTGTTTTTTTATTTTCTGCCTTAACATGTGGACATGGGTTTGGTGGAAAGATAATAAGATTTAATGATGTGAAGTCTGTTAAAATAAGTGTGGTTCTTCTTCTAATTCTTGGAGTTAAGAGTTAAATTAAATGATAATGAATCAAGTTTCTATTTCCTTAAATGGATCACATATAGGATGAGGACTTAATAAGATTTACCTTTCATCACTAGATACTCTGTTGTTAGCTCTAATCTGGAGCTTCAGACTTTTCAGCTCACATGGATCCCTGATATTGCTTTATTAAACAGGCACCACTTACAGAAGAGCTGGTATTTAGAGCATGCATGATTCCTTTGCTTCTTTGTGGAGGATTTAAAACATACGGTGTCATATTTTTCTGCCCCATTTTCTTTAGCTTGGGTAAGTTAATTAAGTTTGCATTTCAATAGATTCTTTGCATGATCTGTTCAGGTGATTAAGCTTTATTATGATTCATGACATTTTTGTTTTCAGAGAAAAGTTGTAATGATGTTAATTTTGTATAGAATGGCTGTATAGTTGACAAACAGGTTTAGTTAGACATACGTCACTCTTAATTCGGCTTGAAATTGCTCAGAGTTGATTACAGAACTATGCTCATTCATATGACAGTACATTCTTCTGCAACAATAATTTTTTATGTGAATGATGATATTGAGATGCACGTATGCAACATTAAATAATTCCGCTAATCATTACGAGCTTTCAATTTTTTGAGACTAGCAAGCAAGCTATTTTATCAACCACATTGGGTTTGGAAGTAGAAAGGCATAATTGTCAAATCTTTCAATATTTTACATTCTTTTCTCTAAAATGCATATTATAACTGCCATTTTACATATTTCAAAAAATGTTACATATGTGTCATGGGTATTCTTATTTGGCATTAGTACAGTTAAACTTTTTGATATTATGATGATTGGTGCTCTTCATATTTTTCTTACAATTAGCAGCACCATACAATAAACACACCACACACTTGTTTTCATGCAATATTTTAATTCAAAATCATGCAGTAGTATCTATATTAGCACTTACAAAAATTCCAGTGATGCCCCAATTTTTCAGGGGTTTTATAAAACAAAAATTAAAAGTATAAATTCCAATGTTTGAAAAGTTGGTGCAGTCCATTCAGTATACATCAGACCATCTACATCGTCCCAACATAATCCCAAAGCCTAAAATAATACATGTCCGGGAACATTACTCTAAACACAAGCCTACAAAAAAATGTCCAACTACTAAATCATCAAGTACAAAATATAAGGCAAATGTCCATGATTGCTAATGGCAGGATTAATCATCTAATGTCTCATCAAGAAAGTTCGTGGAGTGAACTCCCCTCCTTGCCAAGGTGAGTTCCTGGTGAGCTGCTGCTTAGCAGGCATATCCTATCCTGTGAGGTGTGTGGACATGCACAATTATATGTACAGTTAAACAAATAGTATGTTAATAGAAAACATGTAGAGCTCAAGCATCATAGAACTGAATAAATGACATGAATCGAGCAGTTTCCCAACTGGCACCCTCTCTACAATCCATCAGTCCTCCACACTCGCCAGTCTTCCCTCTCTACAATCTATCATTAAATTCCACATGATTCCTTCTGTATCTGAATTGGTATTACCCTCTAGTAAATGGAAATAAACTATTTCCCCCCTAGAAATTTATAGTATCCTAAAATATGTTCAAATGGCTAATATATCCTGTTTCAAAATCTGCTACAAAATTGAAAATGGTTTTTGTTATTCATTTTCTTTCTTAATTCTTTCATACTAAGATGAATATGCATTATCTTTATTATGCAGCTCATTTAAATCATTTCTTGGAGTTCTATACCGAACAAAACCGTAGCTTGCTAAAAGCTTCCATGGTTGTAGGTACATGCACATTTGTTCTTACCTATTTTTCTTCTTTATTGTAAAAGTTTTCACACATATGGTAGGAGAAAAGTTCTGATCTACATTATATTTAAATTTATGAAGCAGTTCTCTTCTATTCGCTATTGGTCAACAAATTCCTTTTTGTTTATTAGGTCTCCAGCTTGGTTATACTGTGATCTTTGGATCGTATGCATCATTTCTCTTCATTCGGACGGGTGAGTGATGCTTTTAGTATTTGATATGTATTCACGGGTTGGAAATATTTGTGCCATATGTGTTTCTTGTTTGGTCAAGATTTTATGACACTTGCACTTTTTACTTACCATAGTTTACAGTGGCACTCAATGGTGCTGTATTGCTATCGATCACCTGGAGTTGAAACATTTGTCGGGTTGCATGAAGCTCCCACAATGATGTGGGTACAAGGTTCTAAAAAGCAGTTACGGTCGCCGTAACGGTGGCGGTGACGCGGTTGCGGTAACCGGAACCGTGAATTTTTTTATTTTTTGCACAATTTGAAAAAACTTACCGATACGCATATTTTTTTTCCATGATTATATTTATTGGGTTAAAAATAAATATTGATCAATTTTTATAAATTTTTAAGTATGATCCAATATATTTCATATTTTTAAATCACTATAAATTAAGTTTTTTACATTTTATTTTAATAATTAATGGCTTTATATTATACAAAAAATCAATCACTAACTATTATATATAAGATAAACAATGACAAAAGTAAGAGAATAAATAAGAGCCTAAATATATATATATATATATATACATATTTTGATCAAGCCAAATAGATAATGACCACACATTATTATTATTATTTTCAAACAATATATAGATAGACATACACAAACAAAATGGTTTAGTGATAGCAACTGAATAAAATAGCATAGGTCTTACAGTTTCAACAAATCAATAACATGTTTTTTATCTTCCCTCTTCTCTCTCTCTATCTCTTGCTCCACCATTTTCTCTCTTTATCTTCCCTCTTCTCTTTATCCCTCTTCCTCCATTTTTAGCTTTTTTTTGTGTGTTTTTTCAAAAGAAACTATTTGGAACCGTTACGCAACGGTGCGTAACAGGCCATTACAGCACCGTTACAACCGCTACGGCAGCCGTTACGGCCAACACACCTGTGAATCTCAATCACACTGCAAAAGCGGCCGTAACAGGTGGCGGTAACCGCCAAAGCCGTTACGTAACGGCGTTACGTAACAGTTTCGGCCGCTTTTTAAAACCTTGTGTGGGTATGATAGGTATCAACTTTTGATTTGTTACACATCCGATGATTTAGGACCCAACTCCCTTGCCACATCATTGTGATAGGTATCAACTTTTGATTTGTTACACATCCAATGATATAGGGCCCAACTCCATTGCCACATCATTGTGGGTTTAATAGTGTAGATCTCTATTATTTCACTTAACACCCCTCTCTCCCCTTTTATTGCAATTCTATCCTCATGTAAGATTACTTAAAAAAAAATCATAATTTCTTAAACACGTCCCAACTACTGTCAACCCCTCCCTAGGACCATTGCAACCCCTCCCCCCACCCAACAAACCACCCCATCCTGTTTGGTGGCCGGTCTTTGAACAAACACGATCCGTTTGGCATCAAAAAATTGAACATACACCATTTGTTCGACTCTGGTAATCTAGATTCGAACATTGAGCATTGAACCAACACCATGAAGCTGCATAGAGGCGATTCGTTGGGCTCTGGTAGTTGGACTTCTTTTTCTCTAAAACCCCTAGATTCTCTTTCCCTCGCTTGTGATCCTAAATCTGAGATTGGGGAGGGGTGGGGGGGTTGTGAGGTGGTCACTCGAATAGGGAAATTTGTGTGGTGGTGGTCACTGGGGTGGGGATGTTTGCGATGTGGTGGTTATAGGGGTTGGGAAGGTTGCAGGTTGGTAGTCGTTGGGGGGAGGGGAGGGGGTGGGGTGGGGTGGGGAGGGCTAGGAAGTGGTGGTTGCGGTGGTTGGAGACGGTAGCTGTGGTAGTTATGGCTGTTGGAGGTAGTAGGTGTGAGTTAGGATTTGGAAAGGTGTGGGGATTTAAAGAGATAATGGAGGGTTAGTGATGCGCGCTATAAAGCATGGATACTTCGATAAATATGTCATACACATACCGGGTATTAGTACTTCTACACATAGTTGTCAAATCGGGATTCGTATCGTGAATCGAAATGATCTCGTACCGAATCGTGAATCGAATCGAATCGTGAATCGTAAAGATTCGGTCACTTCTTCTAAATTATTTAAAAACATATATTTACACATTTAGATTTTAAATATATCTTATGAATATAAAATATTTAGACTTAAATCAATAAAAATATTATTTTGAATGATAATCACGTAGTTTAACAAGTAAGAAGTTAACAAACGTTCCTATGTAAGATCACCATCTTACCTTTTTTTTTTTTTTAGATATTTCTTATCAACCATTCTTAATAAAAATAATAACCAAATAGACAAACTATCAATTTCTAAAGTAATAATAATTAACAACGATATTGATATTTGGACAATAAGCATACATACTTTTCTAAGTAACAGTGAGCAAATAATAAGAAAGAATCATTTAGAATCTTTTTTTTTAAAGCCTAAAATATTTTAAAAATATAACTGACCTCATAGATGTAATATTTAATTTAATAAAATAGCAACAGATAATTCATAGTGTAATTTTAATTTTAAACATCTTTAGAAGATATATTATGATTTTTTAAAGGAAAAAAAATAATGAGAAAAAAGGTTAAAAATATGTTGGATCTGACTAAATCTAATTGGATCCTATTAAAAACTTCATGATCACTAAAATAACGACAAAGCATGTATATATGCTGGTTATTTTCGTATTAAACGCTATTAGAAGTTGTATTATGTCATTTTTACTAAAAAGATGGAGGAAAAATAGAGTCAAAAATATGTCGGACACAATAATTTTAAAAATTGCATGAATCGTAAAAAACGAATCGAATCGTGAATCGATTGTGAATCGTGCGATTCACTAGAGATTCACTTCCAAAATAGATTCACCCTTAGATTCGTATCGATTTTGCAAAAATTGTGAATCGAATCGTGAATCGAATCGCGAATCGTAAGATTCTGATAACAGAGCTTCTACATACGTATTAAGTACACGAAACACATAGCCACTTATTTTTTTAATTTTTACCGCACCCTAAGAGGTATCTAGTAAAGCCGTATCGTAGCTAGAATAGTAGTTTCTTCTATACAAAGGTGAAGTTGGTTTCATTAATTTTTATTATTTTTATTTTTTTATAGCTTGATTTTAAAATTAAGCTTCGGTTTGTAAAGTATTTAATATAATAACATTTAAGTTTTGTTTGTACCTTACTTTTGGAATTAAATATGAATCGTAGGTTAGATTTTAACCAACTAAACCATTTAATTAATTTTTTTTTCTCCAAATTAAAAATAAATATATTTTTTACAAATGTATCAAGCTGTATCCGTACTCTATCTTTTTAGACTATATTGTATCGACGTACCCGTACCGTACCAATACTTGTACACGTGCTTCATAGGTGATGAGGGTATATTTTTGATGGGTTGTAAATAGAAAATGTGTAAGGGGATAATTTTGTTGTATAAATAGAAGCTCCCATGTTTTCATTTGGCAGTTTCTGATGAGTATTGTACTTTAATCTTTTATTTCCATTTTAAGAAAATATCAATTGAAGAAATTCTACTTCTGCCACCATTTGATATGTGATAGGTATGGCTGGGGAGTAGGAGGTAGTAATTGTGGCTACTCAGTCTTTTTCCCTTTTCTTTTGTTTGGACAATAAACATGGCCATACTATGATTTGAGTGGAAATTTCATAAGGATTTCATTAGAAGTTGTCTAATCTATATTTCGATCACAAGACAAACTGTTCTTTGATCATGCAGTTTTAAATTGCGCGTTGTTAGAATAACTATTCTAAATGGTTGTTGATTAAAGTTTTTGTGGAAGCAAATTGTGTTCAGTTTTATTTTGTTCGCAGCTAGGTAGGTTATTGTAAATGCATGCATTTTTACTGTATCATTATTATTTTTTGAGATCTGAATTTTTGAGTTGATTATGTTATATTTTCAAGAAATAGGGGATCTGTGTAGTCCATCGTTTCGTTTGGACCAATTTAGAGGGACAACTTTTTTTCCTGGTCCCTACCTATAAATTACTTTTCTTTAAGTGAGCTATCAGGGTTCTCATTGTATAGAGCCTGTTTGGTAACTATTCCGTTTTCAATTTTCAGTTTATATTTACAAAAATTTAAAAAATTATCATAAAAACTTGTTTGATAAATTTTTTGGTTTATAAATTGTTGTCAAAAAATGAGTTTACGTTTTCAGTTTTCAATTTATTTTTTTTCAATTAATTTTTTTTTTCAAATAATTTATTTTCAATTATTTTTTTTTTCAAATAATCTTTTTTTTCAATTAATTTTTTTTCCCAATTAAATTTTTTTTCAATTATTTTTTTAATTAATTTTTTTTCTTTTTTTTTCAATTAATTTTTTTTCAAATATTTTTTTAATTAATTTTTTTTTAATTATAATGTGTGTGATCCCATTGTTATAAATAATAAAAATTAATATAAATATTTTAGGCCTGAACAAACATATTTTTTAGTTTATGTTTTTAAAATTTTTTAAACATTTTGTTCAAACCAAACGCGTTTGTAGTTTATGTTTTTCTAAAAATAAACATAAACCAGTTTATAAAATTTTTGTAAATATAAACCAAAAAGTAGATGTTACCAAACGCTACCATAGCTTTTGCATTTTTTGTTTAAGTGGCAGTGCTTATATTTGTAGATTTTTTGTGCTTATGTGCTCTATCTTGGTCGATTTTTTTACTTCTTTAGTTATGAATCCATATGTAATTGCAGGGCATCTTATTGCTCCAGTAGTCGCCCACATATTTTGCAATTTTATGGGCTTGCCTGTGCTGTATTCACGAAGGAACGGTATGTGAATTGATTCTCTTTCAAACATAATCCACTATGTGACTTATATGCTTCCATTATTATATCAATTAATATGTAATAAAAGAAAATCCATACATGTGATTTGATTACATCTCTAAATAATGGGGTGGTTTATTCAAGCCTTACATTGATTAGAATATCTGGTTATTAATTACTTCTTATAAATGAATGAAGCCCTTCGTCTATGAAGAAAAAAATTAATGCCCTTTATTAGGATGACCAGTGGCTCTTAATTTATCCTCATGCATGCCATTAGTTTATCCATACTTGTAGAATGAGGTTATATTTATCCATACTTGTAGAATGAGGTTATATTGTAGACTGTAAAAGTTACAGCCGATTATATAAAGTTGTATTAACATGTGGAATAAGAATATGGATTTGTAATTATTCACACTCAAATAGTTTAGTTTGTTAAGATACTCATTGGTGAAAGAGAACCCTTTTTCTGGATGATACAATGGTCTGCTATGATTAAATTACTAAACTTGAACTATACGGGCTGCTTGATGTGTCAAAATAAGAATTGAACCGAAGATGCTTGAACATGATAATGCTAGCCAACCAATGTAATCAGATGTTTAGAGTTTACTTATTAGTTTGACCTATCATATATTCGGTCAAATATATAAATACATCGGCCAAATCTCTAATTTTCTGCCATTATGCCTGCTTGTTACTCTAATCGATTAGCTTCCTACTATTATTGATGCTTGGAATATTAATTTCCAAATCCACGTCATTTCCTTATATTTGTATATCCTAGGAGATATTCTCTCATGCCAAAGCTCTTTGTTGACTATTTTTCTCAGGGATTGTGAGTTTTGCGTTTATTGTTGGCGTGGCGGGTTTTTTATGGCTTCTTTTTGCCGCTACAGATCCAGATCTGTATAATGATAGCAAAGATAATTGCTGGTGTTGGCAAAGATATTGTACTTGGAACTAAACTTGTACTAATTGAAACTTCAAAAGAGGGAAAGAGTCGAAAAAGAAAAAAAAGGAAAAAAAGGTGGGAACCTCTTAATGCTGTTTGCTTGTCATAATCAGAGTTAATTTTGTCAATTTTGATACTGATTGATATAACCATGTCTCTAGAAGCAATTTGTGGACTTAACTGCTGTCCTGGTTTCAAATCATTTAGCTGTTGCTGATGAATTCTGTAACATTCTAGTAGATATTTGAATTACGGTTGTGGATCTTGTGGTGGGGCTTAATTGTAATTATGACAGTTTCAGAGGGTGTTTTTGTGCAAAAACAGTTTTGGTGTTTCCTAAAAGTGTGTATTTGTTTGGAAATAGTTTGGCAAACAAATTTGATGTGTTTCCAGAAAATAAAAATAAATTAAACAGGCTCTGACTTCTTGCATTTTGTTTATTTGGGCTAAGAAATAAAAACAAAATGAAAAAGAATTTCTCAACAATTTTTTATTTTATTTTTAATTTTAATTTTTTCTCTCTTACCCAAAAAAAAAAACAAACGAAAAAATGAACAAGCACAATTAGAAGGAATTCCTTTTCCATTTCCTTTGTGTCCACCAACAAATCTGTGAAGGAAACATAGCATTAGTGCCATCAAACAACCATACAGCAATTGGTAAATAGTTGAATTTTTTTGGTGCAGCTACTAATTTTTGTCTGTTAATTTTATGGGCAATGCTGGGGACCCAGCACCCTCCGTGACAGTTGGTGACAGTTGGCGCACTGCCAATGGCTAAAAAAAAAAAAAAAAAAAAAACAATTTTTGGGCGAATCAGAGATGACCCCAGCACCCCCACTGGGGTTCCAACTCATTTTCCTAATTTTATATGGTTACGTATGAGGCCTTGTTTGTTTGAGTATATAAAGAAGGGATTGAGATTGATAGTAAGATGAAACTTATTATATGTCATGTTTGTTTTGAGAGATGGTGAGGGGACTACTAATCATTTGGTATTAGAATAGGCCTTGAAAGGGGGATTGTGATGGAGGAGGTGGTATTAGGAAAATAGTCCGCCAGACTATTTTTTTATTTATTTTTCACATGTTGGGTATTTTTTTTTTGAATATTAATGTTTAATTTATTGTATTTTTTGTTAAGTAAAAATCATTGTTTTATTTGTTTTATTTTTTTGGAATTTTATTATTTTATTTTTCTTTTTTACATGTTGGGCAATTTTTTTTCTAAACATTAATATTTAATGTTTTTGTATTTTTTTATTTGTTTTATTATTTTGTATAAAAATAATTTAACAATTCTTGCACCAACAACTATTATCAAAACAAATACAATTTTACTTAATCTCTTCACTATCAATCCCTTCCATTCTACTTCTGAAAACAAACAGGGCCTTAGCTTTGGATGGTCTCTATCTCTTAGATAATCTCTATCTTGAATCAGACCTCAAGTATTCCCTTATATGAAGTATTTGTGTATTTTTATTTTAAATATTTCTTATTTTAAAAAAATCATTACTAATAATAAAATTATTTTGTTAATTCAAGAATTTGGTTTAGTTAAAAAATTCTAAATGATAAAATAATAAATTTCTAGATGTTATGGATCCATATATTTTTATTTTTAAATGCTTCGCATGAGAGTCAGATTATTGCCTAGTTTGGTAAAGTGATTTCACTTTGAATAGGCGATCAAAAATCATTTTCTCATATAATATATTTCAAAAAATGGAATTATGAAAATTCATACACAAATTTTTAATATACAAAGTAGGCCTCAAGGTCTTGTTTGATTGTTTGCATTGGATACATGAGAGAATGGAGAATATATACTATTTAAAAATATATAATGAAATATGCTTAGAATATGAGATAGATTATACATCTTTAATTTTTGACAAAATATAACATTTGATAATGAGTGATTATTTTTACTGTTTATTTGATAAATGATGACCCATGTCTTGTGATTGGAGATGTGTAACATAATAGGGGTGTTATACATATATCGCACTTTTGAAATATAACATAATTTTGTGGTGTTTTGAGAAGATAAAAAGTTAATTTTTTTGACTTTTTTAGTGACTTTTTTAAATAAAAAACTCGATTATTTTGGATAAAAAAATTAAAAAATCGACGTTTTACTAATCTTTCCAAAGTGCTCATTTGGCCCTGTTTGGTAGAGCTGTGGGAAAGTGCTTATAGCTTATAACTTTCAGCTTAAGCTGATTTCCAGCTTATTCTTAAAATATCTCCTGCCCCACTCAAAAAATAAGCTGATTTCTGACTTCTAAAAAGCTATAAGCTATAAGCTATAAGATAAACTAAACATATCAAAATAGCTTAAATTAAGCTGAAAGCTGAAATAAGCTGTAATTAAGCTCTGCCAAACAGGCACTTTATATCCAATCAACAAACAAAGGGTATACAAAAATGGGATCCAACTATTTGTTTTTATCCTCGATAAGGATAAATCGCTCTTTATATACTTATTAGATACACTAAAGTATTTGCTAATGATAATATTAAGAACTGCTATTAAGAAGTATAAAATATCAAAATACTTATAATTTCAATATACTTTATATATATTTTTAAATAATTATTTATATTATATTTTAATATATTTTTACACATTTTTCAATAGAAATTGTTTTAAACCTTTTTTCATACACAAATATGTTATAATCGATAACATGCAATATATATACGTATACATCACATCTATATTTTTAGGATAATTGCATTTTAGAGGATAGAGAAAAAAAATAATTATAATACAAATAATTTTTGTTTGGGTGCAAATTTGACATACAGAAAAAAGTTAAATTATGCACAAAAAAAAAAAAAAAAACTTGTTACTCTTAAAAATAAAAATATTTTTTTATTAATCCACTAATTTAAAAAAAAAAATTCAATCAGTGTGCTTGGTTTGAATTTTTTAAATTCAATTTTTTACAAATTAAGTTTTTTATTTTTATTTTTAGTGAATATTTTTATAATTTTAAGTAATTTTTTTTTTTTTACTTTTTTAGATACACCTTACTTAAATGTATCTAAAAAGTAAAATATTTTAAAAAATCAATAAATACATAAAAATATGAAAAATGTATTGATTTTGTATTTTTTTTATATATAGTTTTGGTATTTTGTGAATTTTTTAAAGATTTTTATTACAAATATTATTTTTTTTAAGTGTATTTATATTAGGTGTATTTAAAAATTAAAAAAAAATCTTAAAATATTTTTAAAAAAAAACTCAGTAAAAATAAAAAAATATGAAAAATAAAAAAATTTATTTTTCTAAAAAATGAATTGTTCCTGAATTTCAAAACCAAGTAAGCTGAATATATATTTTTTTGATAGGACATACATCACATATATATATACTCATACAGAGTAAGTAGTGTCCAGGATATTGTGGTGATGAGCTAGATCTGAACAGGATTCAGTAGGGAGCAATTGAGAGCATTTCCCAAATATATTTTGAAAACAATAATGAAATCTACTTCAATTATGTGCCAGCCCCAATTGCACATCCTCTATAGGATTGAGGGTCTGTTTTTGAAGACTTTTTTATGGGGTCTTTCTCAAATCATATTATTTCAGCTCAAGTCATCATAACAATGTCCTCCAGTTTGACTTAATACTAAGGATGTGATTTTGGGAGGGGTTTGGTTGGTCTCAGAGTTTAGAATGGATTTTTGTTAGTATTTAAAATTGAAAGGACAATTTTGATTGTTTTAATATTTTTATTACTCCCTCTTCTTGTTTTAAAATAAAAAAAAATACTTTAGAGATCTCATTCTTGTGTTCTAAAGTTAACTCTAATGAATTGATAGAAGGTTTCACCTACTATGATTTGATGTTTTAGTCTTTGTTTATTTATTTATTTTTTCTTCTTGTCATGTCATTAGTGTTCCATTAAAACACCAAAATTAATGCTCTAAATCATTGCTGTTTAAAATATTAGTCTCTTATTTTATTTTTAATTATTTCAAAATATTAATCTCTTATTTTATTTTTTATTGTCTCAAAATATTAGTCTTTTTTAAAAAATTAAGTCTTAAAATAATATGAATTTTTTATTTTATCATTCTTTTAAATTTATTAACAACATAAAAAGTATAATTTTTTTAAAAAATGTATTATAAAAAAAAAGTTACATTTTTTAAAATGAATTATTATTTTGGAAGGGCGAAAGTGTATGAATGTGTGAGAGAATAAAGTTTTTAGATGGAAGAATTACATATAAAGGTAGCATAAGGGGAAAAAAAATTATAAATATTAGTATAAATATATCAATAATAAAATATAAATAAAAAATTATGAAGATGTAAAATATCACTTACACCTCGTGTGTTAGTTAAAATTTTCTCTTTCTTTTATCTGTATGTACTACCCTTTTTAAGATTTGGGCTTTGATGGTCAACCTGAACAGTTGATGATGAGAGCATGTCTTGTCTGTGAGTTGATATTGTGGGTTCCCACCAAACTCTTTAATCAAATCAAATTTCATATATAATAATAATCATAATAATAGTTTCATTTGACTTTTCTTTTGCTAAATCTTTTTTGATGACGTTACCTTTGATTGGATTCTCCCATCACTCACTTCTCTCCTTCCCTCCCCCCTCTCTCTCTCTCTCTCAGACAGAATCTGATGGAAAAGCCCCTTGATGGCCACATATGTAGATATAGGGTTGTTTTGAAAAGTTAATAAAAAATTAATTTTTAAAATTTTTTATATTTTTTATGAATAAAAAATATAAAAGATGATAGGATTTAAAATGAATAAAAAAAAGTAAAAATTAACTTCTTTTTTTTTTTTTTTCTTCTCAAAAGGCCCATAATAACATTAAAAAATGAAAATCGGTCGGTAACGTATATTTTGATAATGTTTGTGAGGGTGTATTATTGGTAAGTTATGATATTTAGAGCTAGTTTTGAATATGAATTAATTTTTTAATTATTTTAGTTTAGAATTAAAAAATTTCGTTTGGGATAGATTTTTTAATTTTTTTAACTTTTGTGAGAGAAAAAAATAAAATAATTATGAACTGGATATGATATTTTATCTTATTTTGACTAAAATAGTTTATTTTGTCTTATATAACTATTTTAGCCCCAATGTTCTTCCCAAATAAGCTCTTATGCTATTATTAATCACAACAAAATATCATAATTTAATTTCATGAGAGTTATAATTAAAAATAATAATTATAATCAAATATCATATAAAGTATAACAAATTAAATATTATAATGAGTTATAACTAACATTTGAATAAGTCTTAATAAAATATTATAAAAATTGTAGTTAAAAGTGCAAATAGTACAAAAAGATTGTATCATAGAATTTCCCTACATATTTATATATTTTACTATTATAATTTCCATATTTATATATATATATATATCAACATTAATTATGGATGTTTATTTATTGTGACAAGTATTTTTGTTATTATAAAATTACGTATCTATACAATGATGGGGGGAGATGGAAAATAACTGAAAAGAGGCGAATGAAAGTGGTGATGAGTTGGGAAGGATAGTTGGAGTTGAGATAAGTGAGAAGGATGTTTTGAGGCACTACACATGCATTACAGGAACATACATTACAGAAGATCTACACTCCTAAAATGGTGTGTTAGTTTCTGTTTGTTCAAAGAGTGTTAATGGCCATAAAGGGACACCTATTTGTCTTACTTGAAACAATTTAGGCTCCTAATTTTATGTATCTGGCTAAAACAAGTTATGCTGCCAACTTTCTTACCTTTCAACCGTCTATCTACTTGAATTTAACGCTACAAGATGGCAAGCCAAGCAATAAGAAAATAAATATCCATTTCGTGTTTATGTTGTAGTGGGTGTTTGGGAAGTGAGTTTTTTTATAAGTTTTTTTAGTTGTAAGATATTATTAGAGAAATTTTTTTTTCTGTTTGAAAAGATAGTTGGATTTTTTTGTGGTTGAATGTGATATTTGTAAGAGAAAAAATAAAATAATTATAAGATTTGATGTGATATTTTATTTAGATTTATTTTTTTTGATTTTATAAAATATTTGTCTTGTGGTGAAAAAAAACAAAAAAAAAAATCCAAAAATCAAGTTCTCAAACACCGCCATAATATCATTATCTTTTCAAAGATGCAACCATTTATAATTAGTATTTTATTGACTTGAATTTACTAGATCTTAAGTCAAGTGTTAAAACTATCAATTTAGGAAGTGGGTAGACTTTTTGGCTTTTTGGTTTTTTTGACTATTTTAGCCTGGGCTTAAAAGCTTGGTTTGGGAAGGGCTTTTTGGCTTTTTGACTTTTTGACTTTTTTGAATTTTTTTGTGAGAGAAGAATGTAATGATTATGGGTTGGATGTGATGTTTTGTTTGTTATGGCTAAAATAGCTTATTTTGTTTTTTGTGACTAAAATAGCCAAAAAAACCTGCAAACCCACTTGCCAAACACAGGCTAAATCCCATTTCGTGTGTGTGTGTGTTTTTTTTTCTTTTTAATATTTATAATATCATTTTCTTTTAAGAGATGCTAAAACTATTTATAATAAGGGTTTGTTTGGATTCAACTTTTTGGTTAAAAAAAGTATAAAATATGAAATAGGTTAAATAAGTTAATAAGATAAAATATCACATTCAAATTATAATTATTTTACTTTTTTTTTCCACAGAAGTCACAAAAAAACAAAAAGTCAAACCAAACTAACTTTTAGTCCCAATCTAAGCCTCGTTTGAGAAGAGGCTTTTTTAATAATTTTTTGATTTTTTGGCTAAAATATGATGTAAAAAAAGGATAAACTACCAATAGGTCATAATAGTTGGACTTAATTCCCATGAAGTCCTATTAAAAAAAATCTTGGTAAAATTGTCACTAAAAATAATTTTTGTGATAATTTTTTAGATATGTTGCTAAAAATTGACAATTAATAACTTTTTTTTGTCATGATTTTTATAAATTGTTGCTAAAATTTACAATTAGTGACTTTTTTTATGATAAATTTTTCTCATAGGACCTATTAGACAACAAGTCCACTTATTTGGACCTACATGTAAGCATCACTAAAAAAAATTAGTATGTTTTGGATGCCTTTTTGATTTTTTACGAAAAGATGTTCAAAAAGTAGAGGGAAGATAATTTTGACTTTTTGATATAAATTGTTAGTTTTTTAATAACTTTTTAGCTAAAATCACCACTTGCCAAACGAGATCTTAAAATAGCTAAAATAACTAAAAAAATATATTGCCAAACCACGACTTACTTGGAATGACTGTTGAAAGGGAATTTTCTATTTGATAATGTCAGGTGCTAATTTTCATTATTTTATTATTGGAATTTAATTTAAAATATAATAAATTAATTGAGACTAAAAATGTCATTCCACATGAATGACACCTATATCACATATTTTTTAAATAAGAAGTGTAATTTTTTACATTTATTCTTGATTATAGCAGGCATCTATTGATGAAATTTGGTTGGGAGGCCAAATTGAAAGACCTTTTTTATACATTGGGGATTAAATTAACACAATCTAAATATTAAGAATTAAAATGACACAAATTTCATACTTTGAGAACAAAAAAAAGATGATTTTACACCAACTTTTGAGAAATTTCACTGTGCTTCTTTTTGCTAGGTTAGCAATGGTTCCACAATTCTCTAAGAGTAATATGGTAAATTTCTCACCACAAAATAAAATTTAAAAAGACTCCCAAAACTTTCTTAGTAACATTTTTTTAACAATTACCAAATACATCTAACAAAGTAAATTGGCAAAAATTTCCTGAATATGCCATTGCAGAATGAAGTATGTGTCTTTAATTTAACAATTTGAACAAAAAAAAAAAAATCTGCTGCTGCATATGACTTTTTACACAACAATGTTGAAAGAGTTCCCCACAAAAGTTGGTTAAGAAGATGCACTCTATTGACAAATATAGAACTAGATTGGCCCCCATATGAAAACAGTTGGTTCTTCTACAACCTTACACCAAATTTTTATTTTTTATTTTTTATTAAATATTGGCAATAAGGGTGCGTTTGTTTGGACGGACTGGATGATGGGAGATTGTAATCCATCGGACTATTAGTTCTGGGATACATTGTCCCGGGACTATTTGGTTAGACTAAATTTGTATCCTATGTTTGTTTAGTTATGTGATTAGATGTCTGGATTGGACTATTTTTAGTTATTCAATATTTGTTTTGGATATTATGGAGAAAGATAAATGCTCAAATGACTATTTTATCATTTTCAATTATTTACTAAGTAATAGCAATATTAAACATAACTTTAATATTTTAATTATTTTTAACTAGATTAAATAAAAATTTGTTTTATTTTATTTTTTTCACAATATTTTAATTATTTTAATTTATTATTTTCAATTAAATTAAATTTATAATTTATATTTTTTATTTAATATATAATTTTAAATTAACGACAATAAAAAATAATTTTATTTAATATATAAATTAAATTTTCAACAACACTAAAAAAATTTAATTTATAAGGCTATAATTTAAAATTTATTATTTTTAAATAAATTTAATTTATAATTTATATTTTTTATTTAATATATAATTTTAAATTAACAACACAAAAAAATAATTTAATTTAATATGTAAATTTAATTTTTTAACAACACTAAAAAATTTTAATTTATAAGTCCATAATTTATAATTTATTATTTTTAATTAAATTTAATTTATAATTTATAATTTATAATTAAAATTTTTTATTTAATATATAATTTTAAATTAACAACACTAAAAAAATAATTTATAAATGTTCAAAAGACTATTTTATTATTTTCTAATTGTTTGCTAAGTAATAGCATGGAGGGTAAAATGAACATTTCACAAAATAATCACATGGGATACCAATCTCATGGTTTCTATCCCACCATTCCCTATGTGATAGGATAGTCCCATATTTGTGGGACTAATGCAAAAAAAATAAAACAAACAATGGACTATTAGTCCGGTGGAACTAAGGGTGTGTTTGATTGGACGGACTGGAAAAAGGGAGATTAGAATCCATCGGACTTGAATCCTGAGACTGTGAATCCCCCGGACTATTTGGTCGGATTGGATATGTATCCTGAGTTTGTTTTTTCATGGGATTAGATGTCTGGATAGGACTATTTTCAGTGAATCCAACGTTTTGTTGGACGGACTGGATAGGATAAATGAACAAAAAACTGTTTTACCCTTTTTCAATTGTTTACTATGTAATAGCAATATTAAACATATCTTTAATATTTTAATTATTTTTAGTAAACATTAAACATACTAATGGTTAAATTTTGTTTAAAGATATTTAAACATACTAATATTGATAAAAAAATTTGACTGGTATAGATTATTTTTATTTAAACAAATAAAAATTTATTGTTGAAATTAAACATACTAATGGTTAAATGTTTAAATTTTTATTTAAACAATTAACATTGAAATTATTTTGATGTACAGATTATGTTTAAACAATTAACAATTAACAATTAAATAAATGTTGATGTATAGATTATGTTTAAACAATTAACAAATGTTGATGTAATTAACAATTAACAAATGTAGATGTAATCAAATGTTGACGTATTAAAACATAATTTAATAGATGTTAAATAAATATACATGTTGATGTACAGATGTTGAAATAATTTAATAAACATGTTGATGTACAAATGTTTAAATGTTTAAATAAAACATAATTTAAATAAATGAAATTATTTATTGTTGAAATTAAACATTTAATTGTTTAAATAAAACATCTATTAAATTTAAACAATGAAATTAAATAAAACATAAACAAAATTTTAAAATAAAATATCTATAAAAAATTATTTTAAAAAATTAAATAAATAAAACATTAATAAAAAGTTAAATAAAATTATTTTATTTTTAAATTGAGACATTTAAATTTTATTGAATTTTATTAAATATAATACATAATTAAATAGTAGAGGGTCAAAATGGTCATTTTCGCATATAATCCAAACAGTGACTAGTCCCCCACTTTCTATCCCACCCCCCCCAGGACAGGATAGTCCCCCATATGGGGGACATGGAGTCCGCCGGACTAAAAAAAAATCAAACGGCGGATAAGGTGCACTATTTGGATTACAATCCAAATAGTGGATAGTCCCCCCTCCTAATCCCCCCAATCAAACACACTCTAATAGTCCAATCCCACCCCCAATCCTTCAAAACAAACACACCCTAAGGCCCCGTTTGTTTAGGATTATAGGGAAGGGATTGAAATTACTAATCCCTTGGTATTACTAATGGGGTGTTTGTTTTGAGAGATGGAGAGGGGACTATTAATCCCTTGGTATTAGTAGTTCCCTTGGAAAGGGGATTGGTAAGGAAGAGATAGAGATGATATTAGAAAAATAGTGAGGGGATTAAAATTTTTTTTATTATTTTTATTTTTTATATATTGAATTTTTTTTAAAATATTAATGTTTAATTTTTTATATTTTTTTATTTGTTTTATTATTTTATATAAAAATAATTTAACAATTTCTCATTATGAATCCTCTCACTATAAATCTTCTCTATTCTATCTCTGAAAACAAACGGGACTAAGGGTATTCAAGTTTTGCTCTGATTACTCTTCAATTATATCCAACCTCCTTTTTTTTTTTTTGGGTGAATAATTATATCCAACCTCCATTTTGACATATACCAGACATATGCCCTGTAATGGCCTTAGGAGGTCAAGCGCTTCATAAGAATCAAGCTCATGACTTCTTGAAACACTTATAAATGCTAACCTTTGAAATTTACAATAAAGCTATTTTCTTAGCCAAACAAAAGGTGAAGATAGCTCTATCCTTCTTATTTTTTATTTTTTCATATTTGACAATTTACTATGGTCCTAACTGATATCAATTAAGGGATTGCCAACCTATTTCTTCAATCATTCATTTGGTCAAAACTCAAAAAGGTTGATCTGCCATTTCCCCCCCTACCCGTCAAATGAATAGAAAATTACACATGATATACTATGCTCAGGGTGGGAGATTTATTTTATTTTCTTTTCTTTTTTGGATCAGTGAGAAAGTTTAGTCATACACCAGATTGGTTAATCCACTCTAATATGATTTAAGATTGTAGAGAAGGGGGAAAAAAAAAGAAGCAAATTCAACAAAAATTTAAAATCCAAACACATCATAATCTGTTTCTTGTGAGAATTGGCATAAATGAATGAGCATGAAACATGGCTGAACTGTCTAGTTTAGAGCAATTGATTGTATACCAACATTCTCAAACACATCCAAAGGCTCTTATTATATCAATACATTTGATTTCGAGAGTATTTTGAAGGTCAAAATAAACTTTAATCACACATTTAATTTTTTTTTTGAATTAATTATTATTATCTATTTTTGAGTTAATAGCATATATATGTTAGTTGAATCATATATGAAAGAAAAGTAAATTTCCAAAAAATTAAATGTAAATACATGCAAGACTTTCCTAGAATGGGCTGTCTCACATTTACATTTTATTATGTAAATATTTAGATAATATTTTATATATATATATATATATATGTATATAACATGCTTACTAGAAACAGTTATATTGATTACTAGATAATAAGCTTGATACACCTCTGTAGTTCAGAAATACATAACTTTAACCCCTCCCCCCCAAAAAGAGATTAAAACATATATTCAACCCTAAAAAGGTAAACCCTAGTTCATAGATGCTACCCATTGACTTGTAATGGCTACCCCACTATTTCATTACTATGGCTTTACCCCCAAAACCCAAAAACAAAGAGGAGTTCTAGATGGGCCCTCATGATGCTCTGTTTGGGCCAGAGCTTCAGGGCTTTTTGGCATTTGGGCTGGAGGTGGAGCTGAGGTTTAGATCAGGAAGAGAGCTTGGGCCACCCTTGAGCTTTGAGCTTGGGCCACCATTAGAGAGCTTGTTCTTAAGCTCAGAGAGGAGTGCTTGATTCTCTTGGTTCAGAAGCTGTGCTCTCTTCCTAAGCCTCTCATTCTCTTGGATTATGTAGCAGTTCTCCAAGTACAGCTTTGAGTTAACCTTGTCCATGGTTGTTGCAAACCCTGAAACCAAACAAGACATATCAGAACAGAGAAAGGGTATATAAAGACCAATTCTTGCTACTAAAAAAATTATAAAATAAAAGACAGTGCTAAAAAAACAAACATTCTAATTGGAAAACTAAAAAAAACCCATATGATAAATACAATGCTGCAATTTAAAGACAACTCTATGCAGCAAATATAAAAAAAGACAATATTTTTTCAATGAACCCAATTTTATAAATGAAAGAGGGTAGCTAAAAACAGAGTATGTGCAGAACCAACCAAATCAATGATAGAAGGTTGAAAACAAAATTAGAAATCGCAGACTCAGTTTTCCTTGATGAGTGTATGTTGTTATTCCTCTGTTTTCTTTGCACTGAATAGAAAGAATCAATGCAGGTGCTAACAAGAAGTGAAAGTGAAAGTGAAAAATAAGGAGAAAACAGAGTAGGTTGAACACATTTACATATTTATAATTTCTCTTTTATCAGAGAGAAAGGAAAGGTGAAAAAAAGAAAACCCATTAAAAAAGGAAGTAGAAACAAATGTTGGGAGAATCAAAGAACGAAAAAAAGCATTCCATTTGAAAGTTGAGTACTTGAAATTATCATACAAAATATAGAAGAAGAAGAAGAAGAAGAAGAAGAGACAGAGCACATATATGCGTGTATAAACAAACACAAAAAGCATTTTGTTAGATACAAAACAGAGAGACCAACCCCACAATCTGTTCAGTGATAGAAAAACAAGAAGAACCAAACAAGTATAAAAAACAGAGAGACAGAGAGAGAGAGTGGGGGCCTCTCTTGAGCTTTTCAAAAAAGATTACCTTTTGAAAGGTTGGTTAGAAGAAGAAACAGCTTTGGCCGAGGAAGCCTATGCCTTGGATGTGTAAGAAAGTTCACAGAGTAGCAAAAGGAATAAAAAAGAGAGGAGACTTTGGAAGGAGAGAAGTTTAGTGAGGGACAAAGAGAACTAAGAAGCCGTCATTATATAGTGGAAAAAAGTTGGAGAGAGAAGGTAGGGATGGATGTGTTGCGGAAGAAATCAATTCTGGTATAAATACAGAATTTAATTATCGTGTTTGAAATTAAGATATATATCTAAGGAATAAATTCTTTAAATTTATTAATAGATTGAATTTTATTTAGTGGGCAAATTACATTTATAGTATATATTATGTTAATTTGGTCCTTAGAATTATACTTGTATCAATTTTATTTTAAAGTTTTTCCAATTTAGTCAAATTAATTATGTCTATTTAGAAATTGAATTAAAATCAAAAGGCAAAATAATTTATTAACCCTTTCCAAAATGATCAAAGGTTGATATTCAATTTCAAATACTTAGTATTTGAAATGATCTAAATAAATATATTTTTTTACTTTTTTAAAAAAAAATAAAATATGAATTGAATTTAAAATAATATGATAAAGAGATTATGAGACTTAAATAAGACAATTATGTCCAAATAATGTGTTATTTTTAGCAAATGCCAAATAACCATGAACCATTTTATATTTATTTTTGTTTGATTTCTTAATTAATATTATTAATTAGACTAAATTGATAAATGTAAAAAATAAAATAACAAAATTGATATAACTAAAAATACAAATACCAAATAAAAATAATAAATAAATTACAAAAATAATCAGTATAAATTTATTTATATTTTAACGCTTAGTATTACGGGGATGAAGACATGCCAAGTAATCTGTAAATCTTCTCTCTCTTCACTGCCACAACAATCATGCATGTGTAAGCATGGAAGGCGGCTTCTCTAGGCAAGGATTTAATGTTCTTGCTTTACTATGATGACGATGATAGAGGGTTTTTGGTTCAGATTTTCTGGGTTTGGTTTGGATTTTATTTTATTTAAGTTTAATAAATTTATTTTATTTTATTTTATTTTTTAATTTTAAAATTTTGGTGTGTATATAGGAGGAGGGATGGCGTCATGTGAATGATGGGGAGTGAGGGCATTTTGGGGAATTGACAAAATGATGGGGGTGGGCTCGGCCGTCCGAAGATTCGCAATGATGGAGTGGATTGGTTCGAACCAACGCAGCCCATCATCACTTCCACACCCGCCATTCCATCGATTCTCTTTTGTTTGTTTGTCTTGTGTGTATGTGTCTCTAGATCTCTCTATAATTACATACATTTATAATTTTAATTAATTTTCTTTTCAAAAAAAAATATATAATTAATTTTACAATTTTAATATAATTATATTGAATTAAAATAAATTAATTTATGTAATACTTAACTTCATTTTCATCTATAATTTGATAGTTATTTAAATAAAAAATGATGTCATCATTTAAACATTTACATGATATTTTTTCTGATTTATTTTTGTGTTTACATACTATTTATATTAATTTTGATTCATTTAATCTTAGTAAAACTAAAGTCGATGTAATTATGTTTGTAAGGTCTGCCAAATCTCAAAGAAAATTAGTGTAATTGTTTTATTATTTTATATTATGTTTTAAACCCTTTTAAATGGGATTGATTTCTTTTTAGTCCGTGATCGGATTTGAGGGTGCTGTTGGGTTCGTATTACGGGCCCACCACAGGTCACATTTTAATAATTTGAATCGTTCAATGTGCAAAACTTGTTGAGTACTATATGTTTGTAAAAAATAATGTTGATCAGATATCAAACTATTTCATCGGAACAGATTTCTGTCAACCGTTTATTTTTTTATTGTTTATTTTTTTTATATACAAAACTGATTTGATCACGTAACTATCGATAGCCGATCAATGTGATTCTTTACAAGTATATAGTACTTAACGAGTTCTACATATTAAACGATTTAGATTATCAAAATGAGATCCGTGATGGGCTCTTACGGGCCCAACAACACCCTCCAATCCGATCATGCATGGGAGTGAAGCCAAACCCATTTTATATCTCTTTTTTTTATCACTAATTGGTGAAAAGTCCATTTTTTAGAACTTATTTATTGAAAGATCCTATGAAAATTCTCATAATCTAATAATTCTTAGAAAAATGTTTTCGACCCCCTCAAAAACCGACCCCTACGACCCCCTCTGAGCTGGACGACACGTGATCGGTCACGTGATATACATATCCTACGCACCTTCCTCTTTCAGAATTCAAAATCCTCTGAGCGAAGTATAGCTCCGCTCCTCCCCTTCACTCAGACGACAGCTCCTCAATTTTTAACTTCGACGGCCGACTCCCTCAGCTCCTTCCTTTCACTCCGACTCCCTTTCACTCCGACGCCCGACGCCCGACTGTCGACTCTCTCTCTCTCTCTCTCTCTCTCTCTCTTTCCATCTCATTCGACGGACGACTCCTCCCCTCTTCCTCACGCCGATGACAGGTCCTCCTGACGCCCTACTCTATCCTCCCGAGTCCCGACTCCCTCTATTTCCATCCCATTGACGATGAGGTAATCTGGTGTGTATATATATATATGTATCTTACTGAAATTAGGGCAAAATTCCTGAATCTGAAAGACAGCTTTTGTTGAAAGAGAAGAAATCAGATTTTCCTGAAATTGAAACAAATTTATTCAAGATTTCCATTCTTTTGCTTGCTGATATGTTTACTTGAGTGGGCTTTATTTTTTTTTATTTTGTTTTTCTGTTCTTCTTGTTCTTTTTTATGTTAGTAATTCTTCTTTTCTCATATTTTCTCTGCAATCTAAAAAGAGTATGGCTATTCCTCAATCTCAAAAAAAGTATGGCTATGCCTATGGCTGTTTAGTTAGAGGATTAACCAATTTCTTCATGTGTCATTAATCTGTCTGGATTATTGGAGATCAATTACATGGCATCTTGTTTGGTGAATAAAAGACCTATTCTGAGAAGGATCTCATTTTCTTACAGTTTTATTCAATTCTCTTTTGCTTGTTAATTTAGCATGCCACTAGTTTATGGAGGTAAATAGTTTATTAATCATTATATCCCCTACTCTTCAATTTTTTGTTGACATTGGCAATGAAACCTAGACAGAATTATGAAGGTGAAATTACTCAATCATGTCATACATTGAGTTTATTTTTTGTATACTCAAAATATGTTCTCTTTTCATATGGTTTCTTAATTTCTCATATTTTCTCTACAATCTTTATTCACCAAAATAGATATATACACCAAAATTCCTCAAAATTGTAATATGAAAAGAAGAAATTATGACAATTGCAATCTGGTGTATATAATTCTTCTTTTTTCATATTTTCTCTGCAATCTAAAAAGAGTATGGCTATACCTATGGCTGTTTAGTTAGAGGATTAAAAGTAGATAGGTAAAATCTGAAATAGCCATAATTGAAAAAGCAGATTTTACATCATGTATAGCCAATCTTTCTTCACTTTTAGATTTTACCTATCAATCTTCCTATAAGTTGTCAATCTTCCTATTAACTACTGAGATGCAAAGCCATACTGATTAGTGCATAGCCATAGGAAGATTGAAATTATGTATCTCATTCAGTTATCATGAGCTGAAATTATCTTTATTCACTAGTTTAATGAGGGTAACTTGTTATTGCAGATGTCAAGTTCAACTGTCAACGGCAGTAGCTCAGATCGGTTGACGTACTTGAACAAAAATTGTCCTGCATGTAATAAAAAGGCCACGATTCAAATTTTTGAGACCGATCAAAACAAAAACAAGCTATTCTACTCTTGTAATGGTTGTAGTCTTTTCATTGGATGGTGTGTGCCTATGAATTCACAATGTGGATATCAAGAAATTCCAAGACAAGTAGAAAGAGAACTACTAAGATCTATGACGGAACAACTTCGAGTTATGACGGAACAACAAAGATCTATGACGGAACAACTTGGAGCTATGACAGAACAACAAAGATCTATGATGGAACAACTTGGAGCTATGACCGAACAACAAAGATCTATGATGGAACAATTCAACTTTGTTAGTGCAAAGATGCAAAAAATAGAATTTCTGATGTTTGTGTAGCTTGTAATTGGTGTGTTATTACTTATGAAGATGTAATGCTAGTTAGAAGTAGAAGTAGAAGTAGAAGTAGATTGAACTATGTTTTGTTGTGGAATGGAATATGTATTAGTAAGAAACAGTTGAATTATTGAATTTTTGAGTAGAATGGAAATGAATTGTTGAATTGTTATTATTGAATGAAGATGTGGTATTGTGGAATTGTTGTGGAATGAAGATGTGTTATTGTGGAATTGTTGTAGAATGAAGATGTGAACCATGAACCAACATGAACTGTTAATGAGTTATTGTTGAAAATGAACCATGAACCAACATGAACTGAACCATGAATTGTTGAGCATGAACCATGACAGATTTTTAACAGATTTTAGCATGAACCATGACATATTTTTTTACAGACAGGTTTTTTTATAGATTTTTTTATAGATTTAAGCATGAATCATCACAGTTTGTGCATGAACCATGACAGATTTTTTTAGAGACAGGTTTTTTAACAGATTTTTTACAAATTTGAGCATGAACCATGGCAGATTTTGGCAGTTTGAACCATGAACTGAAAAAATCAGATTCTGGCTAAAATACTGTCAAAATAGAAAACTAAAAAACAGATTTTCAGATTTTTAAAGATAGATTTTTAAAAATAGTTTGGCAGTTTGAACCATGAATTGAAAAAATCAAATTTTGGCTCAAATACTATCAAAATAGCAAACTAAAAAACATATATTTTTTTACAGATTTCTTAAACCATGAACTATCAACAGAGGTTTTGCATGAACTCTCAAAAAATCATGCTTAAACACTGTCAAAATAGCAAAATGAAACAGATTTTTTTATAGATTTTTTTAAACCATCAACTGTGAACTCAAAATGTTGAAAGACAGATTGTCAAAATAAACCATGAACTCAAACACCAATCTTGCATAACCAATAAAGTGGGACTTAATAATAACCAATCTTGCAAATTCATACACAACATGTGTTACACATCTAACATGGGACTTAACATAATAAGTTTCAATCTCAAAAACAAAATGTCAATGTTCAATAAACTAGTCAAACATTTCTACAATGTCCATTATTCATTCGCGCTGTACAATGTCCATCATTCATTCCCGGTGTGCATGCATTAGTACCTGATGGGGTTAGAGATCCAGACCCAAACATTTGAGTTGGAGCACTTATCAAACTTCTCGGTGTGCCGCTTACAAAGTCTGATGGGATAAGAGATGTGCCTCCAATAGCATTTACGACCTGTCATAATTGAAGTAAAAAAGTACATGTTACAAAATATTTGCAAATGAAAACAAAAAATTGATGTAAAGTCATCTTATGAACACATACCGGTGCATACATATTATTTTGCATGCCAACCATATAAGGATAATATGATGTATAAGCTTGAGCTTGAGCTTGAACTTGAGCTTGAGCTTGAGCTTCAAATTGAAGCACCTTAGCAGCCTATATTGGTTCAAGAGTTTGTAAAAATGTACTTCAAAAGAATTTGTTAAAAAACAAGTTCAATTCAATATACAATTTACCTTTGCTTTTGTTTTTTTTTTTTGCCGTTGTCTTGAACCGATTTACTATTTGATTTACTTTGGCAACCTTTCGTTTCGTTACTAGACGGCCTCTTCGCCGAACAATCAAAGGACTAACCACCTTCCTCGTACTAGCACCCGATGTACAACCGGCGGCAATTAGACTTTTTCTAGAAGATGGTATCCTATTAGTAGAAGGTGGTAAATTACTCCCATCACCCGATTCATCGTGCATGACTCTATCCTTCATTTCATCCAACCAAAGGTTTATAATTTTAATTTTCCCTTCCGAATTACCAGCAAGTTGTACAATGGCGATCAATTTCTTGTTCATCCTCTCATAGCAACTTGTATTGAAATCATGCCCAAAGCCAGTGTACGTGGTTTTGATGCATGTGTACTCTCGAAACAAATCTTTCCTCCAACGTGGAAAAATGTACTTACTTGGCACCTCATTTATGCACATTCTCACAAGCACCGCGAGTAAGTGAGCACACATAATGCCTCTAAACTGAAACAACCGACACATACATTGAATTTCACATTCAATTGAATTAAAATACACAACAAAGTCCACATGTTTCATCTTGTCACAAACTACCATTGCTTCTTGGACATTAAATGTACAAATTGCTCCCTCCTCTTTGACAATCAAGGCCTGACAGTACACTAATCTCTTCAACTCTCCTTGAACTTCTTTGAATTTTGCATTGGTGTAGGCTTGCTGAAATTGCTTCTCAAAGCCATATATAGTTAGACAATCAAACAATTTGTGTCGAGACTTGAAGTCTGATTTCTTCTCTTTCTCTACCTTATTTCTCAATGCATTTTCATATTGTCACAACCCAAACCCGCCCCTATGGGTTTAGCACCGTAACCGGCCAGTAATCCAAGATTACCGATGGCCTGCTTAGCAGTAATACAGTAATACAGAGTACAGGGGCTGGCGGCAGCCAATACAGTAAATAGCCAATGTCCAATGAGCTGTGACAGTCTGTATGCAAAAAGACTTTTCATTCCAATATATACAGTCGGATAAAACAGCATGTACATATATACAATCCTTCAGTTCAGGGACCTAATCCCTATTAAATAGTACAGTACAGTAAACAAAACGGTTACAGAGACAGAAGGGGAGACTAAAACACCCCTAAGTCATAACTTGACGGGCTCGGAACCTCGCAGTGAGGCACAGTGGTTGGCTTGACAAAACTGGAGCTTACCCCGACGCTTCTAACCACGGTCTGGTGCCTGTACACATACATATATATGTGAGCAGTGAGCTAAAGCCCAGTGAATAACACAATGCGTAAAGGGGTTAAGAATGAATGTCCTTACAGTAATGAAAACAGTTCATTAATTTTGTACATCAGTCATTCAGTCATATGTGGTACATCCATTAGCATAACAGTACAGTAAACAGTAGGTCTTAAAAGACTGAACAGTAAATGATGGCCATCAATCAGTAAACAGTAGTGGTTCCAACAAGGGAACCGACAGAGATCTCTGTAACAGTAATAATAAACAGTAGTTGCTAAGGATGCCACAATACAGTTCAGAATATAGGACATACATTCATTCAATTAACAGTAACAGTTCAGAAAGCAGTACAGTTCAATTGTTCAGAAGATAATCATTTTGAACATATCTTTATACAGTTGTTACTCACAGAGTTTCTGGGCTACAGTAAAGCTAAAGCGCATCCCCAGTCGCCAACCCTACACAGTTACAGATTAAACACACACTAAGCTATACAATTGGGAAAGATAATAGCTTAATCCCTAATGTGCCTCGGTGTGGTTCTACATCTATATCCTCATTAAGATGCCTTAAACTAGGCCTAATAATGCCTAGGATGAGATGAGGATGCAAAGATGCACTTTAAAAGCATTTTCAGAATTTTCAGAAAACAGGGGTCACGCTCGAGCGTAGGTTTCTCCGCTCGAGCGGACATGCAGACAAAGGTTTCCGCTCGAGCGTAGACTTACCCGCTTGAGCGTCCTGCAAAACAGTCAAAAGTGCTGGATAGGTGAAAATCACGCTCGATTGGGCGCTCGACACCCGCTCGAGCATAAGACACAACGTCACGCTCGAGCGTCAATTATTCTGCTCGAGCGGACTTCAAAACAGAACAAAATGCTAGGAGCACGATTTCCACGCTCGAGCGCCAGTCACCCCGCTCGAGCGTGAGTCCAAATTCTGGAAATTCCAGATTTGAACCTCAAGCTCAAAACCAAGTTTTAAAACATAAATTTCGATCCTCTTGGGCCAATTTTCCAGAAAACATCCCAAAACTCATAGTTTAACATGATTCCAAAGCTCAATTGTAAAATCAAAGCCCAAGGGTGTTTCAAACAACATGATTTTCAAACCAAAACTCAAGAACATAACTCAAACATGACATGCATGAGTTTAATCAATTCAAAGCTTCAAATGCTAGCTCAATTGAGCCATTTCTTTCTAAAAACATGATGAAATCATGGACTACTCTTAAAACATGGACATGCATGTGAGGAATTATGAACTACAACCTCAAAACTTCAATACATATACATGCATGCAACAATTAAGCTTCAATTCAACAATTTGAGCCATAAATTGGCTCTAGACTTTAACTTTGCTCAAAACCATGCAAGAACAAGCTTAAACACAACAATGAGAGGTTGAATTCCCTTACCTAGGTCTCCAATACAAGGTGAGGAAGCTTAATTTGCTAATTCTCTCTTCAATTCTACCAAGTTTCCAAGCAATTTGGTTGAAATCAAGACCTTCTCCTAGCTCTCTCTCTCTAGTCGGCTAAGTCTAAGAAAAATGGCTGATGAAGTGTTGTAATGTTAGCATTAGAGATCAATTACGAGGCTCATGAAAGTCCACTAGGTGGCAAAATGGCAATTAAGTCCAACTCTTGTAATTTAACTCATTTTAATCCAATTTAATCATACCAAATCGCATTTTAGATAAATACACCATAAAATCATATAAAATCTAATTAACACAGAACATCAATCAATTTCAGATTCGGCCACCGATAAGGCCTTCAATTCGCAATTTAAACATAAAGGCATGAACAGATAATCAAACAGTCAACAGATAGACATACAATTAAACAGATATACTTAATCAATTCAGTTCCAGATTTCAGTTAGGCAGTTCAGTACTTCAATCAATTCAGTTACCAATCATAATCAGTCTCAGTTTAGTAGTAATCAGTGGTTAATCGGTAAACAGTGACGAGGGTTGTTGCACATATTGTTCAACAAATTGTTTTAATGTAGTCTTCAGGTTGACATATCCATCAAAAAATGCATTCATGCTTTCACTTCGTTGTGTTGTTGACATGCCAGCCCAAAAAATGTCTTTAACATATACAGGAACCCATCGATGCTGCTCATGATATAGTACCCCCAACCACTCATTATCATAAAGATTAAATTTAGTAAGCATCTCTTCTCATTTTTCCTCAAATTCATCTCTTGTCAAATAATCATAAATTGCATTTTGCATAGCCAACTTTATGGGTTCATACTGAGCTTATCCTTTCAACTTCTCCGGTATTTTCTTCATTACATGCCATAAGCACCATTGATGCCGGGCCTGTGGAAAGACAATTTCTATAGCATTTTGCATAGCTCTACACTGATAAATTATGATAGCTTTTAGAGGATTATTTGACATGCAACTTAACCACGGCTTGAATAGCCAAACAAACGTGTCGGTGTCTTCACTAGATAACAATCCACAACCAAGCAAAATAGACTGTCCATGGTGATTGACTCCTACAAATGGAGCAAATGACATGTCATATTTGTTCGTCAGATAAGTTGTGTCAAATGAAACAATATCTCCAAATGATTCATACATAGCCCGACTCCTTGCATCAGCCAAAAACAAGTTTCTAATGCGAAACTCCTCATCAACATCAATCACATAAAAGAATTTCTCACTATGTGCTTGCATTCTCATAAAATAACTTTGAAGTGATTCGGCATCACCTTCACCAAGCCTTAATCTTCTAGCTCTATTAATGTAATTCCTTGCATCTCACTCATCAAATGTCAATGGCTCGTATCCCCCCGCTTCAACAACCATTGAATGATAGTTCCTAAACACCCCAATCCCTGCTTGATCATTGATTTCTAATCTTCTTTTCACAAGATTACGAATTTTCTTATTCATTGCAAAATGATGAGAGTCGGTGGGAATCAAATCATGATTATGCTCAAGGTTAACTGTGGTTAACATATATGTCCCATTCTTTTGTAGAGTACCTCGTACCCTTGCTTTGCAACCAATTTTTGTGGACAAAGATGGCTTTAAAGGGTTCACTTCTGATTTCTTTTTCTCTCCTCCGCTTGAGTACATTCAATTGCAAAGTTTTTTAATTCGCCATCATCTCCAAAATGTTGTGCTCTATGAGCTATAGAAAAACCAACATCTTAGCATATGTGGCATAAAATGTGTACACTTCTTCCCTTGAGCTAAAACACATATCCTTCTTAGGTTCTTCAACTTGTTTTTTAGGGGGTCGGAAATCAGATTCAACTTGTTCACCCTCATTTACTGAAGGATTGTCACCATCATTTGAATCAACCTCTATTCTATGAGAATCAAAAATGAAATTCAAATAGAATGATTTTAGAATAATTATTTTATAAGATGATTGGAAACTTTGAAATTGTTATGAAACTAATAATTTTAGCTGATAATAATTTCAGTCTATGAGCTATGAGCTATAAGATTATTTTAGTTGATAATAACTCTATAAGCTATAAGAAACTTTTATGAAATGTTGATAATTTCAATCTATGATTTTCAAGCATCTAAAATATGATTTTTAAGCATCTAAAATATGAAACTAACAGTTATAAAATATAATTTCAGTCTATGATTTTAGTCTATGATTTCAGCTGATAATTTCAGTCTATGATTAACTGTTATGAAACTAAAAATATGATTTTCAAACACTGGGATCAGAAAGTGAAACCACAAACACCAAAAGAAACTGAACATTCACAGAAGCAAAGTCATACTTATAATATACAGTCATTTATTTGCCAAAAACTTGCAAAGAAATAATTAGCCAAATGTCTGTATTTCTTAATGAGTATTTCAACTTCTCCTTGTTGAAATAAACCATCATTATTTATAAGATTATATATAGACATTTCACAGAGATTGATCAATGTATGTAGATAGAGAGAGAGAGAGGGAGAATGAGTGGTTTTCGAGTAACATTACCCGACAAAATGCTATCGGAATGCGATCGAAGATCCGTAGAGCGAGATATAGAGAGTTATGGCTAGAGAGCTATGGTCGACGGAGGAGAGCTATGGCGAGCGCACGATGGAAGAGGGAAGAGGGAAGAGAGAAAACGGATAGGGGTGGGGAAGAAGGAAATATCAGGGCCATTTTCGCTTTTTTTTTTTTTTTGTGTCTTTGTTTTCAGTATATTTTATTTGTCTTTCAAGTGCGTGTATCACACCTTCTTCATTGTGCAATTCTTCTTCACATGACTTCAGCAGGTGCCACCTCAGAGGGGTCGTGGGGGTCAGTTTTAGAGGGGGTCTGTATCGCCATTGTTTTCTTAATAGTTTGGGGCGCTTTCCTAGTGTTTTCTTCCCATACACTACAACAAAAGGCGTTTTTTGCGACGGTAAAGAGCCGTCGCAAATGCCCCGGAAGCCGTCGCTAATACTTTTTGCGACGGTAATTTGGCTTTTTGCGACGGTAAGGGGGGGTCGCGACAAAGGGGGTTGCAAAAGAGCTTTAGCGACGTAAGTACCGTCGCCATTAGTTTCTGCGACGGTAAGGTTTGTTTTTTGCGACGGCATTTTTCCTGTCGCCAATAATGGAAAAAAAATCAGTTTTCGCGACGGCACGTAATTCCCGTCGCTAAAAGTGAGTTTTTGAGACGGCAACATTACCGTTGCTAAAACTCTAGCATCTTATAAGTATTGGCGACAGCAACGGTTACCGTCGCTAAAGGTGTCTTGTAAATTCCAATTGCACAGCTTTTACGACTGTGTTGGTGCCGTCGCAAAAGCCTATTATTGTTTTTTGCGACGGGTTCTTCTCCCGTCTCAAAAAAAAAAAAAAAAAAAAAAACCTGCTGAAAAATTATTAAAAAATTAAAATAACCTGTATTAGATAAAAAATAACTATAAAAAAATCAAAAAATTACAGAATAATATAAATACGTACATAAACAAAAATTGACAAATAATGAAAATTAATAATATTATTCCATTCATAGCAATACATAAATAAAAATTCATAACAATAAAAATTATGCCACTACATAACGTCGCATAATACATACATAATGTTGCTCACAAATTTAAATAACATAAATCAAAATCAAAACCAAAAGTTTTCGTCTTCATTCGTTCGTGGGTTACAAAAACAAAAATTGGTCATAATCTTGATACGCCTACATTCCAGAAGAAGCCAACTGCTACTCAGGAAATATCTGAAAAAAACAAGATAAAAATAATTAAAAACCATATAATGGTGTTAATATTTTAATTATAGAAAAATATATAAAAAAAATTGACTACTATATAATTAGAAAGATAGTTTAGTAAATAATTTTGACTGGACCGAAATCCGGCTCTAACTCCCAAACCGGGAACCCGATTCGAGCCCCGTCTTCTCCCACAAGTCTCTCGTGCCTAGGTGGTCGTGTGTGCCAAGTTTCGTGCTAAATCGACGCTGTTTGGTGATTTTGGGGCGTTAACGCCTCGAATTAAAGTTTCTTAAAGAAGTAGTTTGCCTAAAGTGAAATCCGACTCTAACTCCCAAACCGGGAACCCGATTCGAGCCCCGTCTTCTCCCACAAGTCTCTCGTGCCTAGGCGGTCGTGTGTGCCAAGTTTCGTACTAAACCGACGCCGTTTGGTGATTTTGGGGCGTTAACGCCTCGAATTCAAGTTTCTTAAGGAAGTAGTTTGCCTAAAGTGAAATCTGGCTCTAACTCCCAAACCAGGAACCCGATTCGAGCCCCGTCTTCTCCCACAAGTCTCTCGTGCCTAGGCGGTCGTGTGTGCCAAGTTTCGTGCTAAACCGACGCCGTTTGGTGATTTTGGGGCGTTAACGCCTCGAATTAAAGTTTCTTAAAGAAGTAGTTTGCCTAAAGTGAAATCCGACTAACTCCCAAATCGGGAACCCAATTCGAGCCCCGTCTTCTCCTACAAGTCTCTCGTGCCTAGGCGGTCGTGTGTGCCAAGTTTCGTGCTAAACCGACGCCGTTTGGTGAATTTGGGGCATCAACTCCTCGAATTCAAGTTTCTTAAGGAAGTAGTTTGCCTAAAGTGAAATCCGGCTCTAACTCCCAAACCGGGAACCCGATTCGAGCCCCGTCTTCTCCCACAAGTCTCTCGTGCCTAGGCGGTCGTGTGTGCCAAGTTTCGTGCTAAACCGACGCCGTTTGGTGATTTTGGGGCGTTAACGCCTCGAATTCAAGTTTCTTAAGGAAGTAGTTTGCCTAAAGTGAAATCCGACTCTAACTCCCAAACTGGGAACCCGATTCGAGCCCCGTCTTCTCCCACAAGTCTCTCGTGCCTAGGCGGTCGTGTGTGCCAAGTTTCATGCTAAACCGACGCGGTTTGGTGATTTTGGGGCATTAACTCTTCGAATTCAAGTTTCTTAAGGAAGTAGTTTGCCTAAAGTAAAATCCGGCTCTAACTCCCAAACCGGGAACCCGATTCGAGCCCCGTTTTCTCCCACAAGTCTCTTGTGCCTAGGAGGTCGTGTGTGCCAAGTTTTGTCCTAAACCGACGCCGTTTGGTGATTTTGGGGCGTTAACGCCTCGAATTCAAGTAAAGAACGCAAAGATGCATTTTAGCTTAGAATGCAAAGATACATTTTATACCTGATCTTCTGGTGGTGGTGTATATGGATTCTCGTCTTCTGCAGATTCCCTAAATGCCCGGTGGCCACTCGATGCATCAGGAACCTATGTTAGTCAGTGCATAATGTGTTAATCATATTCGAGTTTCATACATAATCTTGAGTGAAAATTGAACTATCAAACAATTGTGATGTTTATATGGAACCTATCTGTTGGGATCCACACTCGCCCCCTGTGACACAAGGGTCATCATCTCAGCTCTCATCTGCTGCAAATGTGTAGAGAACTCTGCTCGCAGCTCCTCCCTCAACTCATCCCTTAGCTCAGCACGAACCTGCTGCGTGATCTGATCAATAGTCGATGGCTGGGGTGTTAACTGTGATGGCCCAGCACCATCTTTATACACCACTCTCCGAGGCACGATTCTCCCGTATGTGCGACAATATCCATGTCTGTCATGACCTATCAACTCATGGAAAATGGCATTCCTAGCCTCCAAAGTCCGACCATCCTCAGGTAGCATAGAGAGTTGGCGATTAAACTCATCCTGTATTGAATAAGACACACAAGTATACGCCAAATTAAGATGGTTGACACACAAAAAATAAACTTTAAATACAATAGAATAATCTCCTTGCCAGGTTATGAGGACCATTTGCCAATAGAATAATCTCTTCAGAAAGTATGACATCAGTAGTCCTTCGCAAAGTTTGGACCTATTTAACACGAAAATGTAAAATTTAAAATGTAGATCGACTTAAGTAACTAGAATCTATAGAGTTAAATACATACATGTTCCTTGAACCAAATGTGAAAAGTTTCAAAATGTTCACGCCGAAGTTGATGATCGTCGACACGAGGCATTTTGAGCTTAAGTACTTCAAGGTGTTTGCTGTGTAGATTGAAATTTTAGCCATACAAAAATTTTAGTTGAAAATTCAATAAAACATAATAAAATATTGAGTGAGTGACTTAACCTACTTTATGAATGGTTGAACCGCGCTTGTATTGCATAAGATGTACCGATGAGCTTGTACCCAAGAAGTATTATCAAGATAAAAGCTTGTGTTTTCACCAGTAGCATGACCCAAATTATCAGCACCACTATAGTTCCTCACGGGTCGACTAGATTTAGTTTCCACATCACTGAGATATTGTGCACAAAAATTCATGCATTCTTCCATAAGATATCCTTTAGCAATTGATCCTTCAGGACGAGCTCTATTACGCACGTATTGCTTCAAAGTAAGAAGATACCTCTCAATTGGATACATCCATCGAAACTGAATCGCTCCACCCATTAACGCTTCATCAGCTAGATGTATAGGCAAGTGCTCCATTATATCAAAAAAACTCGGAGGAAATATTTTCTCTAGATGACAAAGTGTTACAGCGATACGATCTTTAATATATTGCAAATCCGTCGCACGATTCACTTTCGAACACAATTGTCTAAAGAAATTGTTCAATTCAATCAAGGGTTCAATTACATTCTTCGGTAACGATCTGCGAATAGCCAATGGAATAAGTTGTTGCATCAGAATATGACTATCGTGGCTCTTAAGACCCCCAATGCTTCTATCATGTAAGCGCACACGACGTGATATATTGAATGAATACCCGTCGGGAACTCTTACTTCCTTCAACACTTTCAAGAACAAATCTTTCTCATCCTTGGTCATCGTGAATTGTGCTGGTGGTAAATAGGCTTTATTCGACCCTCTTAACTGCAAATGTAGGGGTTTTCTAATATTCATATCTTGTAAATCACGCCGAGCATTAACACCATCCTTTGATTTTCCTACAACCCCTAATATTGTCCACAACACATTGTCACAAACATTCTTCTCTATATGCATCACATCGAGGTTGTGTCTTATTAGATTGTGCTCCCAATATGGCAATTCATAAAAGATACTCTTTTTCTTCCAACTATGGGTGCGATGTCCAGCTTTCTCCTTCTCTACCTGTCTCCTATGCCTCTCCTTAAGGTCATCCCTATTGTATTGGGTTAAAATACCCTCAGATTCTAATTGTAGCAACATCTCAGTTCCAGACAACAATTTTGGTTTGAGTCTGACTTCCCGACTACCATCAAATGATACTTTATCCTTCCGGAATTTATGGCCAGTAGGTAAAAATCTGCGATGACCCAAGTATGATTGTTTCCTACTATGCTTCAACCAACACGATGTAGTTTCCTTATTGCAACAAGGACATGCATATTCTCCTTTAGTGCTCCATCCTGACAAGTTTGCGTATGCAAGAAAATCACTAATTGTCCACAGTAAAGCTGCATGCATTTGAAACATTTGATTTGTTGATGCATCAAATGTTGACACACCCTCATTCCATAGTTTTTTCAACTCCTCAATCAACGGTTGCATATAAACATCAATCTTGTCACCAGGTCCTTTCGGGCCGTCAATAAGCACGGATAAAATTAGAAATGGTTGCTTCATGCACATCCATGGCGGCAAGTTGTATGGAATGAGCACAACAGGCCAAGTGCTATGAACTATGTTCATCGTCCTGAATGGGTTAAAGCCATCAGATGCTAAGCCAAGCCTTACACTTCGGCAATCATTACTAAAGTCAATATTCCGACGGTCAAAATCTTTCCATGCAAGGGAGTCAGCAGGATGCCTGAAGACACCATCATCAGTTCGTTCCTCTGCATGCCATCTCATTAACTTGGCCGTCTTGGATGACATAAACAACCTCTGCAACCTTGACTTTAAAGGAAAATACCTCATCTGTTTTGCAGCTATTTGTTTGCCACCTGTGTTAGGACCATTTGAACCACCATCACCATTTGATTTCCATCTAGAACTGTTGCATATGACACGTTTATCAAGATTGGCGTCCTCGTTTCGAAACAACATGCAACTGTTGGGACATGCATCCCACGTCTCATACGTGAAGCCCAAATCTGTTGTGACCTTTTTAGCTTTATAAATTAATTAAATTAAAAATTTAAGATTTATTTTATTATAAGGGTTAAAATCCTGTTTTTTTTTTTTATATTTTTTTTTATTTTCTCTTAAATATTTTTATGACTTATTTAAACATTTGCAATTTAAATTTGTAATCGAACCATTACATGTGTATGATATCAAAAATACAAAAAAAAAAGAAATTCTATCATAATAAACAGATTTATTATGGTACTGTATTTTAAGATTATTGTATATATAGACAGATTTATATAGACATCTCTGAAATCTGTTTATTGTATTTTAAATAAACCAATAAACAGATATATATAGACATCTCTGAAATCTGATTATTTAAGATTATTTTATATACAATAAACAGATTTATAAACCAATAAAATAGATTTATAAACAGATTTATAAATCATAATAAACAGATATATATAAACCAATAAACCAATAAACCAATAAACAGTTATTTAAGATTATTTTAAATACAATAAACAGATTTATAAAAAAAAAAATTAAGATTTAAATACAATAAACAGATTTCAGATTAAGATTAACTGATTTATACATATATAGACAGATTTATATATATATATATAGACAGATTTCAGATAAACAGATTTATATATATATAGACAGATTTCAGATTTATATATATATAGATTTATATAGATTGCATATATATACAGATTTATATATATAGACATTCATCTATATATATATATATATACAGAGACCGAGAGAGAGAGAGAGAGAGAGAGAGAGAGAGAGAGAGAGAGAGAGAGCATACGCAGAGCGAGAGAGAGTCGTCGCCGAAGCACCACTACTTGTCGCCGTCGCCGCCGCACCACCGTTGGCTTGCTCGCCGCACCACCGTTGTCTTGCTCGTAGCCCGTTTGAGAAATTTGGGGGTAAAGTTAGGGATTTGGGGAGGAAGGATCGAGCGGCAACAGGAAAAAGAAGAGGGGGGATTTTTTTATTTTGACTTTTTGCGACGGTATGCTGTAGACCGTCGCAAATAGAAGGCAGTAGTTCGTAAAACGGCGCCGTTTGAATTAATACTTTTTTGCGACGGCAAATTTCCGTCGTAAATGAGATATGCCGTCTAAAAAAAAAGGTGTTTTGTGATGGTTTTCTTTACCGTCGCTAATACTTTCGCATTTCCGACCCCTCCGCTTAGTTTCATTACCGACGGGTAAGTGCCGTCGCTAAAGGCTATTATTTGCGACGGGTGACGTTACCGTCGCAAAAAACCGTTTTTTGCGACGGGGGGCACGGCGTCGCTAAAAGCTCTGTGTTTTTTGCTATGTTTTCCTGTAGTGATATCTGTTGATTACGAACAAAAAGAATAATGAAACCTCATGAAATGGCTACTAGAGGTTTGTCAAAAAAAAAAAAAAGAGCAATATCGATGTTTATTGTAATTGAAAGACAATAAATGTTAGAATGGAAAATATGGTAAATTATACTTTGCCCCTTTTTTATTTAGTCACTTTTTCACTTTGTCTTTTAAAGTTTTTTTTTTTTTTTTTTTTTTTCATTTTGCCCTTTGTGTTTCATTTTTTTTTTAATTTACTCTTAAAACTAACTTTTATTCAAAATTAAACAGAAAATATCATGATGTCTATCCCATAAAATAAAAAATATATTATTATATTAAGATTTGAGTTTATATCAGAGGTGTGAATTATATATAATAAAATATTTTTATACTACATGATTGCCAGTGTGTTATTTTCTATTTAATTTTTGATAGAAGTTAAACAGCCAAAGTGAAAAAAAATAAAATAAATTTTATGAATCAAAATGAAAAAGTGACTAAATATAAAGGGACAAAGTGTAATTTACTCCGGAAAGAACTACCAGAATCTTAGTTTTGGAAACTTACAGATTCTCTTTGTGAAAAAAAAAAAAAAAATCAGAATTCTGTTTGAAACAATAATCAATTTTTTTTCTGAACCATTTTAAAAGACAATTTATGTTATTTACATGTTACCATATTGAACCAGTGACAATGTTGTCATTTCACGTCATGAAAAACTTAAGACCCGTTTGTTTTTAGAGGTAGAATGGAGGGGATTTATGGTGAGGGGATTAGTAGTGAGGTAGATTGTTAGTGAGGGGTTTAAGTAAAATTGTGTTTGTTTTGATGATAGTTGTTAGTGTATGAATTGTTAAATTATTTTTATATAAAATAATAAAACAAATAAAAAAATATAAAAAATTAAACATTAATATTTTAAAAAAATTCCCAATATATAAAAAATAAAAAAATTTCTAATTTCCTCACTATTTTTCTAATACCATCTCTACCCCCTCCATCCCAATCCCCCTTCCAAGGCCTTTATTAATACCAAGGGATTATGAGTCCCCTCCCTATCTCTCAAAACAAACACTCCATATAGTAATCCCACCACACTATCAATCCCAATCTCCTCCCTATAACCCCAAACAAATGAGGCCTAAGGCCCCGTTTGTTTCCAGAGATGGAATGGAGGGGATTGATAGTGAGGGGATTAATAGTGAGGGGATTGTTAGTGAGGGTCGTTTGTTTTCAGAGATAGAATGGAGGGGATTGATAGTGAGGGGATTAATAATGAGGGGATTGTTAGTGAGGGGATTGATAGTGAGGGGATTAGTAGTGAGGGGATTGATAGTGAGGGGATTAGTAGTGAGGAATTGTTAAATTATTTTTATATAAAATAATAAAACAAATAAAAAAATATAAAAAATTAAAAATTATATTTTAAAAAAAATTTCCAATATATAAAAAATAAAAAAATTTCTAATCCCCTCACTATTTTTCTAATACCATCTCTACCTCCTCACTATGAATCCCCTCCCCAAGGGTATTAGTAATACCAAGGTATTAGTAATACCCTCCCTATCTCTCAAAACAAACAAGGTATTAGTAATACCAAGGTATTAGTTAGTCCCAAGGTATTAATAGTCCCAAGGCTATCTCTCAAAACAAACACCCCATATACTAATCCCAAAGTACTAGTAATCCTAATCCCCTTGCTATAACCCAAAACAAACGCGGCCTAAAGGAATAGAAGAACGGGACCAAATGAGTCATAAACCCCGCACGAAATTTTTCATTAAATTCTCTCAATAATGGTATATCCATCTCATTATCTTTTTTAAATTACTTCTAATAATATGTCATTAAGATTAAATCTCATATAATAGAATATTTGACAAATTAAATTTTGATACTTATCAACATATATATCATTAAGGTAATCTTTAAAGATGATAAATAAAGTGTCTCAAATATTCTTTAAATTCTCCTTTTATTAATTAACTTCTTATTAGTTTTGGTTTTATTGGTTTTCTTTTCACACGCACTATATTGATTTTCCATTTGGGTTTAATAGTTTAGGAAAGAATTATTTAATGCTCTAGTAGGACTACCACAATTTGGGAAAAATTATCTCGTGACCCTTCAAAAATACTCTAGGATAGAATGTGGTAGTCAATAATCAATTTATAGTTAAATAGTCTATCATTTGTAATGTTTGTAAATATTTTAATTTGAAAAACATTATGTGAAAAAGCATTATATTTAAAAAAATTAGGTTTATGATTGGGGTTTGTAAATTAAAATGACATGGGTGAACAAGGTTGACTTGTAATGAAATTTTAATGATTTTTTTTTCAATTAAAAAAAAAAAAAAGATATGCACCATGTAGACACAACTATAAAATACTTAAGAAACTGTTGGAAAAATGAATTTTTGGTAAACTTTAATGTGAAATTAAAGTAGGTCTCAACCATTGGTTGAGATGGGATTAAATAGATTTAGATTCTTTGTAACAAGATCTTTACACCACATAAAGAATGACAAAAAATCATTGAGAATTGAATGAGAAATTGTCTCATAAAGATGGCCTCATTCCACATTGATTGTGGCAGAAATACACACTTGTGTATACAGAAAATATATATATTAGATATTTTCTCCTATTAATTTTGGTCCATTGCTCTAGCAGTTTTGCAAGAATAATGGCTATTAGTGGCCAGCCTTCATGGGCATTAGATCATAACCTTCATGACTAGAGGCTCATCCTCTCTCCCCTATGGTGTATAAAAGGAGACCCATCTCTCTTGGTTTAGACACAACTTTTCCCTTCCAAAATTATATAGTCAATCTACTTGTGTGTAAGATTTTCTTCTTGTGCGAGAGAGTGTTGCCATTTTCGGTTCGCCAAAGCTAACAGAAGGTGCTTCCGAGTTAGCCGGTTTAAGCCATCTTATCCTAGGAGACAAAAGTCGGCGTTCCTTCAGCACCGACGGCGAGGCTAATCTGTTTTAAGGACACTATGGTATCACACAGAATTTGATTTGCTCCATTATTTTCAATATGTCAATTCCATTTGTATTTCGGTTAATCATGGTTCATGTTGTGTAAGTTAACTGATTAATTTTTAATCTATTTGTTTCATTTAATTAGCCTATATGACCAACAAAAACATGGCCAAAGGAATAGAAAAACAACATGGCAAAATTGTAAACTTAGTTAAATACCCTTTCATTAACATAACAATGAAATTGCATGCCATATTAGGTAAAGGAATAACTACTATTAATTCATTTTCAAAGATAAAGAATCCTAATTACCCTTTCATTAACATAACAAATTAAATTGCATGCCATATTAGGTAAAGGAATAACTACTATTAATTCATTTTCAAAGATAAAGAATCCTAATTACCCTTTCATTAACTTAACAAATGAAATTGCATGCCATATTAGGTAAAGGAATAACTACTATTAATTCATTTTCAAAGATAAAGAATCCTAATTTGTTTGCAAAAAAATCAATAATTGAAACTAGATTGCATTTCCAATTATATTAATTATTCACTAACTAATTTATTCTAGATTGGGGTTTCAATTTGAATTTCAAATTATTAGTTTAAAGATAAAATTTTAACTTTTTACTCATAAAAAAATAATATGTAAGCCGAGTGGTTTGTCTAAAGCAACACACGTGGTGCAAGACTCATGGTGCATCGCATGGACCCATAGATTTACTACCTAACGGATCAATCTAACAGTGCTCTTATCTTTAATTTGTTTGTTTTAAATTGGATGGCAATCTTCGGGTTCCAACTGAATTTCATGTGTTATCAATTGGTGGTGTTTGGGAAGTGATTTTTTTGTTTTTTTTTTGGCTAGTGTTTTTACTAAAAGATAAAATATGTTAAAAAAAAAAAAAAAACAAATTCAAATAAAATGTCACATCAAACTCATAATTATTTCACTTTCTCTCTCCCACACATCACATCTAATTACAAAAAATTCAATTATCTTTCAAAGACAAAAATTTTAACCTCCAAAAACATTCAAAAACTAAAAAAATAACTTTCCAAACACCCACAAAGTGTCGTATACAAAAAATAAAATTTTAAGAGCAAAGTAACAAATTTTATGCTGCCAATGATTCCATCTTACCTAATCAATGTTTCTAATTCATGTTTTTGAAAATAGTAGTGATTTGAGGTAAAATATTGCTTGATTTGCATTATTTGTACCGCATGTGAACCTTTTAGTTATTTTTGGAGGAAACATAGATGTCTAGATATGAATTAACTACTTAAATATGCGGTCAATATGCATTTTTGTATAGTCATCTTTAGCGTTAATTAAAATGCCTAGTTAAAAAAAATGTATTATCTATTTTGACTAGTAACATTTTACGTGCACTTTTCAATATTTTTTTGAAATTTTTTCTTCATTTTATTTTTGGTTTTTTAAATTTTAAAATATTGAAAATCAAAAAGAGAGTAGTATTAGCTAAAACTAGAAATGTTTCATCGGTTGAAATTGTTCTTACAACATTAAATTAAAATTTCTAATATTAAAAATAAAAAGCAAGTATAAAAAATGGAAAATCAAAGAGTTATTTTTTTAAAATTTATTTATTTGCATTTAATGGTCTAGCCTTTTAAAAAAAGAGAGAATTACAATTCAGTGGGCATTTGAAAAAATATTTTTACAAATATATGAAAAAATTTAGAATTTTAATTATTAATATTTATAAAGTCTACCATTGATGTGTAATTTTTTTTTCTAAATCTACACTAAAAAAATTAAATGACCATTATGCCCTTACAATTTTCACCATGTCACACCATGATGGTCTTTTGTTTTCACGTTATAATAATCATAATTATTTTGCCTTGTAGTGTCATAAGGTAAGCATTTATTCGTTTATTTTATTTTATTGATTTGAAATACTTAATAGGGTAGGTTGAGATTGAAATAATGGATGAAGAATGGGTTGGGGATGATGAGTTTTGGGATGAGCCTCATGGGTTATGAGTGTGGTTTAACGTGAAACATCATTGTTGACAGGTGGTCTTGTGGATGAGCCTATCTCTACACCATCATCATCTTTATCATCCATGTCCATGGGGTGTGACAATTTGTCAACTGTATAAGTTTTCATGAAGGGGGTTGCTCCTTTGTGTGACTCTTGATTTAGGTTTTTTTTGCTCACATCAATTGTAATTATGGCCTCTTACTTCATCATGACATGGTTTATTTTAAATGATTTATTTCTTCTGTTTATAACGGTTACTGATTTGTAAAATTGCTATCGATGGAATCATATGAATAAATAAAATTAATAATTTAAAAATAAAATAACAATAAATAGGGCATAAAAGTAAAAATTAGCTAACCAAATTATTTTTCTGACTTCCCATTCATTTTTTATTCACCCATATTGCGGCGAGTTAATGCTCTATTTATTGTGCGTCTAATTCGCGAATTCAATTTTTAAAACTCTTAATTTTGGGTGGCTTTCTGTGTTAAAATCCGAACACGGTTGAGCCAAATAGATATTAGACTATTCATTTGATAGTATTTGACACAAATAGAGAAGTTAAAATATTTTTAAGGGTGAATCATATAAACAGTTCTTATCAAGGATGGATCCGGGGGCGGGCACCTCTAAAAATTTGAAAAATATCATATATTATATTAGAAATTTTAAAATAATTTAAATTTATAGGAGTTCGCACCCTCAAATTTTTTTTAGATAATTTCAAAATTATATAGAGTAGCCCCCTAATTTGTAGTTTGATAAACATGTTCAGTGCTACTTATGCAGTCCTAAGAAACATAATTAATGATAGAAGCAAATCGAATCAACGAGCTGAGGCAGATGGAGTTTATGATTCCATTACATCTTTTGAGTTTGTCTTCATCTTACATCTTATGAGGGATATCATGGAGATTACTGATGATCTTTGCCAAGCTTTGCAAGTAAATCTCAAGATATATTAAATGCAATGTATTTGGTGTCTACAACGAAGATACTTATTTAAAAATTTAGAGAAGATGGATGGGTTCCATTGTTGGAGAAAATTAAATTATTTTCTAATGATCATGGTATACAGATTCCTGATATGAGTTGTCCTTATAAAAGAGGCTGAGGTCGGTCTCATTCTAAAAGAGATCAACTCACCATGGAACATCATTTTCGAGTTGATATTTTTATGGTTACAGTTGATTTTCAATTACAAGAATTAAACAATAGGTTTAAGGAAGATGTAATGGAATTACTTGTTCTTAGTTCAGCTTTGGATCCTAGGGATGGTTATAGATCATTCAAAATTGAGGATATTTGCAAACTTGCAAATAAATTTTATCCCATGAATTTCTCCGAGCAAGAAAAATTGCATTTGAAATATCAGTTGGAAAACTATAAGCTTGATATTTCCATACTTCCCGAGTTTCAGAAGCTGTCAACCATTTCTGAGTTATGTCAATTGTTGGCAAAAACAAAAAAGTTAACAAGTTATTCTCTTATTGATAGATTGATCCGCCTTGTGTTGACTTTACCTGTTTCAACTGCTACATCAGAACGTGTATTTTCAGCTATGAAGCTCATTAAGTCTAAATTGCGCAATAGGATAGAAGATGGTTTTCTAGCTAGTTACTTGATTACGTACATTGAAAAAGACATTAATCGAGGGTTTGATGTAGATTCTATCATCCATACTTTTGATATTATGAAAGAGCGTCGAGTTCAATTGAAGATGTCTAATTTTAGTATATAAATGCATGTAGAAATAATTACTACTTTTTGTAAGTGAATATGGGCAAAAAAATATTCTCAATTGTATAATCATCTTTTGGTACTCAACTATGTTGACAAGGAATATATAATTCAATATTTTATCGTAACATTATTGATTTTTTCCATGTTAGTAGAAATTGGTATTGAACTTCAAATTTTATTTGTTAGAGGTTAAACGTACTTTGGCCCTCCCAAAGTTATAATCCTGGATCCGTCCCTAGTTCTTGTAGTTTGAGTTTTGTATTATTTTAGTTATTGATTTTTTAATTGTGACATATTTGATGTTGAATTTTGATTATTATTTCAAATAAGGACAATTGAAGATATCATTGCTCAATTTCAAAGACAAAGTCGTCAATTTAATAAAATATAAACTAATTTGACAAAAATAAATATCAAAAAAATATTTTTGAATTTTTAAAAATTATTTTTATCCACTAAAAATAAAATTAACTGATAAATTTTTTAGACATTTATTTATTTTACTAAATTAATTTTTATTATGTGTTTGGATAATGATCATATAATGGATGGTTATTTTTAAATTAGTTTCTATTTTTAAAAAAATCAAATATAACAATAACTTTGAAATCATTGTTAAACTAATCCATTAAATCAAACTAAAAACATTTCATATAGTAAATATATAGATTACACATTAAAAGCCTAACAACTATCCATTACAAGATTATCATCCAAACACTTGATAAAAATTAATTTGATAAAATAAATAAATAAATGTTTAAAAGATTTATTAATTTTACATAATTTTATCTTTGGTGAGTAGAAATAATTTTAAAAAATTTAAAAATATTTTTTTGATATTCATTTTTATCAAATTAATTTATATTTTATTAAATTGACGACTTTGTCCTTGAAATTGAGTAATAGTATCTTCAATTATTCCTATTTGGAACAAGAAAATTCAAGATCAAATATGTTAAAATTGAAAAGTCAAGAATTAAAGTGACACGAACCCAAACTATAGAAACTAGTAATTTAACCCGCCTTATTTTTTAATGTCATTTAAACGCTTGTGGTCATTTTCTGTCTCCTTTGTACACAATAGTTTGAAGATGAAACTACATTGAATCAATATGTGAAATTTGGACATGCAATTGAGACAAATTAAAGATTAGAGAATGATAATGAAATAAGTTGTATATTTTAGGGCCTATTTGTGCAATTCACACTTAAATTTTTTGGGTGGGATAGGTCAATAACTACCTATGTTACTGGGTTCAACTCGTTAAAAACTCAATTAAAATACAATTGGCGTGTTTTTTTTTATTTTTTTTATTACCAAACATGTTTACTATTTTTGCGAACTTGTTTAAAACTAAACTCAATAAACTTATATGTATTATAAAATTGTATAAATAAATATCAAATTACTTGAACTTTACTTCGGATTACTTCAATTAAAATTTATTTGAGATCAATTTGAAAGATAAATAAATAAAATTTAAACAAAATTTCAAAATTTGTTCAATTTTAGAATCAAATTTAGACAACAAAATATTTAGGTGCCGTTTGGTAACATTTACGTTTTCAGTTTTCTATTTATATTTACAAAAATTTTAAAAACTCAAATAAAAACTTGTTTGGTAAAATTTTTGATTTATAAATCAGTGATCTCAGTTTATAAATTTGGCCAAAAAATGAAAACACAAAAAATGTGTTTCCATTTTGAGTTTTCAGTGTTTTTTTTTTTACCACCCAACACTAGCCACCACCCGCCACCATTTTCCACTACCATCTTCCACCACCACCACCCACCTGCCACCACCACCCACCGCTCACCACCACCGCCGTCGCTGCCGCCGCCACCACCACCACCACCCACCTGCCATCCACACGCCACCACTCACCACCATCCACTGCCTGCCACCACCACCCACCTACCACCACCGTCCACCACCTACCACCACCGTCCACCCACCACCCACCACTACTACCACCACCATCACCCGCCACCCACCTGCCACCACCACCCACCACCCACTCGCTCCCACCTACCACCTGTCACCGTCACCCACCCACCCACCACCACCACCACCACCTGCCATCCGCTACCCACCTGCCACCACCACCTACCACCCAAATTGTGCCTTTACAGATGAGTTTGTGATCTTATTCTATCGTGTTTGCTATTTCGTTGAAGTTATTTTTCTGTTTGAGCGGTCATTTTTGTTCTTAAGCGTAGACCCTGTTTAGTCATACGTGTTTTAGTCACTCCGCTCCAGCGGAGATCACAGAATTGTTTGCTATAAAAGCTGCAGTTCAGTCAGGTTTTAGGATACGACTTCCAGATTTTCTTCTTGAGTATTAGGGTTTTCATCTAGAACTGTTTTGCTTGTTTTCTTTGATATCTGTGAGAGTTTATATCATGAATTGAGTGGATTAGATCAAAGGGTTTGTCTATTTTGTTTTATTCACAACAGAGAGATTTGTTCTTCGGTAGAATTTGGGCTTGAAGCTTTAACGGATTCTAGAGTGGCTCATTATTGTGGATTCGACATCGACGCTGTGAATTCAACGTTGGGCAAGACAATTCTGAGGTGAAGACAGGACTGGAAGAGGCACATAGGTGTCTGTTCGATTAGAGCATGGATTCGCTAGATAATTGAGAGTACACAAGTGTGATTCCTTTGTATCTTCTTAGTGGATTGTTTTGTGGCTTTTGTCCGTGGTTTTTTATCACAATTGGAGGCGCTCCAATTGTGATTTTTTCACGTAAAATCATTATGTCAATTTGTCTTTGATTGTTTGATTGAGATTAATATTTATTGGTTAAAATTAATACACAATCACAAATCAATATTTCAAAAATTTTAGATTGTTCAGTAATGTTTTGAATGACAATGCATCACGTAATCAAGGACTGAGTTTTAAAATAAAAGAGTAGAGTTAGAAACGACTTTTTTTTAGTAGACACCTTGCAAATCATTGTATGAGGATTACTTCAGTTGTTAATTCCGTACTCTCATACACTTGATATAACTAAATTTAAACTAGTTTATTCTAGCAATAAAATGAAATAGGAAATTATGTCAAATAAGAATAATCATTCTAGCAGATTTTCACTTAAATGAAATCCTAATTTACTTCGAATTGTGAGTGTTGAAAACTTATAGGTGAATCAATTCCTTGAAATTAAGTTTGAGAAATTAAGTCATGGAAGATCTCCTCGAAAGCTCGAAATGAATAAATGAATTTTTGTTTTATGTCTCTGATTTATTCTTGTCTAATTTGTGTTCATTTAATAAATGAAACTTGATAGCTAATTAGTTTCCTCTTGAGTTGTGTCCAAGTTATTAGTAAACTGTTGTTGGCTACATATTTTGTATAAGCCAATTACAATTCGACGCATGGCAGAATAAGGGTAATACAGGAAGACTATTCAAGTCTTCGATCATGATCGTACATGTGACAGTTAGTATTGGTTATTAGGAGATCTGAGTAGCATTGGATCATCAAAGAGATGCAAAGTGATGTGGTTTCAACGGTTACTCACATTCAAATTCAAAATTAGGAGGGAAGCCTAACTGCAAGTGATGGCAGAGTGGAGCTAATTATAAGGCAACATGATCAGCGATCATAAAGGAGCAGTTCGATGGTTGGAAATGTAGTTCGACGCTCATCCTTGAGAAGTATAAATAGCAGAGAAGGCCCCCCCAAAAAACCCCCAGACTCAGATCCAAAAAATCAGTCTTATTTTACTTTATTTCCAGTTCTACATTTCCTGTTCTTTACATTTCTGTACTTTAAAATTTTGGCACTGCATTTCGTTCATAGGAATAGTTTCAAGTAGATTGTTACTGTAAACCTCTACAAAGCTGAATTGGATCATTGTAAGTTTTTTATTTTAATGAAATGCTTCAATTGTTTTTTATTTAATTGTTATTTGCTTAATTCTCCTAAATCAAGCCACCAGTAAAAGTCCTCTTCATTAAGGCTAAAAGAACTAAAACACAATCGTCTGATAATTGGTTGGCAATTAATTTTCTGTAAGGACTGATTGATCCTTGCTGACACGCTCATAATTACAAAAATAACCTTCAAAAGCCAAAAAGCCAACATATATTTTTGGCACGCCCAGTGGGACTAATTGAAATGGCTAGACATAAGAGACAAGGAGAAAATGAATACTTGGAAGAAGGCATGGAATGAGAGGTAGAAATATCTAATACAGAGGATAATGTGATAACACATCCTGTGGAAACACCTATTTTATCAGAACCTATGGTCAAACAGACCAGCTCTTTGGAATAAGTATCACATGTTCATAATACTGGACGAGGCCAAGGAATTGGACCATCCACTGTTCCATCTACTCAACCAATGAATCCGTGGGGAGGCCTAGTAGATGCCATGGGACAACAGTTAATGAACACAATGGAGAGATGGGCAACATCCTTTTTGGATCGAATGAATACCCATCAACCAACAAACACAAGACACATGGAGGAAATTTCAAATGTCCCTCAGCAAAGATTGACTAGAGATAAACAGCCTATGCAAATTAATGGACATTATAATGGTCAAACTAGTAATCAAAACTATGAAAGACCATCACCTCAGTCTTGGTATGAACCTATTTCGAGGCTTATGGCAGGTCAAAATGCACCAGTATTTCATAGTGAAGCCATGCAAGTTGGTGGATCTGGCCCAATACAAGAAAATGACATAAGAATGGTCCCAAATCCCATGTTCGAAGCCATAGCTGCCATGAGGGGATTTACTAATCCTTTATTCGAATTTATACCCGGGGGGTTGGAAGGTTTTCTTACAAATGGAAGAGACCCAACATTTATTCTAGCACATTTTGCAGGTCCTTTTGCAGGACAGGCTCAAAGAGGTTACCCACACCCCCAACAGCAACCTGCACCACAAGGACAACCAGTCCCAAATATACCACCTTATGGACCAAGAGGACCACAAGCACAAGGTTGTCTACCAAATCCTGTGTTTGTCCCTCCAGTAGTGGTTCAGCAGGCACAACATATGGTCCCTAGGGACCAAATTACTGATATTGTTAGAGAGATGTATGGACCGATGGCTTAGGGGGTCCAGACTCCTGTGTACAGGAAACCGTACCCAGAATGGGTAGATAGGGTACATGAATACCCAAGAGGTTTCAGGATACCAAATTTTGTCCTTTTTTATGGGAATGGAAACCAGTCAACAGTGGAGCATATTGTTAAGTTTGCTGCTCAATGTGGTGAATTTACTAATAATAACTATATGAAGTTAAGATTATTCCCAAATTCTCTAATTGGGAGAGCATTTGTATGGTATATTAACCTTACACCTGGCTCTATCCAAACTTGGCAAAAAATGGAAGAGGCATTTCATGCCCAATTCTTTTAATCGGAGCCAGAGGTATCCATGGCAGACTTGGCAAGATTGAGTCAAAGGCCTGATGAGAAGGCTACTCAGTTTATTGCCAGATTTATAAGAGCACGAAACAAATGTAGAGTCATCCTACCAGAGCCAGAATTCGTGAGATTGGCTCAAAATGGCTTAGAGTTTAGGCTTCGAAAGAAGTTTGACTCAACTGAGTTTAGAGACGTGGTGGAACTAACTTATAAGGTGTCTAGGTATGAAGCATTACTAGAGGAGGAACAAGATCGAAATAATACATCATACAAGACATATTATAGAGATCCTAATTATGAGATTGATGCAGCAGAGATTGTGGGGAAAGTACCTGTGATCTGTGAGGCATTAATTCATAAGGACACAACAATTAACCAGCAGTTTAAAAAGAAAGACCTTCATAGGAAATACTTTTTCGATTTAACAATGGCATATGACATTTTTAATCATTTGCTTACGACCAACTTCCTTAAGTTACCAAAATGAGTCAAAATTTCATCTCCAGATGAAGTTAAAGGAAAAGTGTATTGTAAATGACAAAATTCTTGGTCTCACTCGACTAAAAATTGTATTGTTTTTCGAGACAGGATCCAAGAACAAATTCATAAAGGAAGTCTAAAATTCTTAGCTAAAGCAAAAAAGGCCATGGGGATCGACAGTAATCCATTTCCAGAAGTTGGAGAAAGTGCAGCTAATGTTGTTGTACCAGACTTCCAGAATTTATTTTTGCAGGAATTGGAAGAGGTCAATGTGCAAATGCATGTTGCCAGCCAGGCTACTGTTAAGAAAGACACTAGAAGTCTGCCAGTTGTTGGACAAGGCTCTACAAGTCAGGGAAAAGACTCTGATGAAGAAGCACTGGATGATGATTCCTTAAAGGCAGCAGTTATCCAGAGAATGTGTCCCAGGTGTAGGCTGAGCTATAAGTGGCTGAAATGGCTCCCAATTGATGGGAAACAATACTACAGGGATGTGCAGAGACGTCTTAAACCAACCAGTGCTTATAACAAAAGGCCATATCCAACTGTTCCCAGGCAACAGCCATTCATGGCTGAATCAGCAGCTACTAGAGTGCAATTCAAAGGTAAGAGGCCTCTACATGAGTCCAGACCTATCAACTATTACCGAGTGGAGGGCAATCATCCTGAAAGAAGGAATGAAATAAGCTCAAGTTATGGGATCAAAGCCAGAAATTGGCCCCCTAGACCAGCCTCACACAAGATGGAAAGTGACCACCTTCGTAGAAGGCCTGAATTAGGCCCAAAACAAGAAATTAGGGCTAAGCAATGGCCTTCACAGCCAGCTTCGAAGATGGCTTTGAAGGAGGAGAGAAACAGTTCAACAGCTGAGTCAGTAAGTTCGTGGGTACCTGGAGTTCCAGATTGGTTTGTGATGCAGAACAAACCTAGGGAAGTGTCTACCCAAAGAGACGTTATTGGAAACCAAGGTAGGATGGTCAAACCTCCTGTGGTGGTTCCAAACAATTAGGTATTGCTTAAACACCCAAAACCAAAGCAACCAGATATGATCCCCGTAATTTCTAGATCATAAATGAGGAAGATTCAGCGTAGGTACACTCAGTATCAGGAAGACTTGAAAGAAAGTGGAGAAAGCTCTTCGTTGGTCCAGACAGAAGGAAAGAAGAATCCAAAGTCAGACCATACTCCAAAACCAACTCTACAAGACAAAGTGGGTTGTAGCAGAGAACAATTGGCCAAAGTTTACTCTGAACTAAAAGCCAGAGAGAAGTCCAGTCTAGCAGGATTGGAGAAGGCTTTGATGGAGAGTGATAGCGAGACAGAAGAAGAAGTTGGCTTAGGCCAAAAGAAAGAAATGGTCAAGGAAGAAATGTTCGAAGCCTTCATGGCTGAACAGACATTTTTGGTTGAAAAGCCAGTCAAAAAAGACCATTCGAAGGAGTTTGTTAGTAATGAAGTGCCAGAATGTAGCATGGAAGATGCTTCTGAAGTAACTAAACAATGTGGCCAAGAGGAGAAACAAGCATAACCAACCATCCAATTTGGCTCATTTTCTCCAGTATCGGTGAATATGGTACACATACTACTGCATGAATTCCAAGTTGGAGATGAGAACCATGAGGGTCAAGAAATTGACCCAATTCCAGTCTCTAGTGAAGACTCACAAATGAGTATGGTGCGAGATGAATCCGGAATGGCTACCCCAATGGAAACTGAATACGAAAGTGAAGAAGAAGCGAGTATTAACCTCTCATATCCTTTTGAATATCCCTCGAACTCTATGACACACTATGTCAAACCTTTGTATATCAAGGCCTTCTTCGATGGGATACAATTAAACTGAGTCTTGGTGGATAATGGGGCAGCAGTGAACTTACTACCGAAATCTTCCTTTAAGAAACTAGGGAAAAGGAACCCCAGGATAATCCCAACCAGCACAACCATTGCTGGTTTCGCTGGAGACAAACAGATGGCTCAGGGAATTCTGCCAATCAACCTGAGTGTGGGAACTAGGGACTGCATGACGGCATTCTTCGTTATCGACAACAATGCTAAGTACAATGCTTTACTTGGTAGAGATTAGATTCACACTAACAAGTGTGTGCCTTCCTCTTTGCATCAGAAAATAATGATGGCCTTGGGCAATGGAGAGACAGAGGAAATTGATGCAGATCCTCAACCCTCCATAGCCTGTACAGACTTCGAAGAGGCCAAATTGTATATTGAGGAAGTGACGCCACTCAGTATACTGAGAAAACCTGATGGCTCAACCGAAGTGATGGCTGATGAGGAAGTGACACACCTGAAGCACTTAGTCCAAGAGAGTGCTGATGAAGAGGTTGTCGTTAAGGATGACAATGATGCCTGGTTGTAGGCAAAGAAATGAAGCCCAAGAAGCCAAGTCTTTGGCTCTAATTAAGTTCTCAATATTGGATGTAAAATCAATAGTCTAGAAAGTGCAAGAGCAAGAGAAAGAAGCCATGATAATTGGTTGCAAGCAGGAGCAGCAACAGGCCAGAGTTTTGGCCATTGATAAATACTGTGCATTGGACATTGAAACAAAACTCCAGGAGATACAGGAAGAAAAAGCCTTATGGACAGACTTTGTCTATGAGGAGGAGGGTAAAGATGTTGAATCAAATAATCTGGGAGCAGAACAAATCAAGGAGATTGCTTCGAAGGCAGAAGGAATTAAAGAAGGAGCTTCAGTAAGTTCTCAGATACAAGACCCCTTAGAAGAAGTAAATTTAGGGGAAGGTTCTATACAACAACCTATCTATATAAGTGCTTGGTTGAATGCTCTTGACAGGAACCAGTTGTTGGTTGTTCTGAACAAGTATGAAGATTATTTTGCATGGTCTTATAATGAACTACCAGGGTTGGATAGGTCATTAGTAGAACATAGGCTCCCTATGAGGCCTAATTTCAAGCCATACAAGCAAAAACCAAGAAGAATGAGTCCAGAAGTGATTCAGAAAGTTAAAGAGGAAATTCTTAGACTACTCAAGGCAGGTTTTATTAGGATAGCCAGGTATGTTGAATGGCTATCCAATATTGTGCCTGTAGTTAAGAAGAATGGTAAAATGAGGGTATACATTGATTTCAGAAACTTAAATCTAGCAACTCCAAAAGATGAGTATCCTATGCCTATAGTAGATTTGTTGGTAGACAGTTCAGCAGGGCATTAAATTTTATCAATAATGGATGGGCACTCTGGTTATAACCAAATCTGCATTGCAGAGGAGGATATTCATATGACAGCATTCAGATGTCCTAGGAATATTGACACCTTCGAATGGGTTAAAATGCCATTTGGCTTGAAGAATGTTGGGGCTACATATCAGAAGGCTATGAACACTATCTTTCATGACCTCATTGGGGGGGTATTTAGAGTGTTATATTGATGACATTGTAGTGAAATCCCAATCCATGGAGGAGCATCTGTTTCACTTAGAAGCAACTTTTGGAAGAATGAGAAAGTTCAAGTTGAAACTCAATCCTCTTAAGTGTGCTTTTGGCATATCATCCAAAAACTTCTTGGGCTATGTAGTACACAAGAAAAGAATAAAGATTGACCAGAATAAGGCCAAAGCCATCATTGAAGCCAGACCTCCATCAAGTAAGAACGAATTACAAAAGTTCCTTGGACAGGTTAATTTTTTTCGAAAATTCATTTCTAATACTGCAGGGAAAACTAAAGTATTTTCTTTCTTGTTAAGGCTAAAAGATGAAGAGGAATTTGTGTGGACAGCAGAGCATCAAATTGCTTTCGAAGGAATCAAAGCCTACTTGGCCAACCCTCCAGTGCTGATGCCACCAAAGGGTGATAAGCCCTTGAAGTTGTACATAGCTGCAGCAGAAGATTCATTGGGAGCTTTCTTAGCCCAAGACAATGAAAAAGGCAAGGAGCAAGTTGTTTATTACCTTAGTAGGTTTTTAAATTCTTGTGAATGTAAATACTCAACTGGTGAAAAGCTGTGTCTTGCATTGTATTTTGCTGCAATGAAATTAAGATACTATCTTTACCTACAACTGTCTTGGTAATTGCAACCACAGATTTGGTTAAGTATATGTTATCTAGACCTATGTTGAGGGGAAGAATTGGCAAATGGATACTAGCCTTATCAGAATTTCATTTAGAATATGTTCCCCAAAAGGCAGTAAAAGGACAAGTTTTAGCTAATTTTTTGGCAGACCATCCATCTCAAACAGAAAGCCAAGAGATAATGGAACTTGGTATGGCTAGTGTTGAACCATGGCAAATGTGGTTCGATGGATCAAAAGCTAATGGTGTAATTGGAATTGGTGTGGTAATTAAGTCACCACAAGGAATAGAAACCACGCATGCTTTCAGAGTGGATGAAATTACTTATTCTAATAATCAAGCTGAATATGAAGCCTTAATAATGGGACTGAAAATTCTTATTGGACTACAAGTTCATGTAGTTGACATATTTGGAGATTCTCAATTAGTAGTTAACCAAGTGAAAGGGATTTTCAAATGTCAAAGTATGAGTATGTTGCCATACTATGTTGTTGCATTACATCTGCTTTCTTAATTTCAAATAGCAAATGTAACTCATGTTCCAAGATTCTTGAATAATAGAGCTAATAATGTGGCTCAGAAAGTTTCGAATTTCAAGAGAAGGGATAATGCTTAAAGGGACATAAGCCAAACAACATATCAGAAATTAATACCGCCCTTAAATAAAAGGAATTTGGTCCTGGAAGTCAATCATAATGACTTACAAGAACAAGTTTGGAGGCATCCAATAATGCAGTATCTGGCTAGCCCATCTTCAAAGGCCAGTAGAAAAATTAAATTGCAATCTATGCAATACATGATGTATGGTAATGCTCTCTACAAAAGAGGGGGAGATGGTTTATTGCTGGAATGTTTGGGCCCAAAAGAAGCATTGACAGCTATGGCTAAGATTCATGAAGGCATCTGTGGTGCTCATAAACCTGGTGTGAAGATGAGATGGTTGCTTCGAAAGCATTTCTACTATTGGCCAACTATCTTTAAAAACTGCATAGAATATGCAAGAGGTTGCCAGACATGTCAAAAGCATGGCACAATAAGGCATGTGCCCATAATTGACCTGCATGCAGGAGTGAAGCCTTGGCCATTTAGAGGATGGGCCATGGATATGATGGGGAAAATTCACCCACCCTCTTTGAAGCATCATTGTTTCATTTTAGTAGCCACTGATTACTATATTCACCCAAAAAAAAGCCACTGATTACTTCACTAAGTGGGTCGAAGCTAAGCCATACAAGGCTGTAGACCATAGTAAGGTCATTGGATTCGTTAAGGATTTAATCCATAGATTTGGTATCCCGCAGACTATAACTGTTGATAATGAGACTGTATTTGATGGGAAAATGGTAAAATCTTTTGTGGCAGAGTTTGGAATTAGCCTTGTTAATTCCATCCCTTATTATGCACAAGCCAATGGTCAAGCTGAATCATCCAATAAGTCCTTGAAAAAAGGAATACAAAAGGTTGTTGAAGGCAATCCTAGGGATTGGCATAACTTATTGCTGGATGTATTGTGGGCTTATAGAACTTCCCCAAGGTTAATCACATGAGTCACTCCTTATGCCTTAGTAAATGGGCATGATGCAATGTTATCTGTGGAAATTAATGTTAAGTCCTTGAGGGTAAGATGCCAAGACCAGTTAGATCTTGAGCAATACCAGCAGAGTATGTACTTGGAGTTAGAAACCATAGATGAACCTAGAATTCTGGCCTTAAATAGCATTTTTTTTCCAAAAGAAGAAAGCAGCCAAAAATTATAATAAAAAAGTCAAACACATTGGCTTTGATGAAGGTGATTTGGTATGGAAGACAATACCCCCAATAGGGATTAAAAGCCATAAGCTTGGCAAATGGTCACCTAATTGGGAAGGACCATATCAAGTTCAAAGAGTCCTGCCTTTTGGAGCATACGATTTGAGAAATTTGAATGGATATGTACATTCCAAAAAGATTAATGGCAGATATTTGAAGCCTTATTTTCCAACTATATGGGAAACACAAGGATTAGAGTAAATGTTGAGTAAAAGAACATGAGAATATTCAAATGATAAATAAGAATTTGCTTTTCATAAAGAGTTGAATACATTCTGCCATAAATTGGCCCAAAAGTCATTACAATGTCTCAGTTATTCTTTTATAATAGATGTAAAAGTCAATAGTGGCTGCTGCCTGAGATAAATGACTTGAGACAGTCATGCCGGATTGCTCAACGATTTTGCAGCATTAAAGGAAGCCATTTCTTATTATAGGCCTCTGTAAGGCCTCAAAAGGGATCCTCGAAAAAGATGTCAACAGCTCCAGGCAGCTATCCAAATCTATTAGAGGCGAAGAAGGCTTACTACTAGTAGAAGAGCTCTAAAAAATTTCTAGCAAGGAATCAGCTAGGACTAATGGCTTAGTTTCATCATTAGCTATTAGAGAGGTGGAAGGTATGTCGAAGAGACTAGCTAGTCTCGTTTCAAAAATGTTTACCTCATCCATGGGCATGAAGGGTGCAGAAAGAGCTTTAGTGGAAGGCACAAAGGACCGCATAGGAATAGGGAAAATGGATCGAGCATCTTCAGTAGTTTCTATAGTTCTAGCTACCAATAGGTCGAGGGAAGAGGGGCTGGAACTAGGCAGAGATAATAAACTATGAGTTGGAGAGCCGCCAGCACCCTCTATAGGGGAATCAGTTACCATCAGAGAAGGAGCAGCAGCTGGAATTCTCTCAGGAGGAGGAGGAAAAGTAAGGCTCGAAAGAGAATTAAATTGAGATAAATCAAAAGTCAAATGAATGAGATATGGAGTTAAGCCAGAAGGGAAAGGAGCAGGAATACTGGGCCTCAAGGAGGGTACGGAGAATGTAGGCCTAGGAAGTGGGAGTGTTATCTGGATAGACTTCACATTTTACAATTGATCAACTTCAACTGAAACTGAGGGAGTCCTTATTGGAAGAATAAGCTCAGTAGTTGTTGTTGCAAAAAAAGAAGTACAAAATAATGTTAAGTCTTAATACCAAGAATTTGACAAAAGAATAAAAGAGCAGAGGCATGAAAGGAATTACTTGTTTCAGAAGTGATAGCAACAATGGGAGAGCTACGAAGGGAGTAATGCTCAGCAATGTGTTGCCTTCTTGCAGTTTCCCTTTAGATTGCATCAACAACAGCAGCTTCATCTCTTAATAATTGTTGCTGCCGTCTCTTCTCAGCTCTTTGAAAAACAATTATGTCTCTAGAATGTTCCTCCTCTATTACGTTGGCAGCCGCCTCATGAGAAGGGTCTTCGACCAAATCAGAAGGAGAGACAGTCATCTTCTTTCTTTTTCTTCTTGGTGATGGTATTTCCTGCTCTTTCTCAGTCTCTCTCTTTTTAATTTGGGATTTAGACTTTTCAAGAGTAAGTTCCTTTTCTGCTGCTTTGGCAGTTGTCTCATGAGAAGGGTCTTCGACCAAATTAGAAGGAGAGACAATCATCTTTTTCCTTTTTGTTCTCTGTAATGGTATTTCTTGCTCTTCCTCCATCTTTTTCTCTTCAGTCTGAGATTCAGATTCTTCAGGAGGGAGTAAGAGCTTCATTTTCTTTTTCTGTAGTTGTTTGTCTTTGAGAGTAGCTAAAGTTTAAGCTCTTTTAGGAGATTCCTCTTGTGGAGATCCTGAATCAAGAGATATGAATATAAAGGAAACAAACAAAAGAGTCTAAAAGAAAAGAAACCTGAAAATACTTACCCTTTTTTGAAGCAGCTCTGGTAACTCTAGTAGGAGGGGGTGAGGCTGCAAAAGCAGTTTTGGCAGCTGTGGAAAGAGAGGGAATGTTCTCAATTGTTGTTGATTTAGCCTTCGAAGGCACTCCTAACCCTATCAGTAAATCATGAGGGTGTACGGATAGGCGCACTTCCATATTGGCTATCCACCAGTTTTGAAATCTTTTCAACACCAAGCCAGAGGAAAGGAGGGGACGAATTTGAACTCACTCAATTCTTTTAACAGTGTAAATGTTGCCTCTTCTAGTTTTGATTTGAGTATTCTCAGGTCTCTGGCTGTAAGATGGACATCCGAGAGGCTACAAAATGGAATGAGAATCCCCTGAGTAAACCCAAATTGCCTGGCAAATTGAGAAGGGCAGTATACCTCAGCTATACACTTATAAGCTTGAGGGTTTAAAGTACCAATGAACAGCTCCATCGGTAGCAAAATAGAAGCCTACATATCTTTGTGTGGTGAGGTGGAGCACTTCTTATCAGCTAAGAATGTTTGCAGCCAAGTAGGTCCTTTGTTGGTATCAAAGGGACAGAAGAAGGTGACAAACGGAGAAATAGGAAGTTGGTGAAAAAAGGTGAGGTAATAGGCAAATGAAGCAGGATAAAGAACAATTCTAGCATATTTCTCCCCATAAGTGCTAGGATCCTGAACAAGGAATTTTAAGCATTTGGGATGTAAATTAGTGAAGTAAGTGATGAGCCAGAGTTGGAGTACCCAAAGGGGGCCTCCTTGGTTGATGTCAAGATGTTTCTCACAAATTGGGAGCAAGACGTATAAACATGGCCTAAGAGATATGGGGCCAAGGCTATGCGTTTCTTCAAAACAAGGGCCTTCGCAAGTGGGGCGAATTCAGGCATAATCCGTTGAGATGATGTACAAAAGAGAAATTTACACAACCAGTATAAAATAAAGGAAAAGAGTTCTCTATCTCTCACGGGGCCTACCCTTTTGTTTTCAGCCTTTACTAAGTCACTGTAGGAGGAATTTAAGGGTGGAAGAGGAAACTTAACAGAGAGGTCTGGGTAGTTGGGAGTAAAAGGAGTGCCAAGGGATGAAAGCCCTAAGAGATGGCAAATATCAAGAACAGTGGGGGCCATCATGCCACACCGAAACTGAAAAAAATTAAAAGCCATATTCCAAAAGCAAAGAGCAGCAGGAATCAAGAAAGGGTCTTCAGGAATAATAAACCTGGAAAGACGGAGACGGAGGGCATCGAGAAGACAGAGCTCTTGCAGGTCATCTTCTCTTGCAGGAACAACTCTGTCATACTATTTCTCCCATTCAGCTCTCAATGTCAGCCAGCAACGGTGAGGTTGAGTCATTCTCCAATTTCCCCAGTCGAGCCCCCCTTCATAGAGAAGAAAGTGGTCCTCCAAGCGATGGTATGAGGGTGGAAGTTAAGCAGAAGCTTCTTGAAAGATGGGACCTAAGACATATTCTTGTTTGTTGCTGTGGCGAGGAACAAAAAGGCGTCCATCTATGGCACTTGACCCATTAGCTGTTAACTTAGAGATCTTTTCATCAATACATCTTTTCAAAGCCATGGTTGGGCTTATACGATCGCCAGCGAGTACTTTCAGAGAGGAAGAATCCATTGGTAGCAAGCAGCAAGAAAGAGAGGGTTAACAGAAGGGAATTGTTTGTGTGTTAAGCGAGCGAGTGATTTCAGAACACGAAATAAAAAGGTTTTAAGAACCTTTGTGTCTAGAAAATATATCGCGTAATTTGTTAAGTACTAAAAGTATAGATACGAAGAATTTTCTTCAATATTGATACTTTTGGAGGGAAAAACACATCCCAGATGTTGATGCCAGTTTCGAAGTAAAATATTTGGCTTCGAAACCAGATTTTGGCACCAAAAGTCAAATAACAACAGCTTCGAAACTGGGAAGTCGACTTCGAAGCACATTCCATACCTAAAGATGTACGAATGCTCAAGTATTTGTTTACTTCAAAGGGATTAAAGACCTGTTTTAGGTTTCTTAATGAAAGTAATGTCCTTCGAAGCAAAAATTGAGACCCCTTAAGGATGGGAATTGGTGTTCGAAACATTAAAACCAATAGTTGGTTTATATATATACAGAAAGAGATTGTCGTTTCGGACTAAAACAGTGCAGCCCTAAAAAGGGGTTTCCATATTTTTGAAAGTATGGACTGTTGTTCGAAGCAAAAATGATCAATTTAAAATTGATTGATCATACTAACCATGACCATATGTTGGTTATAATTAAAACAAGCTTTAAGGGGTAAGATTGTTAAGTTCGAAGCACTAATTCTAAATGAAAATCAGCAAAACTGTCAACTTTATTCCATAAATTAGAAAAGTTCATATTGGTTTTTTTTTAGTACTTCATTTAAAACGATTGAGTCTAGATTCGAAGATAAGATTGTTCAGTTTGAAGCCCTAAATTTGCTTTTAAAGACGAACGGGGACAAGATCAAACAATGCCAAACAAAGAGAAAAGTCTTAGTTATATTAAAGCAAAAGTAATTATATCGAATGGCCCTCTTTGGGTACAAATTCAAGTTCATAAAAGTAAGGAATAGAATAAATAACAAGATCATGAAATTTGGTCCAACTATGATTAATGAATTTCTGTTTTTTTTTAATTCTATCCTCGATTTCTTCTAGGATTGGCTGCTGAAGTTGATGTGCTCTCACTCCATAAAAGAGCTCTTTAGCCTGTAGTTCGAACGCTGTTTCTCTCAATCCTTGTTCCAACTCGTCCATATCCAAGTCATCCTAGTACGCAGAGTCTTTATTCTTGAAGTTATCGAATTCTTCAATGAGGTTCTCTACTTCGTACTAGGCATGAACTCGAAAGGATGCGAGTTGGTCCAAAGACTGAGTGGTGGCCACAGAAGCCCGATGCCAGTGAAGAAGCAATGAGAGTTGGTCCAAAAACATGTGAAGCTCTGCTTGGGCAAAGGGGTTGAGGATGTGACCCTGAGTCAGAATATCACAAGCCCATCGAAAGTTCTTGAGAGGAACATCGTCCTCAAGAACGTTGAAAGGCAAGTGAGAGAAGGCCGCAAGCAGAAGTTGGGCTTGCTTCCACTCAGCTGGAGTAGGGAAATGTGGAGGCTTGTAAGGAGGAAAGACCTTATCCGCAGAAAGGGCAAGCCTTAATCTCTCTGTCCAGCAAGGATTTGGCGGAGGAGGAGGTATGGAAGCTTCCATTTCGGGAGAAGGAGCAAGGGCAGAAGGAACAAGGGCATTAATATAATCGAGCCAGCCAGAAGAGCAAAGCTTCACCTTCTGGGCTAAGAACGATGGGTTGTACCCTTATGCCTCTTCTGGGCGTCGGGTAGCGTGCACTATCTTCGTAGGCATGGAGGATGTGTACCATGCTACAAGCAGATTGTCCTCTAAACTGCGTCGGCGGTCGATGGGCATATAAGGATAAGCCACAGAGCTTCGAGCATAGGAAAGAAACTCTAAAGGGTCAGTGAACTCGACAAAGTGATGGTTAATTCGCTCCCTTAAATCACAGGCCTCAAGTTCCAACCAGCTTGCCCAGTCAGAAGCCCCAGAGGAAAAAGAAGCCACAGCCTTATTCCATGCAGAGGGTTGTGAAGAAGAACTTCTCATGTCCATATTTGTAACTTTCTGAATCAAAGGATTGAGGGCGGTTTATTCATAGCCCAAGGGTGAATCAGAAAAAGAACTCCCCATGTCCATATTTGTAACTTTCTGAATCAAAGGATTAAGGGCAATGTGTTCGTACTCCAAGGGTTGATAACGTGCAAAGGCTTCCATAACTTGAATAAGATGGATAAAGGTGGCTTATTAATGCATGGATGTTCTTTCGAGGAGGAACAGCATCATCAGATGACTCTTCGTGTGCTCGATCAATAGAGGAGAAAATTGATTTGGCTATAAAAATGTATCAGTCTGTTCGAATACTAAGGTAGTGGGGTGTTCAAAAGATTGAAAGAGAGTTTAATGCAAATGATGAATGACGGTTGCATTTATGGAAGAATGCAAAGCCCATGCACGTTCTAAGACGTGGATAAAAGACCTTGATCCACTAATATCACCAAGTATTGAGTATATTAGTGCGGGGGGTAATGTTGGCTACATATTTTATATAAGCCAATTACAATTCGGCGCGTGACAGAATAAGGGTAATACAAGAAGACTATTCAAGTCTTCGATCATGATTGTACACGTGACAGTTAGTATTGGTTATTACGAGATCTGAGTAGCATTGGATCAGGAAAGAGATGCAAAGTGATGTGGCTTCAACGGTTACTCACATTCAAATTCAAAATTAGGAGGGAAGCCTAACTGCAAGTGATGGCAGAGTGGAGCTAATTATAAGGCAACATGATCAACGATCATGAAGGAGTAGTTCGACGATTGGAAATACAGTTCGATGGTCATCCTTGAGAAGTATAAATAGCAGAGAAGGCCCTAGAAAAAAAACCTCAGACTCATATCCAAAAAACCAGTATTATTCTACTTTATTTCCAGTTTTACATTTCCTGTTCTTTACATTTCTGTACTTTAAAATTTTTGCACTGCACTTCGTTCATAGGAGTAGTTTCAAGTAGATTGTTGCTGTAAATCTCTACGAGGCTGAATTGGATCATTGTAAGTTTTTCATTTTAATGAAATGCTTCAATTGTTCTTCATTTAATTATTATTTGCTTAATTCTCCTAAATCAAGCCACTAGTAAAAGTAATCTTCATTGATGCTGAAAGAACTAAAACACAATCGTCTGATAATTGGTTGGCAATTAATTTTCTGTAAGGACTGATTGATCCTTCCTAGCACGCTCATAATTACAAAAATAACCTTCGAAAGCCAAAAAGCCAACAACCGTAAAATTATTTAACTACGATGTTAATAACTAATTGATTTCTAGTTACTAGTAAATTGTAAAATTATTGAATTATGACGTTAACAACAAATTAATTTCCTTTTCGGTCATGTCAAAGTTACTAGTAAGTCGTAAAACTATTTAGTTACAATGCTCTCTCTACAATTGTTTTCTCTCTCTATAACCGATCTCTCTAACTTGTTTTATCCTTTCTCACCGGCCTTTCTATCACTGGCCAGCTTCATCCCACCTTCGCCCCTTTCTTGCCACCACTTTCATTGTTGTCAAGCGATTTCTTTTTCTTAGTTGAGTGTTTGTTTGATTTTTTGTTCCTTTTTTTTTTTGTTTTCTTTTTGTGTCTCGTTATCTACAACCAATTTGTGTTTTCACTGATCGACTTTTGTGTCTCACCATCACCCTGTTTGCTATCACTATCTTTGCTGATTTTTCATGTTTTACCATTGCTCTCACTTTTAGATCTAGGTTTAGATCTGTTGAAGACCGTCATCTAACACCAATTAACGTGTTATTTTATGTTAGGTGATCACCCTTGGTCAAGTAAAGTATGATTGTTCTTGTATAGTAAAGATTGCAATATCCAAGCTAACGATAGTGATAATACGAATATTGTTGAAGGTTTTCACGATATTTTGATTGGTGTATTATTTTCTATGATTCGGTGTATTTTGTTATAATTTGTTCATTATGCTTTTTCCTACCATATTCCATTGAAAGTCATCTTGTGTAGTCCAATCTTTTCATGTGCACTAAAAATTTTCCTACTCCATCAAGAGTAATTATAGATTTTTTTGCTTTATCAAAATCTTTGTGCAAGCCCAAGTCTACCAACATTGATGCTTCAAGAGACTAAATCCATAAATCGTCAGCCATCAACTTCGATACCAGTTGCTAGGGATTTGGAAGCCCACAAATGTGTCAACCTAATCCGTCGAGCAGAGGTGGCTCAACCATTAAACTACTTTGCCCATTGCCCAAGGCCCCTAAAGAATTTTTTAAAAATTCTTATTGTTGAATGTCTTAATCTTTCAAACACCCAATAATATAATGTGTTATTTTTATATTTAGCTTAAGCCCTTATAGAATTTTGGGCCGCTGTTGTTATCAAGGAGAAACTCTAGAATCCACACATGTAATACCAAGTCCCAATAATATTGTTTAGAACTGATACCCTCTTAAAAGTTTAAGCTCATAAGTAAAGAATCCATCCAATATATATTTATTTTTATATTTTATCTTACGTTTGACTTTTCTTTTACACATTCTCCAATCCCGCACTTCATAGGATTTTCTCTCCCCCTTTTTGGAGTTTTATTGTACTCCGTTATATTTAATTGACTGATTTATGATTGGATGTGACCCCTAATCATTTTATATTGTATAAAAATATATATATATATATAATTAGTATGCCAATATATACTATATTGAATTTTTTTCTAATCGATCAAAGAAAAATTACATTATATAATAATAACACACATACCCTGATATTAGGTCCAGTAAAATAATGCAACATCCACTAATCCCATAGTTTGAGTATGCTTTTAACTTTGCACAATTTTAAAGCAAATACCAGTTTAGTCAACTTTACATAGTTCTTCCCAAATTTCAATACCATTGTCTGATCAAATACTATGTTGGGATGACATAACTTTTGAGAAAAACAAAAATCTCGTTACTAATAATAAAATTTTTGTGTCAATACTAATCACGTGTTTTGTTTTTTTAAAGAATTCTCTATGAAAAAATCATAAAGTCTTAAATATTATCTATAAACTCAATTATTATTGACGTGTATAAGCCCATAAAGGCCACAAATCACCTATGGACAATCCAAGCCCATCACTTGGAGCCCAATGCATAACCCAGCTGGTGAGGTCCAGGACAGCTGGAGTCCAACATGGCATAAAGAGCCAATGACATTCAGACACACGGCAAGAGAAGGACGAGCCACATCAGCAGACAAAGATCTGCAAAGTTATTGTCACTGCACATCACCATTAATACAGCCCATCACAGCATTTATTACGACAACACCTCTCCGTCGGAATAGGACCCCCTTACCCTGAACAAGGTAAGCTACAGCATAGGCTTTCGGCGAGGAGAGTAGGTCGGAAGGGACAGTGAAATGATTACCAAAGGATATAAGCGGACGTTGAAGACAAGAAGAAGGTTAAGCTTTCTATCTCTAATCTCTCCCTCTATATTCTACTTCTCTTCCTAACTTGCTCGTCGGAGGGTTCATTGGGGGACTACCTCGTTCCCCGTTGAACTTGCTTGCAGGTTATCTGGTGGGCTTGATCATTTGGACTTGGGCTTGAGGAGCTTGGACCAGTCCGATCCATCCACTGGGACAAACTATATTATCAGCTGGTGCCGTCTGTGGGAACGCTTTGCTCCTCACGCCAATTGTGTTCACTGTCACCGGAGACCCCGTTCTAACAACCTTTTCCTCCTACCCGTCAATGTGTATGGTCACGACTAGATCCATGGCTTCTCACAATAATGTTGCCGACCATCAAGCCGACCCTCCCAATCCAAACAACCTACCACAGTATTTTATCGAGCTTACCAACAGCATTAACCGCATGGCCGAGCAAAACCAGGCCTTGATAAATGCTTTACTCCAAAGAAACCTTCCGATGCCTCCTCCACCACCTCTAGATATTCCGCCCAACCAAGAAAGAGCCCCGAGCGATGCTGCTCCACAACTCTATCCACCCAACTTGGAAGGTTTGCAACCTCCTCACCCACATATAAATCCACCACTACCACCCCCACACCCGTCGGTTGTAGCACTAGCCTCTGAAGGGGAAGCCAGCAGCATCCAGCCTCCATTGACTGACCATGGTGACCACGTTCCCCTCTGGGATGCTGAGCTCTGAGTAATGAAGCTCCAACTCCAAGGGGTCATGCAGAACATTCAGCATAAACCCTCTACTACGGCAAATTCACCATTTGTTGCCTCCATTCGGGACAAACCTTTGCCCGCCAAGTTCAAAATGCCCACCATTGACTCCTTTAACGGCATGACGGACCTAGTCGACCATCTGGAGACCTACCGTACCCTTATGATCCCCCATGCCTTCCCTGACGAGATCATGTGTCGGGCTTTCCCCGTGACACTGAAGGGGTCAGTTCAACTGTGGTTCAGTCAATTACCAGCGAACTCTGTTTCCACTTTCTAGCATCTCAGCGACTTCTTCTTCGGCCATTTCATTGGAGCCCAACGCTAACGCCGCCCTGCAACCCAACTCCTCAATATCCGTCAGACCGAGGGGGAGTCGCTGCACAGCTTCGTTACCCGCTTCAAAACCAAAGCCCTACAAGTAGCGGAGAATGACGACAAGGTCGTTCTCACGGCTTTCATGGCCGGGCTACGATCGTCCAATTTCCTCTTCTCCCTCTCCAAAAATCCCCCGACCTCCATGGCAGCTTTACTCTCCAAAGCCCAGAAATACATGAATGCCGAAGATTCACTAGCCGCTCGGCAGGATCCAATATTTAAAAACCTGATCCCCAGAGAAAAGAGAAAAGACTCGAAACCCAAACACACCCAGTATAACAGCCAAACACCCCACTATACCAACCGACCTCCTCGCACTGACCGGTCGGCACTAGCCCGACCGCCCGGTCGGTTCGAGCAGTACACACCCCTTAATTCTCCCATGGAACAAGTCCTCCACCAGATCCAACGGGATTACCCCCTCAAATGGCCCCTACCCTCATGGACCCCTTCCAACCGGAAAGACCAGTCCAAATATTATCGTTTCCACCAAGGCCATGGCCACAACACTGATGACTGCATCAACCTCAAGGATCAGGTCGACACCCTCATTCGTCAAGGGCATCTCAGCTGGTTCACGGACACCCGCCCACAACAGAGGCAAAGAACCGTGCTCCTTAGAAACAACCGCTGGCATACCCCACCCCGGCAGCCAGCCCAACCTAACCAAGGCCATGACCGGCCCCCACAACAGCCTCGGCCCCCGGCTAATCCCCCTCCGCCAGTTGGTGAAATTCGAGTCATTTCTGGTGGCGTTGCTTGTGGCGGACCATCCCGCTCCACTCAAAGGGCAGAGCTCAAGAAGATAAGGCAAGGCTCGGACAGAGCAGTGGCCACGGTAGACCGACCCTCCAAACAACCCAAGCAGTGGACAGAGCCCGTCACCTTCACGGACGCTGACTGTACTGGCATCCGTTATCCTCATGATGACCCTCTCGTTATTTCTGCCCTCCTCTCTAACTATAAGGTTAGACGGGTTCTCATCGACAACGGTAGTTCTTCAGATATCATATTCCTCAGCTGCTTCCGCCAGCTCAAAATTGGGGAGGAAAGTCTGTCTCCCCTCCAAACCCCTTTGGTCGGTTTCACTGGCGACCGGGTGACCTTTATCGGCTCCATCGATCTCCCCATCACCATTGGCGAATACCCACGGCAGACTACCAAGTTGCTCACTTTCCTTGTGGTCGACTGTCCCTCTGCCTACAACATCATCCTTGGTCGCACCGCCCTCAACACTTTCCAAGCTATCACTTCAACCTACCACCTCGCCATAAAGTTTCCCACCGACCAGGGCGTCGGGATAGTACGGGGAGAGCAGACCATAGTCAGGGAATGTTATGTCGCCTCACTCAAGGAAGTCAAGCTGAAGGAGGCCATGATCATTGAAGGACTTGACGCCCGAGATGAGGACGAGCTGGTCAGAGGCGAACCGGTGGAGGAGCTCGTTGAGATTCCCATCGATCCCACCAACCCAATGAAAACTGCTAAGATCGGCAGCCAACTATCCCCCCAAGCTAAGGCCGACCTTACTGCCCTTCTGACCGAGCATAATGATGTATTCGCCTGGACTCATTCAGATATGCCAGGCATTGATCCTTCTTTTATAACTCATCGCCTTAGTATTGAACCTCATTTCCGACCTTACCGCCAGAAGCAGCGCATCTTTCATCCGGAGCGCAATACTCTTATAGCTGCAGAGGTCGACAAGCTCCTTGAGGCCCAATTCATCAAAAACGTTGACTACCCTAAATGGTTATCAAACGTGGTCCTCGTCCGCAAGAACAATGGCAAATGGCGACTCTGTGTCGATTATTCTGACCTGAACCGAGCTTGCCCCAAAGACAGCTATCCTTTTCCCCGCATAGATCTGCTGGTCGACGCCACGGCCGGTCATAAAATGCTCAGCTTCATGGATGCTTTCTCTGGCTACAACCAAATCTTGATGCACCCGTCCGATCGGGAACATACATCTTTCATCACCGACCGAGGTACCTACCATTACCGAGTAATGCCATTCGGATTGAAAAAAGCTGGGGCCACCTACCAACGGTTGGTCAATGCTGTCTTCCATCACCAAATAGGTCGGAATATGGAAGTATATGTCGACGACATGCTAGTCAAGAGCAAACTCTCCACTGATCATCTGACCGACCTGCGGGAGACCTTCGCCACCCTATGCAAGTACCAAATGAAGCTCAACCTAGAGAAGTGCGCCTTCGGCGTAGGATCTGGCAAGTTTCTGGGTTTTATGGTCAGTCAGCGGGGCATTGAAGCTAACCCTGAAAAGATCAAGGCCTTGGTCGAGATGCAGTCACCCAGAATGGTTAAGGAGGTCCAAAGACTCACTGGCCGAGTTGCAGCCCTCAATCGTTTCATTTCTCGCGCAACAGATAAGTGCCTACCATTCTTCAAAGTTCTTCGGCAAACTTTTGAATGGACATCTAAATCCGAAGAGGCTTTTCAACAGTTGAAACAGTGCATGGCCAACCCTCCTCTCCTTTTACAGGCAATCATGGGCAAGCCCCTCTTCCTCTACTTAGCCGTATCAAACACCGCTGTCAGTGCAGCACTTATCAGGGAAGACGACTCTGTCCAACGACCGGTCTACTACATCAGTCGGGCCCTCAGGGAAGCGGAACAGAACTACCCACTGTTAGAAAAATTGTCCTTGGCCTTGGTCACCGCCTCTAGACGACTCCATCCTTACTTCCAAGCCTATTCCATGTGGTCCTCACCGACCAACCCTTGAAAAAGGTCATGCAGCAGCCAGAACTTTTTAGTAGACTCATGCAGTGGTCAGTGGAACTCAGCCAGTTTGACATCTCTTACCGACCCTGAACAACAATTAAGCGGCAGACTATAGCCGACTTCATCCTGGAATTCACTGATCCTACCCCAACCACTGCCTTTCTACCCCCACCAGCTCCCATTGAGCCAGAAGACCCTCACTCTTGGACTCTCAACGTCGACGGATCATCCCGTAGGCAAGGTAGTGGGGCGGGCCTTATCCTCACTGCCCCTGAGGGTGGTTATTTCAAATGTGCACTCCGTTTCTTGTTTGAGGCCAATAACAATGAGGCCGAATATGAGGCACTGATAGCAGACCTTCGCCTAGCCAGGGACATTGGTGTCAGCCACATCCGAGTACTCAGCGACTCCCAGCTCATCGTCGAACAGATCACGGGAGAATTCGATGCCAAGGAGGACACAATGCGGGCTTACAAGGATCTTGCACTTCTCCTTGTTCGCCTCTTCAATACCTTCCACATCAAGCACATTCCTCGGGCAGAGAACTCTAAGGCAGATGAGATGGCCTAGTTGGCTTTCGCAGACCAGTCCGACCTCAGCAGTGGTGTCCTCCTTGAATACCTATCCCACCCCTCAATTTCCCCTGACCAGCATGAAATACAATTCCTCCAAAATGAGCCCATCCCTTGGGCGTCGGACATCTTTCTATTTCTGACAACGGGGGAACTTCCAGACGACCAACAGCAAGCCGCCAAAGTCAGGACCCGGTCGTCCAATTACATCGCTGTCAACGGCATTTTGTACAAACGTGGTTTCTCACGCCCTTATCTGCGGTGCCTCAATCCGACTCAAGAAACTTATGTGATGCAAGAAATTCATGAGGGTATCTGCGGAAATCACTCGGGCGGCAGGTCCCTGGCCCACAAGATACTTCGCACTGGATATTTCTGGCCTACCCTCAACCAAGACGCGGCTGACTTCGTGCTCAAATGTGATAAGTGTCAGTGTTTTGCCAACATCCCCTATGCTCCTCCTTCAGAGTTGATCACACTTTGCAGCCCTTATCCGTTCACCAAATGGGGGATCGACTTGGTCAGTCCACTTCCCACCGGTTGAGGTCAGACCAAGTTCGTGATCGTCGCCATTGATTACTTCACCAAGTGGGTAAAGGTAGAACCCCTGGCCACCATTACCGAACGGAACACAACCAAGTTCATCTGGCAGTCGATCGTTTGCAGATTTGGCATCCCTCAGGCCATCGTCTCCGACAACGGCAAACAATTTGACAACGCCAAGTACAGGAAGTTCTGCGCCGACCTCTAGATTCAACCATGTTTCTCTTCCCCGGTTATCCCCAGGCCAATGGTCAAGTCGAGGTCACCAACCGTTCTCTCCTAAAGATCATCAAAACTAAGCTCGAGGCTGCAAAGGGGCTTTGGTTCGAGAAACTACCAAATGTACTCTGGGCTTACCGAACTACAGCTCGGACTCCCACTGGGGAAATCCTTTTTCGCTTAACATACGGCGCTGAGGCGGTTATTCCAGTAGAAGTCAGTTTGCCTACTCCTAGGGTTTTGCATCCGGATCCAGCACAAACGGAAGAGCTCCGTCGGGCAGACCTAGACCTAATCGAAGAACTCAGAGAGACCACCGCGGTCAGACTGGCCTCATACCAACAGAAAATGAGAACACATTATAACCGGAAGGTCCGACCAAGGGAGTTCGCCGTAGGGGACCTTGTCTTGAGAGAAACAACTCTTGCCACCAAAAATCTGACTGAGGGTAAACTGGCAGCCAAATGGGAAGGACCTTACGTTGTGAAAGCCCGACCACGTCTGGGCACCTACCGACTTCAGGACATGGAAGGTCGAGACCTCTCCCACCCATGGAACGCTGCACACCTGAAACGCTACTTTCAATAAGTTCCTACTGTTGTATTGCTCAGTTGTTGTATTTTCTTTTTGTTTTGTTACCTAATGTAAACTTGTATCGACTGGATTACATTGATCATGACAACAATTCTATACCTTGGCTATCTATGTGTTGTCTCAATAACATTCTCATTTGCAGCACTTATTACAAGTCTCAGCCAGACCGAGCGTCACACCATAAGCCTCGGCCAGTCCAACCATCAACAGCCTCAGCCAGACTGAGCACTAAAAAAAGCCTCAGCCAGACTGAGCACCAAAAAAAAGCCTCAGCCAGACTGAGCACTAAACAAGCCTCAGCCAGACTGAGCACTAAAAGCCTCAACCAGACTGAGCACCAAAAGCCACAGCCAGACTGAGCACTAAAAAGCCTCGGCCAGACCGAGCACTAACAGCCTCTGCCAGACCGAACATGAAGCACTCGGCTTGCCTGACAAGTCTCAGCCAGACCGAGCGCCACAGTTTCAGGGTCAGACTCAGTTACCTACAATGTCTTGCCCCAAATGAGCACGTATGCAGGACTCGGTCAAGGCCACCCATGCAAATTCCAGCTCCAAATCTCTACACCACTCTTCGCCCCGTCGAATTCCAAAACCGTTCTTAAAAAAGTCAGGTTATTCTTTTCTCAATCAAACTCACAAGCCAAGCCTCACTCCGATCAACCACTAATCTATTCCAGCAGTGTGGCAAACACAAACTTATAATCTTGTTACATTTTAAATTTTACTCTGCATTGAGTCTTTATTACATTTTAAATTTTACTCTGCATTGAGGAGTTCCTAACTTTACTCTGCATTGAGTCTTTATTACATTTTAAATTTTACTCTGCATTGAGAAGTTCCTAACTTTACTCTACATTGAGTCTTTGTTACATTTTAAATTTTACTCTGCATTGAGGAGTTCCTAACTTTACTCTGCATTGAGTCTTTATTACATTTTAAATTTCACTCTGCATTGAGGAGTTCCTAACTTTACTCTGCATTGAATTTTCATTACAACTTCAATTTCACTCTACACTGAGGAGTTCTTAAATTTAGTTCTTATTACAAAATTAACTTCACTTTGCATTTCATAATGAGTCATACACCCGCTTCACCCACGCCTCATTCATTTCAAATACACAAGCAAAAACAATCAAATGCCAAACACAACTGAAATTTTATTTATTCATAACTATGTACATAAGTTTATTACAACAATTCAAAAAAAAAAAAAAAAAAAAAACAACAACAACAACAACAACAAAAACAACCACACAATGTCTGGGCAACGCCTTCTTCTTCTTTTTCTTCAATCACTCCTCTTCGTTGGACATAAGGTATTCTTCTTCAATGCCCTCATCCAGGAGGGTCTGGGCCACATCATCTTCACCAATTGTTACACTACTGAGGTCTAAGTCTGGGAACAGTTCTTCAGCCCTGCGTTTGAACATCTTCAGCCACTGTCCCAGAACTCATCCATTTCGTGTTTATAGAAATCTGACTGTTGGAAGCTCTCAATAACTTCTGCTTCGGTTTTGCCTCCCGCAGTCGTTCCTGATGGGCTCGCCCCCCCGGATTCTTGCCTAGCCAAGCTGCTAGCGACCGTGGCATCAACTGCCATCTGAAATTCAGCAGACCCTTTGAATTGCTCCACTGCTGCGATGCACAGGTCGGGATAGGCCGCCCTCTCAGAGGCTACCTTCGCCTTCTTTTCGTCCAGCTCCTTCTGCAGGGTCGCTCTTTCAGACGCAGCCTTAGCCCTCTTCTTCTCCAACTCCCTTTTCAGACTCTTCCTTTCCGCCGTCGCCTTGGCTCCCTCTGCTTCCAACTCCTTCTGAAGGCTCCTCATCTCCTCCACTGCCTTAGCCCGCTCGCCCTCCAGCTCCTTCTATAGATCACCAATCCTCACATCTGCCTTGTCTTTCTGCCTGACCAGCTCATCATTACTGCTCATTGCCTCTTCATGGCGTTCGACCGCGACTGCACAAGCTTTTTGGGCCTCATCCAACTTCTTCTGCTCGCCAGCCAGTTGGAACTCGAGCGACACAACCTGGCGGCGTGTGTTCTCCAGCTCCACCCTAACCGCTTGCAGATCAGTGTGGGCACTCTCCCAACTTGCACTCTTCTTCTTCAACTTGGCAAGCTGAGCCTTGGCCTCATCTGCCTTGAGTTTGGCAGCCCCCGCCTTCCTCAGCAGAGCCCCTGCTAAGGTGGTTACCTCCATTTGAGCGGAGCATAACCCCCTTAGCAGTTTAGCCTCGTTGAATCTAGATGCCGAGCGCAAGGCTGCCTCTTCTACAATCCCTACCAGGCGGTCTGCCCCTGCCCTGGCTGGGCCTTCTTTTCCCTCCATCTGCCCCGCCACCGCACGCGTATGATAGATCGCTGTAATCAGACTGACTCCCCCTCCTTGAGGTGTAGGCCCCCCCTGGGGCTGTTTTTCCCTCCTTGGCCCAGGGTCAGTTGCCCCATCTTCTACTTGCCCTTCAGGGGCGGCTTCTGCGACCCCTACGACGATCGCCGCCACCAATGGTACCACCTCCATGCCCTCTGAGGCGATGTCCACCACTTCTGAGGCAATCACTCTTCCTGGGGTCCCCCTAACTTCCCCCCCTCTACCTCCTTGGCCACACTGGTCTCCTGTACCCTCGTCTCCCTCTTCCTCTTCTGGGCAGGCTCTTCTTCACTCCGCCTCACCCTCTTCTTCTTCTTCACCACGCCCAACGCCTCCATCTCCTTCAAAGATCTCTCCTTCAAAGGTCTATTGGGGGCGGTCACGACACAAATTCGCCTAAGTCCTTCTCTCCCAAGGGTTTGGGGCGAGGTCGAATTCTCTCCCTTGCGGGTTTTTGTGGTCGGTCAGCCTGGGACTCTTTGAATTTTTGGGCTTTCGCAAGGATGGTCTGATCCTCCACCTATTGAGCCCTCCTCCTCGCTTCCAACTCCACTCGGTCGAGGTCCCCACCGCTCGGCTGTGGACCCAACCCTGCCTCAAGCAATGCAGACGGCTGAACGAGCTCGTCCCATTTGGCCCCTTCTTTCTTCCTCTACCCCTTCACCCTCTTCACCCTCTCCTCTGCTGCTGCCCCCAACTTTGGCTCCATCGACTTGGTGGGCACCTTCCAGATGGTGCGCACTCTAACTCCTCCACTGGCGGACACATAGAACCACCGTGGTCTCCACCCCTTGATCGACGACGGCAGACCCGCCACCAGCCCTTTCCCTGCTGCCACCTGTAGAGTGACCCAAGTCTCTTGCTGCCCCGAGGCCTTGTAGCACGCGAAGAATTCGTCCACTGTCATGGCCACCCCTTCGTTCGCCTTCAGCCAGACACTTGTGCAGGACAGCAAGATCTTCCACGCGTTGGGCATTAGTTAGCCCGGTGCCACCTCCAAGCGATTTAAGACATCTACTACCACCTGCGGCAGGGGCAGCCTCAGTCCTTCTTTCAATGCCTCCTCATGAAGGGCAAACTGCCTTAGCCTGGCATCGGATAGCCTCTCCGTCGACGTCGGCAATGACAACTCTATTTCGGCAGCACCTGGTATTTTTCGCGAATAGCCTCCAAATCCGCTGTAGTGACCGTTGATTTATCTGCCTTTGTGTGCCAGTGGTCAAGTTCTGCCTGGTTGATTGGCTTTGGAGCTGCTATCATGGTGGAACCGTAGGATCGTACAATCGACTCCCTCACCCTTTCCATCCTGTATTGCTGCGTTAACTCCACCGCATTATCATCTCCAAGTGGGTCCACCCTGACAATCGCATTCCCTTCTTGGGCCATTTCTGTGGTATGTTTGCGAATCGCTTCGGAGGCAGGTGCAAGGAAATCGAAAAAGTGTTGCAGAGGTGTATTGTGAGCAACAAAGGAATTCACACTTGGAATAATTTGATTTTTCATAAACAAGTAGGTGAATCGAATAATGCCAAAAGCCCACGGTTTGCCCGTATTCTAAGGATCCCAATTAATTTTTGTCAGTTTGAAAACTTTTCAAAATCATCCGCCAAAACTGTCTCTTCAACACCCATAATGACTTACCGTTTCATTTCTGATCCAACGCCTAATCTTCCCCCCTACGGGATGTTGCCACGTGTACGACCACGATCCACTATCTCCTCCCCTTACCCTGTCTTTTTCACTTCAAATCACCACGTGACACGCCGCATCTCGAGCCCCGCGCCCCTCCACCTCACCCTTCGCGGTCGGCCCTCCCACTCGGCCAACACCGCGGTCAACCCTACCACTCGGCCAACACCGCGGTCAGCCTTCCTTTCGGTCGGCCCTCCTCGCAGTCGGCCATCCCGCTCGGCCAACCACCGCAGTCGGCCCCCATTTGCGGTCGGCCCTCCTTGGTGTCGACCATCCCACTCGACCAACCTTGCGGTCGGTCCTCTCTGTGATCGGCCCTTCCATTCGGTCACCCTGCACAGTTGGACCACCTCCCGGTCGGTTCACCCCTTCGATCACCCCTGCCGATCGCCCTCCATCCTGCCAATCCCTAACACACTCATCTACGTCATTAATATTCTCTTCGTTGTACTAAAGCTGCACTCGGGAATGGGGGACTACTGACGTGTAAAAGCCCATAAAGGCCACGAATCACCTATGGACAATCCAAGCCCATCACTTGGAGCCCAATGCATAACCCAGCTGGTGAGGTGCAGGACAGCTGGAGTCTAACATGGCATAAAGAGCCAATGACATTCAGACACACGGCAAGAGAAGGACGAGCCACATCAGCAGACAAAGATCTGCAAAGTTATTGCCACTGCACATCACCATTAATGCAGCCTATCACAGCATTTATTACGACAACACCTCTCCGTCGGAACAGGACCCCCTTACCCTGAACAAGGTAAGCTACAGCATAGGCTTTTGGCGAGGAGAGCAGGTCGGAAGGGACAACGAAATGATTACTAAAGGATATAAGTGAACGTTGAAGACAAGAAGAAGGTTAAGCTTTCTATCTCTAATCTCTCCCTCTATACTCTACTTCTCTTCCTAACTTGCTCGTCGGAGGGTTCATTGGGGGACTACCCCGTTCCCCGTTGAACTTGCTTGCAGGTTATCTGGTGGGCTTGATCATTTGAACTTGGGCTTGAGGAGCTTGGACCAATCCGATCCATCCACTAGGACAAATTGTATTATCAATTATTATTCTTCAATGAGTAATATTCTTACAGGAATATAAGATTTTCACAGAGAAGTGAGGAAATCAAATTATTACTTTATTAGAAATATAATTCTACTGCAATGCATAATTAAAGTTCCCTTTCATATTCTAATCTAATTCAAACATTAAAATTACAAAGTCCTGGAAATTAATTTCCATAATCCCTTAAAATTTATGTCATCCAAATTAAGCCTAACATGAACCCAAACCACCTAAGCTAGAGGCATGGTATGACCTTGAAATGGTCTGTCCATTCTAGGGTAAAATCCACACCCACTAGTGTGTTTTATTCAAGTATGGTCCAGTCAATCAAACATAGGTCCAAAAAGAGGTCTGCCCTAAAGTAGAAGAAAGAGTTAATATTGGTGAAGGGATGTGAATCTTTGGGGTTTTGGAAGAGGGAGGTTATAAATTTAGGTCTGAAACAACCAATGATGACAAACCCCTAATAATAATGGTCTCTTCTCAAGTAACCCTTTACAACCCCTCTTAAATAAGTTTTTGCTTTTTGCAGCAATTTTTTTTTTAATCTTTTTGAGTCACCACCCCCTTAATAAAAAGTAGTTTTCTCTTTCATGATTTTAAAGGAAGCTGAGAGAGGGGTTGATTTTCATAAATGTATGGCAGTGATCAAAAGATTTGCATGGACAAAGATCACAAGAGAGGCTTTCATTCAACCCCCTATTGAGTACCACCCATCCATCATCATCTACATTGCCCTATTAATACAATTATGCACTGACCCATCTGGGTAATGGCCCTTCGTTTACCCAAACACCATAGAGAGAGAGAGAGAGATATGATTGCATTACCCATTGGGGGGTAGCTAGTTCACCCATGTAATCTTATTGGGGGCATTATTGGTACATGCGAGCACTTTTCAATTTTTGGAGTACAAATACATGTGAACTCTTGATTATCTTTAGTTTTTGGAAATTTAGATTATTGATCTCTATAGTTTTAGTGAGATCTACTTTGGTTTCATAGTTTTAATTGAATCAATTATAATACTAAATTTTCATTTTTGTTTCATTAAAATTCCTATGTTTGTATTTTAGATAGAAAAATTACAGCACAAAACTAGATGGAACGGAATAAAATTAGGTGAAATTATAAGAATTACTGATATAATTTGAAATTTTGTTTCTAGAACCAAAATTGCTAAATTTTTTAGGTGAATCACATGTGACATTTTTTTGGTTTGAAATACTAATGGATAATAATGGAGGATCTAGGTTGAAACAATGCTAAAAACATGAAGTTAAAATTTATGATATTAGAATTATAAAAACAAAATGAAGTATCATAAAACTAGTGTCAAGGAAAAATGTTATTCCATTAAAAATTTTGTACAAGTATGATGTGTTCGTGTCACTTGTGAATTAAATATATCTCAGTAGACTCTTTATTCTAAAGTGATAAGTTCAAAATCCAGTGAAGTCTTTGTATATAAGTTTTTTTTTTTATTTATAAATATTTATATTATTACTTGTAATGCAATTTATTTATTTATTTTTCTTTTACATATCGCAAGGATAACAGGGTCAACTTTTATTTTTTTGGCCTTTTTTTAACCAGCCCACGCAAACCTCATCAACATTACAATCCCTTTTAAATCCTCTATATACTTTTCTGAGGTAATTTTAATCATTTCACATAATACCAATTCCTGCAAGGCTAATGATGGGATTACATTATTGTACTTAAGTGCACACATTGAACCCCCTACACGTGAGCTTAGGAGCAAGGATCCCCTCCTTATATCATTTATACTTGCAGTGCTACTAGGCCTATTTTTAGGCTCAATTTTAATAATTCAAACTGTACATATTTTAAAATTTGTTCAGTATATCATACTTGTAAAAAATCAAGTTGATCGGATATCAGAAAACATGTGTTTGGAAAAATCGAACTAAAAACTATTTTTTTTAAAAATTTAATAAACAGTTTTCCGAATACATGTTTTCTGATATCCGATTAACTTGATTTTTTACAAGTATAATATACTGAACAAATCTTAAAATATGAACAGTTCGAATTATCAAAATTGAGCCTAAAAATGAGCCAAATGGCCCTACAAGTAAAAAATCCAAGAAGGAAATATAAGGAGGGCATCTTGACTTGTGAGCTTAGAGTGTTAGTAATTATTTTTATAGAACTGTGTGATCATACCAAATTTCCACTGTTTAGCTCTCCTCTCTCTCAATCTCTAACTTTTCATTTCATTTTATTTTATCTAATATCTAAGTTAATTTATACATATTTTGACTAATTTTAACACTTTTAAATTTACGATCAGCAAACCTCTAATAATCCTTTATGAATCTCAACTTTTATTTACCGACGGATTAGGAATGAAATGCTAATCCAAACGGATTATAGGAAGGTTTGTTTGCAACTTTGGTTGTGACAAAAACCAATTCGATAAATTCCTTTTCTTGGGGGGGCCTAATTAAACCAAAGGCAAGGGTGGGGTTGGACTTTTGCTAGTGGTATTCATGTTTATTATAACTAGTGGAAACCACTTCAAAGTTACATCAATAAGCTTTTAGTTTTATCAACTGGAGACTCTTAATAATAGGTTGTTTGAAAATAGGTTATTTTAGTAATTTTTTGACTTTTTACGAAAATATGTATAGGAAAGTAGAAATGTAAATTGTTATGTGATCCAAAAATAAATAAATAAAAAGACAATAAGGCCCCGTTTGGGAAGCAACCTGTTTAGCTAAAAAGTCAAAAAGTTATTAAAAATTTCAAAAAGCCACCAACTCATACTAAAAAGTCAAAAATTCTCTTTTCTCTCTACTTTTTGCATAACTTTTTGTAAAAAGGCAAAAAGTCATCCCAAACATATTAATTTTTTTAGCTCATATTTTAACAAAATAGCTAAAAAATTACTAAATTAGCCTGTTCCCAAACGAGGCCTAAGTATACTATTTTAGTATGCACTTAGAGTTTGAAAAGAGTATAGTGTACACAGTTTTACTTTATTTTTAAATAAGTTATTTTCATAACTCGAACTTGCACCACTAAGATACTAATCACTTTGTTTGCTTTTAGTTTTCAGAATTCACATTTTAAAAAGTTTTATTTTTTCATTTTCTGTATTTTTTTGTTTCCACTGAATTTTTTTAATATTTTAAACAATTTTTTTTTTAATTTTTAGACACACCTAACATAAATACATTTAAAAAGTATAATATTTGTGAATTTTTTTAAAAAAATTCACTAAATACCAAAAATACAATTTTTTTTTTGAAAATTCAATATATTTTTCGTATTTTTATGTATTTATTAATTTTTTAAAATATTTTTTCACAATTATTTTACTATTTAGATAAATCTAAATAAAATATTTTAATATTTTTTCACAAATATTTTGTTGGTATGATATTAACCTTTTGTTTGATTAGCCAGAATGTTAAAGAGTTGAACATAATTATTGGGAGTTTATTTTATTTTATTTTATTTTATTTTTTTTTAAGAACAAGATCGGCTTTCAAGTAATTTTACTATTCTCAAGGTAAGGTTTTGTTGTTGCAAGTACACTGTACCCCTATCTAGGACTACTTTGGCAATAGAAACAATTTTAAACCAACAATCGCCTTAGTTTCCAACACGAATGTGGTTTCGTTAACTGATTCGTATACACCATTCAACAAGCGTCACATAACTCAAGTAAGTCGGTCTTTCTGTAGGCCTCAATTCGTAAGACTTGGAAAAAAAACCAGAATCTATTATCAGAATATTGAAATTAAGTTATGCGAATACTATATAAGACTAAAATAACTACTAAATTTGGGACCAAAGTCTCTGCTTGCTCCTGCTATGGACCATACTACCCCTCAATTTTGTGGGGACTTGAAGCCCTTCTGTTGACCAAAAGGTACATGGATGATGTCCAAATACATTGAGAGCCCACAAGGATGGTCTCAATGTCATCATCTGTATTCCTGCCTCTTATTAATTACAAATAAAGCCTTAATTTGATTTACTACACTGTACATTATCATCATTGTTTTTACAATTATGCAAACTAAAAAGCACAGCAACCCTACTCTCTTTGTAGATACAGGTTCGTTTGGCATGTCATTGGGGTTAAAATAGTCATATAAGATAAAAATAAGATATTTTAGTTAAATAGAATAAAGTATCACATCTAATTCATAATCATTTCATTTTTTCTCTCATAAAAGTAAAAAAAACCAAAAAAACTATCTCAAATGATTTTTTAACTTCAAGCTAAAATAGTCAAAAAATTAAAAAGCCAAAAAATCAACCCATATCGCAAACGAGTTCATAGGCCTTGTTTGACGAGTGACTTTTTTAGTTAAAAAGTCAAAAAATTACAAAAAAATTTAAAAAGCCAATAACCTATATCAAAAGGTCAAAAATTCTATTTTCTCTCTACTTTTTGCACATCTTTTCATAAAAAATCAAAAAATTATCCTAAACATACTAATTTTTTTACATCATATTTTAATCAAAAAATTAAAAAATTACTAAAAAATTATGTTGCCAAAACGAGGCCTAAGGACATTCTTTCGCCACAAACATTTAAAATTTTAACTTTTGTTAGTTTTGTTAGTCTTGATAATAATAAGTTTGTCTTCAAATAATTGAGATATAAATTTAGATATTTGCAAATCCAGGCTTCTTTAAGTTCAATTTTTCTTAATGTTGTACTTGGTCTTATCTGATATATGTGATTTGTAGATGACTGCACATATCAAAAAAAAAAAAAATTCAGACACAAATTTAACATAATATTTTTGTTTTTTCAAAAGAAAAAAGAAAAAAAAAATTTATCATAGGTATATGTCATGTCTTACAACACATGTATTAAAATATAAAATAAGGTATAATGTCGTGTTGGAAAGTTTTGATAAGATTTACAATAATATAAAAATTAGTAGGAGTTAATAAGTTAAGGATTAAAATCTCAACACGTATGAATATTTTCGACCTTGGTGAATAAAAAGAAGTATGACTAAGTATAATGAGATTAAAATGAATTCATGTGAAACTTAATAGGGTAAACTACCAATAAGTCTTAATAGTTAGACTTAATTCTCATTATGTTTTATTGGAAATAAATTTTGGTAAAATTGTAACTAAAAATATTTTTTTGGTGACAATTTTTTATATATGTCGCTAAAAATTGACAATTAGTAACTTTTTTTTGCAATAATTTTTATAAATTGTCGCTAAAATTTATAATTAGTGACATTTTTTTATGATAAATTTTTTTCATATGACCTATTAGACAATAAGTCCACAGCGTAAGTACCCCAACTTAATATTATTATATATCTTTTACAATTAATACTGTATGAGAGAGTGATTAGATTTAAATCTGAACATTATATTCAGCCGAATCAACCCCTAATGTTGAAATTAGATGTGACACACAAACTACTTTGATATTATAAATAAACAATGTGTCACATTAAAGAATACTTCACTTTAGTTTAGAGTTGTGAAAGAGAACATTCTGCTTTTCCAATCCTTGATTACATTTGACTATGATAAACTTTTTGTATTTCATGTCTTTCTTTTCTCAAACAGTCTCATTATGAACTACAAATCTCTTTATTTATTTATAATGAGACATACATAGAACATGTCCAACACCGATCTTATCTTACCTTTTGGACTCGCAAGTTTCTACCACTAAACACTAGGCATTGGCGATAATGACTTTGTCTTGTTTAATTTTTGAGAAATTATTTTTAGTCCTTTTTTTAAACCTGTCTAATATATTTAAAAAGTTTTTTAAAAAATGACTAAGATATGAAAAAAGTCCATTAAAGACAAACACAGTAGCTAAAGAATCAAACCATAGATAATCAATGCATCTCAGATCAAATTTTGAAGTGTCTCTTGGGAAAATTTATGTGATCCATATTTTCTCATTTTTTAAAAAAAATTTAGTTGATGTTTGAATCTTAAATTTGTGAAGGAAAAAAGAAAAGGTTAATACTTTATTTATCTTAATTTTTTTTTCTTTTCTTTTGAAAAAATCATTCATAAATCTTATGTAATGAAAAAAAAAAAAAAAAAATATCAATTATTGGGACTACCATCATAAACTGCATGAAATTAACCTGTTCTTTGTGATCCTAAGTTGTCGGGACAGAATTGAGACAATTTGGAGACATCATCTTTCCTTTCTGCCTGTGAATTTGTGAAAAAACATTATTAAAACTTTGTTTAACTTTTAGATTTTGTGAAGGAACATGAGAAAGGAAAAACAAAACGAAATAAACCTCATAGGTGTGGGCGGCTTAAAACCGAACTGTAAACCGCACAAAATCGATCCGCAAACACCCCTATCATTTTTCATTACAAAACCTCTCTCAAACAACCTATTAAGTTGATGGAGAAATGCCTCTATTTATACTAATAGGGGAGAGCGTTAACCATGAGGTTAACATCAATTGGGTCATCAAATGCCATTAACCAAGGCCATCAACTCTAGCCATTAGGGCTAGAGTTACAACGGTTGAAAACCTATAGCCACTAATATGGTCATCGACTCCATCATCAAAAGATGAGAGTTACAAAGGTCTAAACCTCCTATGTGCTTAATATATATACAAAAATATGTATATAATGATGTTTGAATAAACCAACTAAGTAGGTCATAAAATAGATATTAATGTTAGGTCATAACCCGATCTAAACCCATTTCTCAAACACATACATAAGTTAAGCCCAATACAACATAGCTTAGCCCAAACTTAAAGTCCAAATCCAAGTCTAAGACCAAACTTAGCACATGCACAAGTACAAGTACAAGTCTAGGCCCGGTCCAAATCTAAACCTAACTTTATTGACGCCCACTTTATGAGACAATTCTCATTCACAACTCAATGGTTTCGACTCATTATTTTTGTATTGCAATCTTCTCACTTAAGAGAATACAAAATCACTCAGGAGAATACAAAATCACTCAGACCCACCTCAACCAACGGTTGGGTCCCACTTTAATTTCAAATTAAAATTACTAAAAAATCATTATTTTCCAACATGAAAATATGCAGACATCTCCCTTATGATTTTAAATTTTTTTGCGACTATCACATCTTATATCCAAAACACGCCCCATGTGCAAGTATTGCTCCGTTTGACAATTTTTCCTTAAAAAATAGTTTGATCAAAATATCAAAATGACCCTACCTTTTAGATGATTTGAAATGGATGTTATATTCCACCTAAATTGGAGAGAAAAGTGGAATCAATCTGGAACAATTAATACTCCCTCTCCTTTTTATTTTTATTTTTTTAATTTGTTTATTATATTTTTATCTCTTATTTATTTTACATTTTATTTTTTTATTTAATCAATTTTTTTTTTAATTTGTCTTCCACTCTGTAGTGTCTTTTTATTTTTTTATTTTATTGTTTAATTTTCTTTAAATTTTATTATATAATTTATTAGGAATATTGAAATGTTTTCTACAGGTAACATTGGAGTAAGAAATACTTGATTATATTTTACTAAACTTTACTATATAATTTTTTTTAAAATTAAATTTATATCTTTTATTTATTTTACTTATTTATTTTTATTTAATCAAAATATTTATTTGTTTAATTTGTCTTCCACTCTAGTGTCTTTTTTATTTTATTGTTTATTTTTTTAAAAACTTTATTATACAATTTGTTAGGAATACTGAAATGTCTTCTGCAAACAACATTGGAGGGAAAACACCTGATTATATTTTATTAAACTTTATTATACAATTTGTTTATAGAATCATAAGAAATTGATCTTTTCTTTAACAAATTAGTTTTATTTTTTTAAAGAAAAATAGAAGGCATAATTCAGTCAAATATGATGAATTGGATTTCTCATGACATATTTGAAACTGCCTTTAATGCTAAAATATATATGACTATTTTTTTGGTTATTTTTAGTGTATTTTTTTGTATTAATTTGTATTATTTTTATTGTATGATTCGTGTTAATAAAAATACAAAACAATATTTGTATGGTTTAATTATTTGGTTTATTATTATTTTTTAATTATACAATTTAAGTTAACATTTGTGTAGTTTGAATATTATTATTATTATTACTATTAATTTTGTACAATTTGAGTTAAGGGTGAATTACACTAATAGTCCCTATAGTTTGGGGCTTGTGTCATTTTGGTCTCTGACTTTTCAATTGTGACACATTTCATCCTGAATTTTAAATCTTGTTCCAAATAAGGACAATTGAAGATATCATTAGATTTTTCAGGGGTAAAATCGTCAATTTGATAAAATATAAACTAATTTGACCAAAATAAATGTCAAACAAATATTTTTGAATTTTTAAAAATTATTTCTACCCACTAAAAATAAAATTATATAAAATTGATAAATCTTTTAAACATTTATTTATTTTTTTTACCAAATTAATTTTTATTATGTGTTTGAATGATGATCATGTAAAATTAATTTTAAAAAATTAATCATGTAATTTTTATTAATTTTTATCAATTTTACATAATTTTATCATTGGTGGATAAAAATAATTTTTTAAAAATTAAAAAATATTTTTGACATTTATTTTTATCAAATTAGTTTATATTTTATTAAATTGCCAATTTTGCCCTTGAAATTAAACAATGGTATCTTCAATTGTCCTTATTTGAAACAAGATTCAAAATTCAAGGTTAAATGTGTCACAATTGAAAAGTCAGGGATCAAAGTGACACAAGTCCCAAACTATAGGGACTATTTGTGTAATTTGCCCTTGAGTTAATATGTTTTTATTAGTCTTTACGTTTTTTTAGTAAATAAAAATAATACTTTATGTTCAAAGATAATTCTAAATAATTTTCATTTACATTAATTTCAAATCATACATATTATTTTAATTATGTAAGTTTTTTTATTATTAATTTAATTTTTTTTATTAAATATGAGTCTTATTTTAAAGATTTGTTGATATTTTTAGTATTAATTTTATAAAAATTGAATTTATATATTAAAAATTATATGTATTTTTTAAAAATAAAATAAAATAAATTTGTTTTTTTTTTCAAAAAAATAGTGAGTTGAGTTATGTGATGTGATATCTGCTGTATAGAGAGAAAGAAGAAGAGAGAAGGAAAGTGCATATGTGTGACGTGTGTGTGGAGGGTGATTGTGTCTGTGTCAGTAAGTGTAAAGTAGTCTTTTTGACATAGACGTTAATGACGTGACGATTGCAGATAAGTCTCAAACTATAGAGGATGTGTCTGCATATTTCCAAATATCGGGGGGTCATCTAGACCAATCCAAAACCACAGGGGGGTTAAGTGTTTTTTGCCCCTTTTTTTAGAAAGTTAGTAGAATTAACTTCCTACAGCAGAACGGCACCACTTTATTGACTCGAATTTAAAATCTCACTTCACTAACACCAAAGTGCTACCTTATGACTGTTTGGGTTATAGCCTGGGTCAATCCATCGGCAACTTAATAAGTTTATAATATGTGTTTAAGTTTAATTTGTTTATCTTGCAAACTGATATAACACTACAACAAATCGTACATTTGGCGACTAAAATTGGCGACCAAACCAATTTTAGTCGCCAAAAACAGGGTGTTCGGCGACCAAACTTCCATTTTTAGTCGGCATTCATTTAGCATTTTTAGCTACCAAAGTTTTTAGTCGCCATACAGTGTTATTGGCGACTAATTTGTTTTTAGTCGCTGATTTGAACCACTTTACGCTACCAAAGTTCAATTTCGTCGCCGTATGATAACATTTCGCGACAAAAACGTTTTGTCGTCAAAAAAATGGGAGAAATTTTTATGCTTTTTGGCGACCAAAACAAATATTTAGTCGCTGAATTTCGAAATGTTTTTTTAGAGGGAAACTCATTAATATTGGCGCCTACATTTAACAAAGGATTATTTGTCTTCTGTTTGACACACACCACAGAGCAGTCGATACCAAAGCTCTGCGCCGCTGGCCACCGTCGTTCATCACCGGCGCTCGCGACCACGAACATTGTAGTCCGGCCCACCACTGATTACAGGTATTTGTCTCTCCCTCTCTATCGATCTGTGTCTGTCTGTTTGTATCTCTCTCCCTCTCCATCCCCGTGGCTCACGTGGTATTTCTCTCTCCCTCTCTATCGAAATGTTTTTGAAATGTTCTCTCTCCCTCTCTATCGATTTCGTAATCAAAGCTCTGATTAAGTTAGGGCTTTTTCTGATTACAGGTATTTAGGGCTTTTTCTGATTTCGTGAGGTTGGAGAAAGAGGTTGTGAGGGTAGCTTTTTTGTATCCCCGCTTCTGTATCATCCCCGCTTCTGATTACAGGTATTAAGTTTGCTACTTCTTTTCTCCCCCCCTTCTGTATCATCCCCGCTTCTCTGTATCCCTTTCTGCAAATCATCTGTTTCTCAAAGTATTGTAGTTTTTGGGTTTGTTTTTGTGTTTCAGAAAATAAAAAAAATAAACTTCAGTGGTATTTTTGTTTTTGTGTATCATCCCCGCTTCTGGTTTATTTTTATTTTTATTTTTTTGTTTTTTTTTTTTGTTTTTGTTTTCTTTGTTTCATCAAATCACCTGCGAGGGTAGCTTTTTTGTATCCCCTTCCAGGTTGGTTCTTTTACATCTTGGACTCAAGAGGCTTATCTATTTTCAATCCTCTTTATTAGGTTTTTTCGGTATGGGTATACACTGATTACAATCCATCACTCTTGAATTCCAATGCTACTTGTGGATGGCTATACACAGAGCATGTTTGACAACTATTGAAGTTTTATTGCTGATTTTCTTGTCCTACATTGGTTTGAACAAACTCATCTAATTTGGAGTATAGATTAGTCGCTCAAATTGTTTCTAAATATAATTTTTGCTTCCATACACAAATCAATTCAATATTCTGCGAGGCAAGTCAATTTCTTAACCTGGGATTTTTCATCTTTCTGTATTTTTATTTATTCATTTATTTTTTGAGCAGATGGGCAATGTTTGGTTTTGCTGTTGGGATGCTAACAGAGTATGCAACAGGCTCAGACTTCGTTGATCAAGTAAACATTCTTCTCTCCATTTTCGGGATTGTAGACTTGGAGTAACTTATCTGTTTGATTTCCAATGCTACAAATACGTACTCTCTGTTACATGTAATTTCTGTAGTTAAATCCAATGTTTCATCTCCCGCTTTTTTTGAGTAAATTTTCAATTTTCATTTGTTTGAATCACTTAATTATCTGTATTCTCACTATGTACATGAATTTCAAAAAACACAAATTTGTTGTGTGTAATTTGATCATTTATTATCACTGGGTCCATGACACTAGTTCAAAATTAGATCATTTATTTCTTAACTATTGAAAACAGTGCTAGAACAATTGATGTTACTAGACTGACTCACTCAATAATACCTTCCAATTGATAAATGTGCCTGCTTGGATTTATAGTGTTGATTTGCAATGTCATGTGATAAAAAATAAAAACAATAAATTAAAGAAAAGTTGCAATTTTAAATTTATCTATATTTATTTTATGTTTGATTTTTCTATAGTTAATTATGCTGACGGATAAGCATAAATTTCAAAACACCAATTGTCATTTCGATGCCAAAACATTGACATTTCAACTTACAATGATATAAACTTTTTAAAAAAAAAAAAAAAATGTATTTAGGTTAAGAAACAGGTTGTTCTTTGAATTGTATGGTGTTTTTGAAATGTATCTACTTTTAATGTCTGTCTATTGAAAGCTCATTTATATGTGTATGCTTTTTCAGTTCTCTACTTTGTCTGCTTTACCAGCTTTACTGATGATTTATGATATACTTTTTCCCCACTTTCGGTTTTACTTTGAGAAAAAAAATTCTTCATTTCTTTCATCATACAGTCAAATTATGGAGTAAAATTATTATTGTAAAGTGTCCATCTATGTTTTACACCATGTAGTAAATGTCTAATATTTTTCTTGAATTTTAAAATGATTTTGCTACTGATTGGAACAAATATATAGAATTCAGTATAATGTTTGTTACATATAAATTATATATCTCCCTGTAAGATGACTTGACATAGAATTGTTCATGTATGTCACATTAGCGTATGCATACATGCCGAGTTACTACTGAAATTAGCCAACTCTATGCAGCTGAGAAATAGGCATAACATCCCGATATGTCATTACTATTTCGGTAAACATCAACAAGCAATGCTAATCGAACCCTTAAACTTACTTAAGCTCTCTTCCATTACAGAGTATTTTTCCAAGTTCCCGTCCATTCCCAGGTTCATCTTTGGTTGATGTGTACTGTTCCAATAATGGATAAGAGTTGGATGATGATACAAGATCGGCTAAAAAGTAAAGAGTATTTAGAGGGTGTTCAGTCATTTATTGAGTTCGCTACAAAGAATTTAGGGCCGCAGGATGAGATCCGTTGTCCTTGTGTTGATTGCTTGAACGGCACAAAATTTAGTCGACACGTTGTACGGTTGCATTTGATTCGAAGAGGAATCACAATTTCTTATCGAACTTGGGTGCACCATGGGGAACATGCTCCCATGTTTCGTGATCATCGTAGTATGCGAAACGATGATACCGAAACCAATGAGAATCGAATGACTGACAATCACGAAAATGTGGATGAACTTCCTACCATGTTACAAGAGATTTACATGAGTGGTCTCATGGATGATAATATCGACGAAGAACGTACTAGTTCGGAGAGGCACAATTTGTTGAAGTTCATGAAGTTCTTCGATGATGCTCAACGCAAAGTATATCCAGACTGTGAAAAGTTCTCCATCTTGTCCTTCGTAATTAAGATGCTTCATTTGAAGGTGTACAATAAATGGAGCAACAAATCTTTCGACATGGTTATGCAAGTTTTCAAAGACATTCTACCAAACTGTGATGAAACTGTTCCATGGACTCTTTATGAAGTGAAAAAGTTCTTACGTGAATTGGGTTTGGGATATGAGGCCATTCATGCATGCAAAAACGATTGTACTCTATTTTGGAAGGACAACGCCACATTGGAGAATTGCCCTACATGTACGGAGTGTAGATACAAGTTGAACGACAAGACGGGTAAAAAAATTCCACACAAAATACTTAGGTACTTTCCTTTGACACCGAGGTTGAAGAGATTGTACATGTCGAAAAAAACAGCCGCATTTATGACATGGCACAAAGATAAGCGTGTGGATGATGGAGTACTACGACATCCAGCTGATGGTGAGGCATGGAAGGATTTTGATAGGTTGCATCCTACGTTCTCTGCGGATCCTCGGAATGTAAGACTAGGGCTTGCCACAGATGGTTTCAATCCATTTGGAAATATGAGTACATCGTACAGCATGTGGCCCGTAATCTTAATGCCTTACAATCTACCCCCATGGAAGTGTATGAAAGATCCATTTGTCATGCTGTCATTGCTTATTCCAGGACGATCCGCACCTGGAAGAGACATCGATATTTATTTGCAACCATTAGTAGAAGAGTTAACTACTTTGTGGGAGCATGGTGTGCAAACATATGATGCCTTAAATGGCCAAATATTTACAATGCATGCAGCAGTCATGTGGACCATCAATGACTTCCCCGCATATGGTTCCTTGTCTGGTTGGAGTACAAAAGGTTACTTGGCCTGCCCTAATTGCAACATGGATGCTTCATCTCAGAGTTTGCGAAGTAAGATAGGGTATATGGGTGCTCGGCGGTACTTACCTGAGAACCATATTTGGCGAAGAAGTAGGCTATTCAACGGTGAAATTGAGAATCGGTCCAAACCCGTGGAGTTATCGGGAGAACAAATACTCGAGCAAATTAATTTGGGGACGTACAAGCCGTATGGAAAGCATCCAACCAACCAAAAAAGACAAAGGACTGAAAAGCCAACTCCAAACTGGACGAAAAGAAGCATTTTGTTTGACCTTCCCTATTGGAAAACACTTAAGCTTCGACATAACCTTGATGTCATGCACATAGAGAAGAATATATGTGACAGTCTGCTTGGTACACTATTGAACATAGATGGCAAGAACAAGGACACAGACAAAGCACGTTTGGATCTGGAGGACATGCGAATACGAAAGGAGTTACACTTGATAAGGCATGCGAATGGCTCTTTCGAGAAGCCTCCGGCATTCTACACATTGTCCCTGGCAGAGAGACAAGGGTTTTATGATTTCTTGAAATCGATTAAGTATCCTGATGGCTATGCTGCAAATGTATCCAACTGTGTCACTGCGAATGGTGGTAAGTTAGTTGGCCTTAAGAGTCATGACTGTCATGTCCTTCTACAACGTCTTCTTCCCATTGGGATGCGAGGATACCTTCCTACCGAGATTGGGACCACATTGTTTGAGTTAGGAACTTTTTTCAAACAGTTGTGCTCAAAGACATTGCGGGTCACTGATTTGGAGCAATTGCAAGAACAAATAGTACTTATACTTTGTAAGCTTGAGAAGATTTTTCCTCCTGCTTTTTTTGATGTCATGGTCCACTTGGCAATTCATTTGCCTTATGAGGCTATGCTTGGAGGGCCTGTGCAATATCGATGGATGTATCCTATTGAGAGGTATAACTACGATGGGGGTGCTTTTTTAATGTAAATATAGTTCAATGTAACCATACTAACGATCAGCCTGATGTTTACATGTAGGATGCTCGGACTTCTTAAAGGATTTGTTGGCAATAAAGCTCGGCCAGAAGGTTCCGTTGCCGAGGGCTACATATCGAAAGAGTGTGCGACGTTTTGTTCAATGTATTTGGATGGAGTTGAAACGGTCTTTAACCGGGAAGAAAGGAACTACGATGGAGGTGACAATGGGCCGGGGTTGGCAATTTTCACTCAAAATGTTCGTCCTTTTGGTCAACTCACAAGGGAAATTGATGTGTCCGTAACTGACCGCGAATTCGCTCATTGGTTTGTCCTACACAATAGTTTGGAAGTTGACGAATATCTAGAGTACGATTCCTCATCATACATGCAACATACATCTTGTACACGGTTTTTTTTTTTTTTTTCGAAGTCTTCATTATTCCAATTACTTATGAATTACATTGTATTAAGTAGGGAACACAAGCTCGTGTTGCAACAAACATATGGAAGTGATTGCAACATTGCAACGCGACAATGCAAAGAATTTCCTAAATGGTTCAAAGATCGCGTAAGCTGAAGCTCGTTATTGTATAGTTTGCAAATAATGTTACATTATTCTAAGTTTGAATTAACTTGACATACTTTCTTCTGTAGATGAACCAACTGCGAAATCAAAAGTCACCCGAAGCAACCGATGAGATGTGGTCATTAGCCAATGGACCTAATGCCTTAGTGAACACATATTCGGGATGCATTGCTAATGGCGTCCGATTCCATACTATCGACCGTGATAACCGTCGTAAATGCCAAAATAGTGGGTTGGTAGTGGAAGGCGACCACGAAGGCCAATTGATAAAGTTCTACGGCTACCTTTGTAAAGTGTGGGAGCTGACATATTTGTTTGGACATCGGGTTGTTTTGTTCCAATGTGAATGGTATAACACCGGTAGTAGTCGAACTTTGCGTGTCGAACCACATGTGACAACCGTTGATGTAAGAAGTCGATGGTATAAAGATGACTCGTTTGTGTTCCCAAGCCAAGTTCAACAAGTTTTCTATGTTCCTGATACGAATTTAGGGCCGAATTGGCGAGTCGTAGAAAAGTTTCAACATCGACGACTTTGGGATGTGCCAGAAGTAGATGTGCCAGAATTTGATGACGTCTTGCAAGAAGATGAGACCACTACTGTTGTACCGACTGACCCTATTGATGATGATGCTGTTTTGCTTCGGAATGACATTGAACCTGAAATAATTTCAATGGAAGTTTCGCATACCAAAAAGCGTGTACAACCCGAGGGTGTTATGGATGATGCTTTCATTTGTGATGACGATGATGAACTAACAATCGCGGGTGATGACGAAGAAGATGAGATAGAAATTGATTTTGATACAGATACGGACCTAGAGTTTTAACTCACTTTGTGGTAAAATTACTTTATGTGTTCTCTAAGTACATTGTTGATGAACTTTGTTTGTTTGTCTGTCTTGTTTTGTTGATGTGATGGGGGGCTTTAAGCGATCTTGTTAGAATTTGCCAAGAAAAAATGAAGAACCTGGCTTCGAGCTCGCTGAAGATCCTGCTCCAACTGAGAGAGCTTTATCCTACTTGACTGTAGCTGCTGTACATAGGCCTATATATATATATATATAGAGAGAGAGATAAGTTGGTATAGATCCCAAAACTATGAAGATTGTAGTATAAGTTTTAGACAAGTAATGATCATTTGGAGGACTAGTTTATATCATTATCTGCACATTTAATCTGGAAAACTGTTTTTTGAAAACACTATAACAAAAAAACTTAGTAATTGATTTGTTTAAAACAACCCAAAACAGTGTAATGGAAAGACAAATTTTTTTGTTATTTTAAGCAATGAAAAATGTGTTTTATTTATTTGTATAAGATAGGTGAATAAAATCATACTGGGTCCATAGGAATATAGGGTTTGATGTCTAATTCCAAGATAAGGTGTAAAAGGACTTGAATGTACAGTTTGGAGATTGATGTTGCTGTTGATGTTGTTGGGCTTGTGGAATCTAGTTTTCAAATGGGTATTTTATAAAGTCATCATAACCACCCCAAAGACTTCTTCATTTTTCGAATGGGTATTCGAGATACCCATTTGAATAATTAGTATTGAAATGGGTATTTGAAATGGGTATTTTATAAAATCATCATAACCACCCTCAAATTATTCAAATGACTTCTTCATTCTTTGTTTATTCAGTAAATTAGTTTTAAATGTGAGTAGACTAATTATGTCTTGTTTTGTTTTTTTTGTTCTTGTTCTTCTTCATCTTCTTCTTCTTCTTGTTTGGACCCCAATTTCCCAACTACATTCATATTCTATGGACTTAATACCCTTGTAATTAACTTCCTATACAATTTGTATGAACTTTGGCAGAAAATTGAAAAGCAAATTCATAGTGAAGTCAGATTTATGTATGTTTGCTGCTGTTTACTCATCTGCTGGCAGATTTACTGAAGCAAATTCATAGTGAATCATAGTGAATCTGCTGGTTAATCTTGATAAGTTTTTTTGGTCTGTCTCTGGCTGCTGTCGCTGGTTGTTAATCTTGTCAATCTGCTGGTTGCTTAATCTGCTGGTTAATCTGAGTTGGGATGTTTCTATTCATGGTTAGTCTGCTGGTTACTTAATACAAGGCTCCAACTGGTTACTTATGTAGGTACCATGGTTCCTGGTATGAAGACGGGGCGGCGGAAGACAGCAACAAGTGGCAACGTATTATCAGGCTCTGAAGCATGTCCACCAGCAGTTATTGGCACCCCGTTGACGTTATCTGATGAGACACAGCCACCAGATGATACACAAACAGTGGTGGAGGAGACGCAGCCAGGTGGCGTGGGTAAGAGCATTTCACTTACTTCGTTACAAATTCTTTTTTCCTTTTTCCTGGGCTGCCTAAGTCAGGTCTTTAAGGCAATGAGAACCCCATAAACAGGAAGAAAAACAAAGAAAATGTGAATGCCTTGTTAACCTGATTGGTAAGGAATGCCTTTGTTAATTTGTAGGTTAATCTGTCTGTTAATCTTGTTAGTCAATGTGAATGCCTTAGTTGGTTCAATAAGTGGGAGTGTATGAAGACCTAGTAGTCAATAACTGTTAGTGTAATCGCAATTATAGCTACCAGAAAAATGAAGTCATGGAATCTAATTTGCCACATGAGGTCGATCACTTTTCCAAAAACAGGGGTCAGGATGATGCTACACATACGGAGACAGATGAAAATGGAGATGAAGGTAGTGGAAGGTGGTAAATCTGCAGAGGAGGATGACGAGGATGATGTGGCAAAAAGTGTTGAAGGGTCAATCAATGGAAATCACACAGTGGAAGGGTTGTCAGATGATGTAGATGGAGGTAATGATTGTATGCCTGGTTCAGTGGTTAAAGAGGGTGGTTAATTCAAATTTGAGTGACTGTATAGCCCAGTCCAAGGCTTTGTCTACAGTGGAGAACTCAGCCTTCAAGGATAAACAACAGAGGGATGGCCCATTGCAGAGTGCTACTGCTAGAACAATGAGAAAGGACGAGCTAAAGATGAAAGGCACTGAACAGAGGAAAGGAAGAAGGAGGAAGGGTGCACATTCAAACCAGAATGGGCTGTTATTTAATAATTGTCTAAAAAATAGGGCAATCCTTAGAGCGGCAGCAGCAGCCATATCCATATCTTGCTGATGATGCACTTGGGGAGCTCAAGGTTGCTTATGAAGCTCTGAAGGAACACAATATCAGTTCTGAAGCAGCAAATATGGAAGTCATTATTTTATATGAGTTTATAAAGCAACATGTGTGTGATATTGAAGCAAAGAAGGGTGAGCTTCTGGGTCTGTATGAAGCAGTAAGGCAACACAGTACTATTCTTGGAGCAGAGAACAGTGAGCTTGTTAAAAAGCTTGGTGACTATCAGCCACGTATTAGTGTATTGGACAGACAGTTGGATGAAATGCACTCAAGTTCAGATGAGATGGCTTCCTCTATCTCTAATCAAGTGGAAGTTCTGCATAAAGAAGTAGCTGAGAGGGCATCAATACTTGAGCAAGAATGGAATTCTACTGTTGGTCAGGTTGTTCAGACAGTCGAGAAGCTTGATGCATTGATCAGGAGCTTGTTTTCTACTGCTTCTGTTGATGCTGCAACCAAAGTGATTGACAATCTGCAGGAAAAATTAGAAGCTTCTGGCAAAGATCACACAGCAATGTGCAGTTCATACAAGGACATGATTGAAAAGTTCAATGATTTGCATAGAAAGAATGAATTGGCTATTGGTGTATTACATGGGGTCCATGGTAACCTTCAGAGGCTTGTAAATGATTCATGTCAGCATGTAGAACAAAGCCAGATCATTAACCAAAATGAGAACCTTATAGATCCTCTACATCTTGATAACTATGATACCCTCATGGAGCAACTGGCAGTGCTTCTGGGTGAGAGGTTGCAATTCAAATCTATGAACGATAAACTGAACTTGGAGTTGATTGATATGGCAAAAGAAATGGAGAAACTGAAGAAAACAGGCCTTGATTCAGATACCATTCTAAAGCTGGTTGAAGATGTTGAAGGTGCCGTTAAGCTGAATGGAACTGGCATTGACTCAGAAAAGCTTGAATCACGCTTGCAGCGTCTTATATCTTTTCTCTCTGATAGTTTGGAGATTCTAACTCGTGATTATGATGAGGTGTCGGAGAAGGCAGTCCAATTTGAACTTCAGAATGATAAGTTGCAGAAGGCTTTGCAAGAGAAATTGGTTGTGAAAGTCAGAAATCAGGAGCATCTTGAAGGTGAGATAAGAAGAATATTGGAGGATTTGGTGCATGATTTGGTGAAGGATTCTGTTACAGAGGACGTGGTTTCTGCTGGCAGTAGTACCGAGTGTTTGGAACAACTACTGCAGAAGCTGTCAGAGAAGTACACAGCCCTTGCTTTGGAGAAACCTATTCTTGTTGACTCAGCTGATGACAAAAATACATAACTAACGCAAACAGTAGTAAGGCACACTGTTTAAACATATGTTTTTAAACATAAAGTTCATTGATTTAGTTGAGTTCTAAACTTAAAAGAAACCAAGGGTTGTACACTTGTAATTAACGATATTAGTTTCATAGTCAGTTATTGTCTTCGCTGTAATTAAGATGCTTATATGTGTTTATGTATTTTTTTTTTTTAAATTGAAGCAACAAGCAATACTCGAACATCTTACCTTAAATCTGTTTGTAATTTGTGGCGTGCTTCCCCTTTTGTAGCAGGGCGAAAAAGAGCAACTCGTGTACGAGGACGTACATTGGGCAAAGGAGTGCAAAAAAGAATAGCAAGGAAAAAAGGAGAGAAATTACATGTGTATGTCAATCGGGTGTTGAACGCAATCACAGGAGGGAATGCAACCCCAGCGACGAATGAGTTGGGATTGCAAATTAGACGGTTGTGCCCTCTTCAGAGCGTGAAGTCATGGACGAAAATCAATGAAAGTACCAAAGATGCGGTCATCCAAGCGGTGCTAGTACGAGATTTATCTTCCCATAATGTCGTTATTAAGTTATTTGTAATTGCTTAAATTAATTGATGTAGTAATTGTCTTATTATGTTTGTAGGACAAGTTTGTTATCGGGGATGATTTTGATAATGATGAACAAGCTCAACAAATTCTTGATAGAAAGGCATATTTGCTATACAAGGATTGGAGGTACAATCTAAAGCAAGAGTTCCTCGAACTTGAGGAAAAGGGTGTTGATGACCCGTATAGTCATCCGCCTAGTGGAGTGAGCTTGGATGACTGGAGATATCTTATTGATGTTGCTTGGAAAGACGAATCTCACTTGGTAACAAATTAATTAGAAACCCCATTCTTGAAATTCATTGATGTCAATATGAATAAAAATTCTAACAAAATTGGTTTATGTTTGTAATTTTTTTTTTCTTGTTAGAAACGCTCTAAAGCTGGTAAAGCAAATAGGGCTATGCTCCCGTACAATCATACAAGTGGATCGCGATCATTTCCTATAGCAATGTCGCTTATGGTGAGAAGTAGTTATTTGTTTAGTAATATAATGGATGATTGATTCTTCTTCATTTTGAATATTACTATGTAGTACTTCATCAATGGAAATTTTTGAAACATAATAGGCAAATGAGGATGGACAAATAGATTTCCCTGAATTTTATAAGAAATCACACAAGTCCAAGAAGACGGGAGACTGGATTGACCCCAAATGTGGTGAGCTACATGTGAGTATTGAATGTTGAAACCAATTTTGTTGTGTATCAATTACTAAAGTTGTTTTCAATTCCTTCAACTATCTTGACTTTCTTATTTTTTTGCCATGATAGGATGATATGGTCAATCTACAAGTCGTAGCCACCGATGCGGGGTTGCCATTGACCCACGAAGAACTATCAAGGCAAGTGCTCGGGGCAAAAAAAAATTACTTGCGTGGATGTGGGATAGGCCCACAACCCTCTTCAACAGCTTCGAATGTGGCACGAGCACGTGACAAACATATGGAGTCAATGAGAACGGAATTGGAGGCTCTTCGTGAGGAGCGTGAAAGAGATCACGAGGAGTTGCTGAAGGAGAAAGAGGAGCGGCAAAGAGATCACGAGGAGTTGCTAAAGGAGAAAGAGGAGCGACAAAGAGATAGGGAGGAAATTATGAGGGAAAGAGAGGAGCTGACGAAACAAATTGAAGAGGAAAAAAAAGCACGGGAGGCACAACAAGTACAACTCAATCATTTGAACGACGTGGTGTCACGACTGACAACCCTCTTGCAGGGTTCAGATGGTCATCCTACAATTCGGTAAACATAATTTTATTGATAAGCTAATGCAAGTTGTAGAAAAATATGGATCATATTGGCATAAAATTGGTTTCTAAAGTTGCTATGCAAATTTTTGTTGTTATGTGCTTCGAATAGGTTATAAGGCATAATGTGAGTAGACTTTGCAGCAGATGGACGGTAATCTGAAGTTCATAAGGTAACCACTTGATTTCAATGAAATATGAAGTTAGTTCCCTTTGGTATAATTTGATTTCCATCGGGTTGTAATCACTTGATGGCATAATCTGATTTCATAAGGTAACCACTTGATGGCATAATCTGATTTCCATAAGACAACATGGAATTCCAACAAAATAAAAAAAAAAAAAAATTTAAACAAAAATGATGACCTTTTTTTCTAAATGTGGAATTTACTTTTGTTTTTTATGTGAACTGACTCCGTCCAAGTCCATGCTGGGAAATAGTTGGCTATAGTCTGAATAACAAAATTCTTCGTATTGTTCGGTAGAAGTTAACATTTGTCATGTCAAGATAGCCTGTTCTACGGGCAGAGTTATGAGTACCTGATACAACTATATATTACCTGCAAAAATCGTCAAATAGTATCCAAATGAACCATATGGATGTGAAACTTCTCCAAAATTCCGAATTCTGGGGAGTATCATCAGTTTGCAGCCTTCTCAGCTGCTATATGCAACACATGGTTAATATATACAGTGATAAATTACATTGATGGTCTATATGTTTTGGCCCTTATATTATTTTGATCCTTATAAATTTAATGTATTCGATTTTGATCATGAATTTATGCTTTTGTGTTAGTTTAGTCTAATTGATAACAACTGTGTGACGATCCTCACATGTATATTAATTTATTCAGAGAATTTGCCTAATTATGTGTTTAAATTTTGTGCATATATGGAACTAATGGAACTAATGGGTGAAAATTTTGTGAAAATTTTTGTTTACAATGGAACTAATGGGTGACATTTTTGTTGTGTAGGTGGCTTTTGGCATTGACATGTGGATCTTCTATTTTTTTTGTCCGGAAGATAATTCACATTGCAAAGTTGGAAAGTTTTTTGTCGTCCCTGGCTTTTTGTGTGGAAATTAGATGAATCATACATATATTTTTTGGCAGGGTACATAGTATTTTTGGAACTTGTGTTAATTGCTCTGGTGGTATGTATAGATTACCTTTTGTCGTGGTACATATTACCATGGTAATTTGTACCATGTCAAATGGTCATTACAATGCATAGTATAGTAACAATGTTTTGTGTATAGAGGACATTGTTTTGGTAACACAGTTGGAATGTATGACGTTATTATTTGTAATTGGAATATGTTAGTTGGTTTATATATATAAGTTAACATTGTAAGGTATTATTTTTGGTTTGATGGTTGTAAGTGAAACATGCATTACGGAATAGGTGATAAATATATATATTGATTTGTTTGTATTATAGGTTGTGGTGGATATATATAGGTTTTGAAAAAAAATTATTAAAATGAAAAAAAATAAAAAATGACATTTTTGGTGACAAAAAAATTGGTAGCCGAAAAAAATAAAAATATCTTTTGCCGACTAAATATTTAGTAGCTAAAATGAATAGAAAATAGTTTTGGTGACTAATTGTTTTGTAGTGAAAAATTGAAAACAGTTTTGGCTACTAAAGCCTGTAGTAGCTAAACTAGAAGAAGCTTTCCCCGACAAAATCTTTAGTAGCTAAAAATGACACTTTCGGCGACTAATATCTTAGTCGCTAATAGGACTCATCGGCGACTAAAACAGCGTTAGTCGGTAATAGCTTATCTTTTGCCTACTAAAAATTAGTCGGCATTATGTTGGATTTTTAGCGACTAAATCCTTTTTTTGTCGCTAATTACTGCCCGTTTTGGCTACTAACAGATTAGTCACTAATTCTGGTCGATTTTTAGCGACTAAAATTTCTTTTAGTCGCCACTACGTTTGCCGACAATGCATCTGCGACAAATCCAGCGACCAAAGTTTTTGGTCGGCAAATATTTTCGGCGACTAAAATCTGTGCTTTTGGCGACAAAAGCGTTAGTCGCCAAAAGTGTATTTTTTTGTAGTGTAAGTTTCAATCGAATAGATCATCAGCCCAACTTGAGTAATGTATGGTTTTAGAAAATATACCAAACCCCATAAATTTAATATAATTATACCACGCTGCTTTAGGTCATATAACATTTCATCATCTTCTCATCAATCATTGGTTAGTACCAAGCCCCCTTTTACACTGAATATATATTTTACCCTGATTATCCTGGAGTCTATGCACCACTTGTATTAGTTATGTTTGTTTTAATTTTACTAAATGTGTAGTAATGTCAAACTTATGAAACTTATTATAAATATATATATATTTTTAAATCTTCAGGATGGTGTAATTTACTCTCTATTTGTTAAATAATTGCATATAAATTTATTAGGTTGAGTTTAGAAAATAAACAAATTTACTTAAATAACAAATTAATCTCAAATGATTTTTTAGCCAATAAAACACGAATCGAACTCAAGCTTGTTCCTAATTATAGGTTGATGAAAGATTCCAATTACATCAGTTATTATTATTATTTTTTGATAATCAGAAATTGTATTTTAGGCAGAATCTTAGGATCTTTGAATCCATTTAAGAACGTAAACTCGATAACTAAATGACTGTTTAATTATTTTCACCATGGCCCAAAATTTTCAAAATGCTTTCTTATTCACAACCTATGGGGTGGTTTGGGATGATCTAAATAAGTGTACTTTTTAACTTCTTATGAAATATGAGTTGGGTATGGGTTGGATTTGAAGTGATGTGGTAGAGAGATGATATGACTTAAATAAGATGACGTGACTTAAATAAGATAATGACTTTTTAACTTTTTTAAGACACCTCAAACAAGGCCAAATCCGTACTCAATTCTGAAAAGGACAATCTATTTTCTCAGCCGAGAAAGTTTTGAAATTTAGCATCACAAGAACAGATTTTTAAGGGTTGAGAAAATGACCCACATCTGACATTGAGAACATAGTCATGAAATCCCAAAGGTGGTGCCGGAATTTTAGGAGGCAAAGAAATGTGACATACTTAATTACCCCAAGAAAAAAATTATTATTACAACCTGTTCATGAACAACACATGTTATAATAAGTTTCATATCTAACTAACCCTAGAAAACAAAAACAAGTTTCAATTCATTGCACGAGTAAACCTAATATCTTGATGTACATGACAATTAGTTTATATATTTTTTTTATTTACTTTTTTGTAGCGGTTGTTGTTGGTGTTAAAATTGTGGTATGTATTGTTTTGGACTTTCTTATATAATTTGATTGTTTAGTTTAATGTAACTTTCTAATACTTAAAAATAATTTCTTATCGATTGAAGGAACATAAAAAAAGAATGAAAAGAGAGTAAGGTTTCTTTCAATTAACAATGGATCACTATATTTTGGGGGGAAAAAATTACTATATAAAGCTTACGTAAAATTCTGGTTTTTTTCCCCTAAGCATGAGAGCTAGCTTCATTATGAGGCACTTTTAAAATTTTCATATTTATCTCTGATGTGTACCAAATACTCTTTTTTAATTAATACATGTAGTTTATAAGTGATTATACATATTTAAGATTTATTTATAAGACTGAGTTCTATATCACCAAGGGAAAAAAAATTCATCATTATTTATAGGATAAAATACGCTTATGATTCTTGAAGTATGCATTTTATGTCACTTTGATTATTGAAGTTTTAATTTTTTGACAATTCGTCCTTAAATTTTTTAATTTGAGTCAAATTAGTTCAATTCTAAGGGCTATTTAAATCATTGTCATTTTAGTCTCTAAAATTTCAAATTTGTTAACGTTATATCTTTCTTTTTCTTCATAAATATTTCTAGACCAATAATAAAATTTAAAACTTTGTGAACTCTATGCGTATTTTATTATCATTCCCTTAACTCTCTAGATAAATATTTCTAGACCAATAAAATTTAAAGATAAATGAAGATTAAATGGGCTTGGTTGGGTTTTTAAACAATTTGGTTTGCCTACATGGGTGTTAATGCACTTATTGGGTCCAATTTGGCCCATGGAGTCCATTCTGGTAACTTGTGTCTTTCGTTCTAAAAGTCATTATGTATAAATCAATCATCGAAAAAAAAAAATCATATTGATCCGGTTATTAATTTCGTTTCAAACTCATGTCGTCATTCTCGTGTATTTTATTTTATTTAATTTATTTATTTATTTATTTATTTTTTTTAAAAAAGGAAAAATCATAGGACTATGATTAGTGAATCAATATGATTTTTTTTTAAATTTATGAATGATTTATATATAGAGATCTATTCATAGGCCCAAACTGGACTCACCATTCCACTTGTGCACCAAAAATATAAGAGGTGGGTATCAGCTTGATGGCTTGCTTAACTTGCTCATCTCAAGATACTTATGATTGATAAATATGCCCGTTTATTAAATGGGCCAAGCTCGATAATATTCTTTGCATCCAATCATTCGACTATTGGTATAATATTAAACAAGTTATATATGTTATGTATATGCATATTATATATACACACTAAATAATTTACTTATTCTTATTATTTTTCTAATAAAGAAAATGCACTTAAAGATAGAAAATAGAGTTATCGATGGTGTTGGCTGCCAATGGAAGATTTGATCTAGATGAGCCAAACCAGCGTTTTGTCTATAGGTTCCTAAATTTCGTACCAAGAAAGGCTAGATGTAATGGTCAAATATTTTTTGTACCAATTCAACTACAAATTTATTATTTTTTTAACATTTAATATATGGGCATGTTGGATGAGGTTAGAATTGTAATACAATTTTACAATTGAGCTTCAGATGAAATTTTTAGACCTAAAATCAGGCTAGGGCCCCAAAGGACAGTTACATGGACCACTAAATTAACTTCCCTATCCAACAACATATGCTCAAGAAAGAAAAAAGGAACTTTCAAACTGGCAAGGCCTTCACGATTGCCTCCATCCCCAATGGTGATATAAGCTGGTCCAAACTTGATGGCTTTATCTTTGTAAACATTAGTCTGCCATTGCAACTATGAGAGAGGGGTGCAAAAATAAGATTGTGTTCTTAATTATTTAGTAATTTAAAAAAAAATCTTGTTTAGACCAGATTAAAAATCTAGTTTAGTAAGCATTAGTCTGCCACAAGAGTTTTTGAAAATGTCTTAAAATATGTTAGAGATACATTTGATTTCAATGGTTCAGATTATACTTATAAAGTAATTTAAGGATCAAGATAAAATCTTTGTTCTTGCTTCTCCTGCTCAAATATATGACTTTTCACCTACTCTTTCTCTTTCTCATGTTAGACATACATTTATCTCTCTCTTTTTACATACTCCAGCAACCCTTCTTTACTTCTATTTTCCTCCCCCTTCTCTCAAGTTTCGGTTCTGCAATATTAACAGGTGACTCCTATGATTTTGAACTACAGTGGTTCTCTCTCGCTCTCTCTAATCTCTGTTATTTTTTAATCCTATTTATTCATTACAAGGTCATTAACAATTTCAATCCTCTCTTCAAACTATAAAATATGATGCCCTATATGTTTTTAACTACTTTTGTAGAGACCCTAATTTTTGTAATTACCTTTAAATCCCTTACCTTGAGTTTCTTTCAATAAAGCCTTTGAATTTTTACTTAATTGCGTTTTAAACCCTAGAATCGGGAAGCATTGCGGATTAATCCGAGTAAACTCTAATTGATCCCAATAGATTAATAATCACCTTTAAAACCCTAGTATTAATTATTAGACCCTGTAATTATAGATTAATTACGTTAAAATCTTAATTCCCGATAACGCCGTTTTCGTTCGATTTCTCACCTTTCTTTGCGCTTTAATTTAACGGAGCCCAAATTTATTGTTTTAACTATTTTCTAATGTTAGTATATTAATAATAAATATCAAGATTTTATAAATTTAGACTTGGTCCCTATATACTTCTATGTTATTTCATTCCAAACCTTAATTGTAATATTTTATTAATTAATGTACTTGTACCTATTATTTTATGTTTATAAATACAAATATCTCCTATTTATATATATATATATATATATATTTCTTGGAGCTCAAGTAGTTGGCCATGTGATGAATGAAAGGGTCTTGATGGCATTGATGGACAACTTCAACAAATTTGAACATATGGAACTTAGTCCCTAAGAAACCTCCCAATCCTTTATCTATATATATATGCATGCTGCTCCCCCTCATTTTACACATTTTTAGCCATGCACTAGAGGAGTGAGAGAGAGTGATCTTGGAAGAGAGAGAGAGAGAGAGAGAGAGAGAGAGAGAGAGAGAGAGAAGAGAAGAAGAAAAATAAGAATTGTGTTGAGTTTTGTGCAACAAAGGTAAACCTACATCAGTTCTTCTCTCAAGTTCTTTTACCACTTGTTTTTCCCCTCCTAATACATGCTATTTGTATATATATATATATATATATGTTGTAGTCTAGACCTACAATCTTGTATAAATGTGTATTAATCAAGAAATGGTGTGCTTCTCTTTCTTTCTTAAATTTCCAGTAGCAAATCTTTTCCCTCTCTTGAATTTATTTTCCTATCAAAACTCCATAAACTCAAAATCTGTTTTTATGGGGTAATATGTCTAGAGTATGTGATAATTTTGGTAGGATCTAAGAATTTATTTTTATAACCTAAACAAATTTTCTAAATTTGTTTCTATAGAACTAGAAAAACAGCCAACTTTCTCTACTTTTAGAAAATTCCAAAAAAATAGTCTTGAGTCTACTTTTATGCCAAAATCTTAATCTTGGTGTTATATTTCAACTAAAATTTGTTTGAACTCAAGAGAGTGCGGGGTTTGAGAGAAAAACCAATTTGCATAACAGTCAATGAATCTGGATAGATCTTGGTAATTCTGAGTTATTTTAAAATCTAAAATACATATCCTACTTTCGTAAATTGAGTTTGAAGCTAGACTTATTTATCTACAAACTCACATGAGGCCAAGTACTTATGGCCAATAAAAGTATTTTTTTTCATAATTATTTTCAAACTGGTTCAATCTGAAAATCTGGAAATTTGTATTAATATGCTCTTATTTGGTTTGCAACTCTTATATTCTATACTTCTTGAATGGTTTAGTCTTGGTATGTAATCTATGATAAATTTTGAATTTGTTTTACCATGAATAAATTACTTGTTATTTAGTTTGGATTCGTAATTATATTGACCATGCTTTTGCCATAATTGAGAACATAATGCACTTAATAAAGGAAAAATCAAATAGGGTGATAATGGGTTGCGATAATTGTAGTAAATTTTATAAGATAATGAACTATGGATTCAAGAGTATGATATAATGGAATGTGTTCCATTTTTGTGAAGTTTTGCGCAAATGTGTTTTCGAACCCTAACATGGCACGGGAGGTATTCTGGCTGCTTAACGGAAATATGAGGCATAAGGGTAGCAGTGAGTGTCTCATACAGGGAGAGTATCCCTGGAAGCCTATTCTCTTGATGTCACCACTCGAGTATGTAACCTAGGTGCGTGGGTATCATTGGTAATTGTGCGATAAACGACGCACTGATGGTTATGCGGTAAGTGACGCATTGGTTAGGCATTATTGGTAATTGTGCGGTAAGCGACGCATTGGTGGTTATGTGATAAACGATACATTGGTATTGTATTAACCAATGGGGAGTCAGAATTGTCCGTGGCCAATGTTAGTGATTGGGTAGGAACGGTATCCCGCAATAAGTTGCCTAGAACTAACTTAATTGACTGTTATTCTTGAGAACCGAAATTTAATTATAAGCTCTGCTTAATTATTACTTTCGCTGTATGTTATGATCATGCCGTTATATTACTTGCGTATTTGGAATGGGAAAATGGTTGGGGTGTGTGTGTTTACTGGGTATTCCAAGCTTATAGCGTTTTATGCCAAGTGGAGGTGAGTTTTACACGAAGAGCGGAATCCCTATAAGTTTTGAGGAACCATGGCTGCCTTAGAGGGTAGATTTCGTATTTCCTGTATTTTGATTAATCTTTTTATATCAAGGAATTGATCTGTATTTAATGACTTGAAAAATTTTATCTGTAACTATTATTAATATTTCCTTTTAGTGTAATTACTTATATTTTGTGTATCTGCTAGTTAAACCCTAGTGTATTGTCGTATTATTTTACCTTGATGTTTCCAAAATTTGGGACGTCATAACTTTAGAAAATTATTGAGTAAATGGGTGATTGAAAATGCCCTCTCTCTCTCTTTTTCTCTCTCTTCAAATGGGTTTGTCTCTCTAACCTACGAAATAGGAATTTATTTTGGTTTTGTTCATCAACTATCCTATCCTCTCTCTAAAAATTTGTGGGTTTCGTCAACCTTTTGATTTGGGTTTCATCCTTTTACATTGATTGAAAATGCCCTCTCTCTCTTCAAATGAGTTTCTCTCTTCATAATTTTACATTGATGATCGAAAATGTCCTCTTCAAATGGGTTTCTCTCTCTAATCCAATTAGAAAAGCCCCCCTCTCTCTTCAAATGAGTTTCCCTCTCTTCAAACTATAAAATATGATTTGGGTTTCATCCTTTTGGTTTTGTTCATCAACTATCCTATCTCTCTCTAAAAATTTGTAAGTTTTATCAACTTTTTTATTTTAGTTTTATGATTTGGGTTTCATCTTTTTATGTTGATAAATTGATCCCATTTTTATGTTGACGAATTGGTTAACATGCTACTCTTCCTCATTTTCCTGTCTTGGGTAATAAAAATTATACAATTTGATTTTATTATTATTATTATTATTATTTAAAATTGAAAATCAAATTATCAAATTATCTGTAATGTGATCACACCATTATTGTTTCCAACCACTTCAAATCATGCTAAGCGTTGTTTGGATGGCCATCACAAGATTACTAAGTGGTTGTTTGGGATACATTTTTTTAAATTTTTTTTTAAAATTAATGCGTTTAAAAAATTATTTTTTTAGTGAGTGAAACATGCTAAAGTGATATTTGTTTGTTTGTTTGTTTGTTTGTTTTAAACTCATGATAACTGATTTTGTGGCTTTTAAGTTTTTGACTTTTTAGCCTATTACCAAACGCATCCTTAATTCTCAATTCACATCATTAGTTTTGTTTGATTAATGTTTTTATTTTATTTTATTTTTTTCCTTTTTCAAAGCAATGGGTTCTCTGCATTTGATATTTAATCGTTTGCATTTTTTTTTTAAATCATCTATGTAACGTGATGTTATTCATCGATTTTTAGGTGGATAACATAAATTTTGCAACGGTAAAGCGAGTTTGAATTGACGGTATTGTGTGTATTGCTTTAGTTACCTTCATCAAATTTATGTGTGTATTCAAATTTATTGCTTCATTGTGATGGTTGTTTGGTGATTTTTTATTTATTATTTTTTTTAAAATTGTTTTTGTGCATAAATTTCAATTACAGTTTGGACTTTCCAGGTGATAAATGGTGAGCTTCATAATTTTGGGTTTTTATCTTTTTATGTTGATAAATTATTGAATTTCATTATGTTCTTTTTTTAAAAAAACATAATTATTATTAATGATCATGGCATGTTTAGAAAAACACAATAGCTTTTGCATAAGTGGGACTTTTGTCCCTAATAAATATGAGTATCTCAGTGTTTTCCTAATTCGTAAATAATTGTTTCTCTATTCTTAATATTTATATTTTATAAATTTCCACCAAGGTTCTCATGAAAATTGCAAGGTATGCCCCCTCTTTTTTTATTTTTATTTTATTTTTTTATGTGTTTTTATTACTATTATCTTAATTATTATCTTAAATGTTTATATCTTAATTATTTATATCCATGACAGTTATTTACCAATGGTTTTATTATCCAAATAAATTCAACCGAATGTACAAGTGAAGGTTTTTGAAAATGTCCAATTTGTCTTAGAGAGAGATATTTTGTATGTGTTTTTATAGCTTATTTACGTTTAACTTGATCAAAAATTATGTTTTTTTGTTTATTAAAAACATAATTATTACTCACTTCGTCCCAAAATAATAGTCTCTTTTGGAAAATCTAACTTTTTTTTGGTAGTATAATTATTGCACTTTAAAAAAATTGATTTTTCAAAATTACCCTTTGATAGTATATTTTTTTGAAGAATATCTGTAACAACCCTTATCACTGTTTACCGATTAACCACTGATTACTGCTAAACTGAAACCGATTATGATTGGTAATTGAATTGATTGAAGTACTGAACGGATTGACTGAAATCTGGAATTGAATTGATTAAGTATATCTGTTTAATTGTATGTCTATCTGTTGACTGTTTGATTATCTGTTCATGCTTTTGTGTTTAAATTGTGAATTGAAAGTCTTATCGGCGACCGAATCTGAAATTGATTGATGTTTTGAGATCATTGAAATTTATATGATTTTATGGTATATTTAATTGAAAATTGATTTGGTATGGTGAAATTAGATTAAATATTGATAATTGCATAGTTTGACTTAATCACCATAATGCCATTGTTAGTGGGTCTTGTAGGCTAAACATATTAGAGCCTTTGTACACTTGATCAAAACACTCCTATCAGCTTTTTTTTTTTTGTTGCCTACAACCGACCAAGATAGAGAGTGAGAGAGAGTTGAGTTGCTCTTGAGAGTTTGGCTAGAGAACTTGAAGAATTGAAGAGTAAATTGGCAAATTGAGCCTCTAGACTTGTAATTGAGGAACCTAGGTATGAGTTTCATCCTTCTTATTGTGTATTTAAGTCCCTTCTAGCATGGATCATGGTAGTTTAAAGAGCTAAGTCAAGAATTGGTTCATTAATGTTGAATTGGAGCTCATTCCATGCATGCATGCTTATACCCTAGCATTTTGAGGTTGAATACATAGAATTTGGGACATGCATGTTCATATTTTTACATTGGACCATGAACTCATCTTGGTTTTGAAGGAATTGGCTCATTAGAGCGAGTATTGGAAGCTTTGAATTGGTTCAAACTCTTGCATGTTCAATTGAAGTTATGTTCTTGAGTTTTGGTTTGAAATTGAGTTGAATTGATATTCCTTTGGGGCTTTGATTTTACAATTGAGCTTTGGAATCATGTTAAACTATGAGTTTTGGGATGTTTTCTAGAAAATTGGCCCATGAGGATCGAAACTTATGTTTTAAAAGTTGAATTTGAGCTTGAGGTTCAAATCTGGGAATTCCAGATTTTAAACTCACGCTCGAGCGGGGTGACTGGCGCTCGAGCGTGAAATTCGTGCTCCTAGTACCTTGCACTGTTTTGAAGTCCGCTCGAGCGGAATAATTGACGCTCGAGCGGGTGTCGAGCGCCCAATCGAGCATGATTTTCACCTATCCAGCACTTTTGACTGTTTTGCAGAACGCTCGAGCGGGTAAGTCTACGCTCGAGCGGAAACCTTTATCTGCATGTCCGCTCGAGCGGAGTAACCTACGCTCGAGCGTGACCCCTGTTTTCTGAAAGTTCTGAAAATGCTTTTAAAGTGCATCTTTACATCCTCATCTCATCCTAGGCATTATTAGGCCTAGTTTAAGGCATCTTAATGAGGATATAGATGTAGAACCACACCGAGGCAAATTAGGGATTAAGTTATTATTTTCCCAACTGTGTAGCTTAGTGTGTGTTCAATCTGTAACTGTGTAGGGTTGGCGACTGGGGACGCGCTCTAGCTTTACTGTAGTCCAGAACTCTGTGAGTAACAACTGTGTAAAGATATGTTCAAAATGATTATCTTCTGAATAATTGAACTGTACTACTTTTTGAACTGATACTGTTAATTGAATGAATGTATGTCCTATATTCTGAACCGTATTGTGGCATCCTTAGCAACTACTGTTTACTGCTACTATTACAGAGATCTCTGTCGGTTCCCTTGTTGGAACCACTACTGTTTACTGACTGATGGCCATCATTTACTGTTCGGTCCTTTAAGACCTACTGTTTACTGTACTGTTGTGTTAATGGATGTACCACATATGACTGTACTGACTGAACGACCGAAATACTGATTTAATGAACTGTTTTCATTACTGTAAGGACATTCATTCTTAACCTCTTTACGCATTACGTTATTCACTGGGCTTTAGCTCACTACTCATATATATATGTAGGTGTACAGGCACCAGACCGCAGCTAGAAGCGTTGGGGTTAAGCTCCAGTTTTGTCAAGCCAACCACTGTGCCTCACTGCAAGGTTCCGAGCCTGTCAAGTTATGGCTTAGGGGTGTTTTTAGTTTCCTCGTTTGTCTCTGTATCTATTTTGTAGAACTGTATAAACTGTTACGGTACTGTTTAATAGGGATTAAGTCCCTGAACTGAATGATTGTATATATGTACATACTGTTTGTCACTGACTGCATATATGTATGAAAAGTCTTTTTGGCATATAGACTGTCACAGCTCATTGGACATTATTTATTTATTGTATTGGCTTCTGCCAGCCCCTGTACTCTGTATTACTGTATTACTGTTAAGCAAGCCTTCAGTAATCTTGGATTACTGGCCGGTTACGGTGCTAAACCCATAGGGGCGGGTTTGGGTCGTGACAATATCAATTGTCATAATTGTATTTTTTATGTTGTTAATGAGGTTAAAAGAAGGGCAAAATAAGAAATTCATATTATTTTAGTCATTAATTTTTGAAAAGAGACTACTATTTTGGGACAATAAAAATGGAATAATGGACTAATATTTTGGGACAGATGGAGTATTAATGATCATAGCATGCTTAGAAAAACACACTAGATTTTGCATAGTAAATTCGTAGATATGAGCGTTTTAGTGTTTTCTTAATTCGTTGTTTCCCTACTCTTAATGTTTGCATTTTTTATGTGTTTTTTTATTTTTATTTCTTCTCATCTTAATTGTAACCAGTTAAGTGTTTAAATTAAATTTTAGATTTTTTTATCCGATTTGCTACCAATGGTTTTATTATCGAAATACATTCAACCAAATGTATAACTGATTTGGAAAAACACACTTGATTTCCATACATAGTTATTAATTTTTTAGATAAATTATGTAAATGGTCCACACAGTTTACACGATATGTCAATTTGGTCCATGTTATTGCAATTTGCTCGATTTTGCCCCTTAATTTAACAGATTGTGTCATTTTAATCCAATAAATAATGATTGTTAGGTTTGGTGGACGGAAATCTATACAATGTGTCAATTTGGTCCATGTAGTTTACACAATGTGTCAATTTGGTCCATGTAGTTTACACAATGCGTCAATTTGGTCCCTGTTGTTTTAATTTGCTCGATTTTGATAGGGACCAAATTGATACATTGTGTAAACTACAGGGACCAAATTGACACATTGTTTGACTTTCCGTCCACCAAACTTAACAACCGTTATTTATTGGATTAAAATGACACAATCCGTTAAATTAAGAAGCAAAACCGTGCAAATTGAAACAACAAAACCAAATTGACACATCATGTAAACTACAGAGACTATTTGTATAATTTACCCTAATTTTTTTTTAAGGTTGTATGAAAATTCTCAAGAATGTACAATTGATTTGGTAACGCTTTTTTGTTTCTTGGTGTAACTAAATACTTTTAGGTTGAAGCATACACATATTTTGTAAAGCTTTAACCGACTCTTTTGTAAAGCATATGCATTCATTTTTTTTTAGATTGCTGAGCACGGTTTGGTGTGTATTGGCTAGTACGCATTGTTTGATGTTTAATTTTCAATTTAATTTGTTGAGATCGCATAGTACTTGCTGGTGTGCTTCATTTGGTGTTTTGTATTTTTTTTTTTTTTAAGAATATAGAGCGTTGACAAGTGTACAATAGTTTTAATTTGTGTGTTTTGTTTAGTGTTTACAATTTTTTCTTAACTTGCTTGGCAGATATGATTTCATTATTTTTATTTGCAATACGTTGTTATTTTTATTTCAATTCTATAAAACATGTGATACAAGCAAAATTGTTAGAAGTCCTTTAAGAAGAATAATATTTCTTTATATTATTTTAGTGTTTTTATCAAATTTCAATATGATATGTATAAATTACAACTATATTTTCATCCCAAAATAATTTACACTATGCTTTTAAGCACAAACATCCACTAGTACTCATTTGATAAATTTTTAACATTTTAACTTGACAAATAAAGCCCAATTTGAATAATAGACGTCATTGGAAAACTCATGTTGTCATAAATCCAGTCTAAATTGGTTTTCAAGCGGCTAATAATTGTTTCATTTTCATAAAGATTGCCTAAAAGAGGCTTGACTCAATGATAAGACTTACTGTTAGAGTCTCTGGTGGTGTAGGGTCGAGTCACGAAAACAACATTTTTAAAATTTCCAAAACTGTAAGACTATCTCTACATCTGATCTTTCCCAAACCACATTTTGAGTCTCCTTTTTTCTTTTTCTTTTTTATTTTTTTATAATAACGATTGCATAAATTGTTATCTTAATGCTAACTAACAAATATATATTAATTGTTAGAAATGGGATCATAAAATTGGGGGTAGAAAAAGCATACAAAGCGCTCATAGGCATGGACATGTCCGACGAAAACAACATCCGCTCTAGCTCCATAAATCATCTCCTCCATGGCTTCCTTTGTTTGAACTAATTCAGGCTCCAATTGATGTGCATAATTAGAATTGTACCATGGCGCATGAAGGAGCACCATCACCCACGACGTCCTCCTCCTGTTAAACCCCCTCAAATTCGTCTGAAGCCACTTGTACTGAATTGAGCTGGCATCAAAATCCATGTATGAGCCCAACATGATGACGTGGACACCAGCTACCTCAAAGGAATAGTACAAATTGGAATGAGAGCCACTTTCTCAAATGGCATGTGTCATCAGGCATTGTAGGTTGTGAAAGGATGGTGGTGAATTACAGGGACTTTTTCAACATCATGGTTGCCTTGTGTGACCATCCAAGGCCAGTGGCTGGACAGTGGCTCGACTAGCCAGCCAAATGAGTCCTACAGTAGTTGGTCTAAGTCAACATATATGACAAATCCCCTAGAAGTAGTAGCATATGGTAGTTTGATTTTGCAATGTGGTCTAAGGTTGAGGTAGTCCAGTCTATTTGTCCAAGGTCACCTAGATTTGTAGATTTGGATTGAGTTACAATACTAGCTAGCCAGAATAAAACTCTAGTCACATCCCAACAAGAATGATATAGTTTTGTGGCAACAAAGAGGCAAATTATGACTATAAAATCTAAGATGTAATGGACTTTGTTTTAACATTTTAGCTCGATCGAGTAATGTTATATAAACAGAATTTGTGAGGCTTTCATTTTAGACCAATAGAATATGGATCGTCTTGTAGATTGGACTGATGGTCCATTTGAGCCCATTACAAATCTTACTTTTATGATCTATACGATCGTCTTATTGGGCTATTTCTACTCGATTAATTCAATAACCATAACTATATGATTTATGGTCAAAATAAATGGATGACAAGTACGCTTTTAAAATCTACTAGACAACAATTATGATAAAATCATATAGAGGGCTTTAAGTAAATAATCTCTAATATTGATCAAACTAAAAAGCAAGTTTTGAAACTGTAAAATTGTTACAGTTTTAAAGTATGATTCTATTAAGCATTAATCCTTATTAATCAAACTGAAAAACATGTTATGAAATAGTAAAATTTTGTAGTTTTAAAGCATGATTTTATTTCAGCACCAAAAAATTGAAAACTGTAAAATTTTATAGTCTTCACAGCTTGTAAAATTTGAAAACAACTTGAAAAATTTCTTTATTAAAACAGGAAGAGAGAAGTGTGTAACAGAGAACATGTAGATAAACTGAGATAGATCGAAGAAGAGAGATAGATATAGAGAGAGGATTATACTTCGACAACTATTTTTGATTTTGATCTAACCGGATCTAATATAGATCTGCTCAGATTTGATGTAGATCTGAGTAAATCTACATCAGATTTGAGTAGCTCATCTCCTTCGCCGTTGGTGAGAGCGAAGCAAAGAATCGATGGTCGTGATGAATTTCAGTGAATGAATGAATCTCAATAGTACTCTTCAATGTTATCTTTATAGTGACACACTACACTGATATTTATCTGCAATCATTACCATCTAATCTAACGCTAGTTCTAACTAATTCTAAACTCAACACACTCTAACTACATTTAGTTACAACCACTAACTAATACGGTTATTCAGTTTGTTAAACTGAATAAGCTGGCACTGCTTGTGGTGGGTCGATTTTGCATCGGCTTGCTCTGCTTTGGTTGCCCTGTTTGGTGTGATATCCTATCATCCCCCTTCAAGTGAATAGGTGAAGGAAACACCAAAAGCTTGCGCGTGAGAAATAAAAACCGGGAAGTGGAAAGAGGTTTGGTGAACACATCCGCAATTTGATCCTAGGTAGGAATATAGTGAAGAACTAACTGATAGACAACAACCTTTTCCTGAACAAAATGGTAATCCACTTCAATATGTTTAGAATGACTATGGAAAACTGGATTGGCAGCAAGGGAAAAAGTAGATTGATTATCACACCAAATGATAGGGGGAGATGGAAGAGAAATGGCAAACTCAGCTAAGAGCATTTGCAGCCAAGTGACCTCAGCAGCTGTATGAGCCAAAGCCCGATATTCAACTTCAGTAGAGGAACGAGACATTGTAGGCTGCTTTTTAGAGGACCAGGAGATGAGATTAGAATTGAGAAAAATATAGCTTCCCAAAGTGGAGCACCAATCAAAAGGATCACCAGCCCAATTGGAGTCAGTAAAGGCCCGCAACTGAAACGAGCTAAGAGAAAAGGTGAGACCATGAGACAAGGTACACTTGATATAGCATAGAATCCACTTAACAACAGAAAAATTGTCAATAAAAGGAGAATTCATAAATTGGCAAGCTTGATTCACAGCATAGGCTAATTCAGGCAGAGTGATAGTCAGATATTGAAGAGCGTTAACAATACTGCAATAAAGAAATGGATTAGAGCAAGGAAGAACATCATCAGCGAAAGAAGAAGGCTTGCTAGAGACTAGAGTGGCACATGGTTTACAGTCTACCATACCATCTTTAACCAGAAGTTCAAAAGTATATTTATGATAGGAAAGAAAGAAACTCAATGAAGAAGTAGTAACGGAGACACCCAAAAAATAGGAAATGGAACCCAATTCTTTCATGAAGAAGGCCTTGTGCATATGAGTTAATAAGTGTAGCGATCCCGGTTTTGACCCGTCTCTTTGTGGTGTTCCGGGCTCGGGTTGGTATGATTTTGAACGGTGTTACGTATCTTAGTTCCCTGTATTCCCCTTATTTTGGTTATCGGGTTGTAGCGGTGTGTTTGGAACAGGTAATGTCTCATGTTTGTATCGGGTTGTAGCGTATCTTTCATGTTTTGCCACTTCGCTGACTATGTCGGGGATCGAGCTGCCCGGTCAGCTCACGAGGGTTTAGGGGGTAGCGCCCCTTGGCGGGGTCAAGGAGCAGCTCCCCCGAAGCAAAAATGCAAAATGCATTCGAAGTTGCTTATCCGCTCGAGCGGCCGTTTATGCGCTCGAGCGGAGAATGTTTGGTTTCAGAAGTTTGACCTGTCTGTAAAAGTACTGGGAATGTGTATTCGACGCTCGAGCGGGGCTTTCCACGTTTGAGTGGACCATGTTATATTAGTTCGTAAATCTGATATTTCAGATCACTTTTGTATATCTCTCTCTCTCTAAAAACATTTCCTCTCCCTTCTCTCTACATTTCTCTACACAAACTAGATCAAAAACCTTGATTTCTCAAGATCCATTTGAGTTTTGCCATTGCTTCTTCATCAAAGTGGGTTATCATTTCGAGGGCTTTGTTGTGTGCGGTGAAGATCGAGTTTAGGCATCGTTGATTTTGGGGTTTCATCTCTATTCTTCTTCAAACTTGAAGTAGGGATTTTCTTTGAGTTATATATATTTTTGCAAGATCTAGATGATTTTTAAAATCATCCTTTGATAACTTTTGAAAATTGATTGTTGATTCAAGAAGTTGAGCGATTTTGAAAGTGGGTTTGTCTCTTGTTCTTTTAAAATGATCTTATGGGTCTTGATCTTCGTTGATTGAAGAAAAGGTGATTTTGGAAAGTTTTCTTTCAAAAGATTTGGGTTGTATAGTTTTGGTGAGAAAACCTAGAAATTGAGAATTTTTAAAAGAGATTGAAAATCCATGAATGATATTGTTATATTTATTTTGTGTGTCAAAATAAATGGATGTTTGGAAAATTTCTTATTTATATTTATATAAATGATGAATTCCATGGAATATGAGAATTGTTGTTCATTTTGAAAATTATTGTTCAAAATGTTAAAATAGTCTTGAAATGACTAATTGTTGAGGATACTTGAGAAGAGGGAATTGTGTTACTCCTTGGATGATGAATTGGAATAAAAAATATTTATATTCATCTTGAGAAATTGGCATATCAATTGATTTGATTACATTAAACTTTGAAAATTGATTTGAAAACTTGCATTGAGAAAAGAATGTTGAGAAACAAGTTTTCATGGAATGGTTTTGGGGTAAATACGTTGGTAAGTCTTGATAGGTGGTGTAGATGATTTTGAATAAGTTGGCCTGAGAGTCCGGGGTAAAAGACCGAAAACCCGCGCGAATAGGTGTCGAGTCTTCCAGTTAATTCCAGTAAAAATGACAATTTGGTAGCACTTATATAGTCTACTTGCAGACACTGACCTAGGGATTACCAGAGTCGTATTTACCGCCCTTGAAATAAATTGTTAAATTTTGAACAATTGAAATTGCATGACATCATTGAGCATGATGGTTTTCAAAAGATGAAAATTTGATTTATCTTCAAAAAGTGCATAGCATGGCATGTGCATTTTATCTCTTGAGACTTGTATAAAATGTATATACTTTGTTAAGAATTTCCTACTGAGCTTTATGCTCACCCTACGGGATTTTTGTGCAGGAAAAGATATGGTGATCCCACCCAATTAGGGGCGTGGAAGTATGTATGTTGGGAGTACAATGCTCTCATTTTGCATGACTCTGTTTTGTAAGCCAAGGGCTGTATTTGTGTGGGTTTGAATAACTGTTTTGTGTAACCGGGCCTAAGTCTTGGAAACTTGTAAACCCTTAGGGATATCTATTTGTTTATTTACTTGGTTTTGGATTAAACGTATAATCGCATTGAGGAATTAATTGTATTATGTAATGCAAGTGTGGAGAATTATTTTTGCTTTCCTTTAAGGAGCCATGATGGTTGTGTTATCATTTGGGCATAGGAAATTGGGGCGTTACAACAAGGACTAAATATAAATGGTGTCATTACCAGTGAGAAGTATATCATCGACATAAATAAGCAAGTAGGTGATAATGGTAGAAGTCTTGTGAACAAACAATGAGGTGTCACATTGACTTATGACAAAACCTTGAGATAGAAGAAATTAGGAAAATGTTGAATACCATGCCCGAGGTACCTGTTTGAGGCCATACAAAGCCTTATGAAGTTTACACACCAACTGTGGGTGAGAAGGATCAACAAAACCAGGAGGTTGAACCATATAGACTTCCCCTTCCAAACGACCATGGAAAAAAGTGTTGGAGATGTCCAATTACTTTAAAGACCAATGAGAGTGCAAAGCTAAACATAAAAGAATTCGGATGGTGGGCTATTTAGTAATAGGACTGAAAGTTTCTTGAAAATCAATGCCATGCTCTTGAAGAAATCCCTCAGCAACAAGTGGGGCTTTATGTCAAGCCACAGTTCTATCAGAATTTTTCTTAAGTTTAAAAACCCAATTACACCCAGTGGCTTGTTTAGCTGGTGGAAGAGGAACCGGAGACCAAGTTTGCTACATTTGCAAGGCAGAATATTCATCTAACATGGCTTGAAACCAAACAGGAGAGGTAAGAGCTGATTGGTAGGAAAGGGGTTTAATAGAGGAAGCAGGAGAAGGACTGGAAGTAAGAAAACAAGAAGAAGAAGGATGAGAAGTGGAACGTTTAGACTTGGATCTAGTTTGCATGTTATGAGTGTTAGAAATAGAAGAGGGAGTACGAAGAGGTAAATGACTAGCAACAAAATTAATAAGAATAAGAGGTTGGTCTACTAAACTGGGAAGAGAAGAAGAGGCTGGGTTAGATATAGGATGGTGAGGCTGCTGAATTAGCAATCGAGGCTGCTGTGACTGCGGAGACATCTGAGATGGCTGAGGCTGGTGAGTAGGTAGAAAAGGCTATTGAAACTGCAGCATAGTAGACTACTAAATAGGTTGTGGAAACTACTGGGACAGTAGAGTAGGCTGCGGAAAAGACTGGTGAACTGAATTGGGAGGCTGCAGGGGCAGCTGTGACAGCTGTGGCTGCAGGGGTTGGGGTAGTTGAGTAGGCTATGGAAAAATAGACCGAGGACAAGAAGACTGATGGTACAGCTATGACAACTGTGGTTGCAGGGGCTGTGGTGGCAGGTGAGTAGAAAATGGAGAAGAAGGCCAAAAGAAGGAATAGAAAGTAGATAGAGTAGGTGTAGGAGAAGTAGTAGAAAAGAGAAAAATTATTTCATGGAAAACAAAATGTCTAGAAATAAGAGTTTGACCAGTGTGCAAATTGAAGCATCTATAACCTTTAATGGATAGTTGATAACATAAAAAGACACGTGGGTTAGACTTAGGTTGTAGCTTATGAATGGAAGAAAATCAAAGCCAAAGGTAGCAAAGGCAACCAAACACTTTAAGTAAAGAAAAATCTGGAGAAATGTGAAATAAAATTTGAAAATGAGAGGCATGAGACAGAGAAGCACTAGGAAGCCTGTTAATAAGAAAAGTGGCAGTGGCAATAGCATTAAACCAATAGGTGAAAGGCAAAGAAGACTGATGGAGAAGAGCAATAGCAGTTTCTGCAATGTGCCTATGTTTCCTCTAAACTACACCATTCTGAGAAGGTGTATGAGGGCAAGATTGTTGATGCAAGATGCCATTTGTTTTAATAAAATGTTTCATTTGATGATTAATAAATTCTCCACCACCATCTGTCCTAAGGATTTTTAGAGGAAATCCAAATTGTTTCTCAGCAAAGGATTTAAACTCCAAGAACTTAGAGTAAACTTCACTTTTATAACTCAAAGGATAAAGCCAAGTAAATCGAGAATAATCATCAACAAACAACACATAGTATTTATAAATGGAAGTAGAGCCAATAGGTTGAAAGGGACCCCAAACATCACTATGAATAAGAGCTAATCGTTGATTAACATGAGAATTAGACAATTTGAAAAGCAACCGATGACTCTTAGACATAGAACAATCAATACAAGAAAATGAAGTTTTATTTGAGCTTATAGGTACATTCAAAAGTTTATGAAGATGCTGAAACTTTAAAACTGAAGGATGGCCTAGCCTTTGATGCCAAAGCATGAATGAATCTGGAGAAGTAGTAGTGCTATGAAATGCTTGAGGGGAAGAATGCAAGGGAAAATGATAAAAACCATGAGTACGGAATCCTTTATGGAATGTAGCTTTGGTATTGTTGTCCTGAATGGAAAAGTCAGATTTATTAAAAATAATAGAACAATTATTATTTTTAGCTAATTGCTGAACTAAAAGAAGATTAGAAGAAAGAGATGGAACATGCAACACTTTTTGGAGTTTAAAAGGATGATGTGGAGTAGGTAAAAGACTTAAGCCAGTATGATGAATAGGTAGAGAAAAGCCATCAGCCACAGTAACCTTCTCAGAACCAAAGTAAGGTTGATAGGTAGTCAGATTACTGAGATCATTAGTAATGTTTGTAGCAACAGAGTCAAGATACCAAGGTTGAAGAGAAGAATTCTGGGGAGCAACTTTTGAGGTAGAGGTAGTGTAAGCTTTAGAACCAGAGAAAGAATGAAAATGCTGTGGAGAAGACTGATTTGACTACTGAAAATAAGGATCCATGCGATGCCAACACTCAAATGCGGAGTGATTTGGCTTGCCACAAATCTGACAAACCGAACCAAAGGTAGATTGATTTTGATTTTGATTTTGATTTTTGTACTAATATCTTCCTCTGGAAGAAGAAGAATATCGACCACCAAACCTATTTCCTCTGTAATTACCTCAAGAATCTCCTATGTAGTTAGATCTGCCATGATGATATGCAGAAAAATGTATTGTAGAAAAAGAATTATCTTTCATAGCAGCATAGACCAGTAAAAGCTCAGAAGAAGACTTTTGTTTCCCCTCAATATGTAAAGCTTCAGAACATAATAAAGAATATAATTCATCCATAGTAATCGCTTCATAACGAGCTCTAATAGTAGTTTTAAAAGCATCATATTCACTTGGCAAACCATTCAATGTGATGAGAACTATATCTTCATCATCAACCAAAGCTGAGTCAAGATTCAATTGACCAACCAATTCTTTGATATAACTCGAGTAGAGTTCCATAGATTCAGTTTTCTTAGAAATTGAATTCAGTTTATTCTTCAATTGGTGGATATGAGATCTAGAAAAAGAGGTAACTCGCTTATTCAAAGTTAGCCATACCTCAGAGCTAGTTTTGAGATGAAGAACTGAAGTGAAAATCGGCGGTGAGAGAGTAACAGTGACACAGTTGAGAAAATAATTATCAATCATCTTCCAGTTAGAAAATTCAGGATTAGGTATTTCTTTTCTAGTTGAATCACGAACAAAAGGAGAAGGACATGAAGACGATTCATAAGAATATCAAGAAGATCAGTTGCTCTGAGTATATTCTGTAACTTTGTTTTCTAGATTATGAAATTTGTTGAATTAAGCTTTACATTGACGAAAGATGAAAGATTAGAAATCAAGAGACCAAGATTTGTTGGAAGAGTATGTGGTGCCATTGAAGACGCCATCGAAGGCATCTCTGAAGCTCGCTAGAGCAGGCACTATTCTGATACCATGATGAATTTCAGTGAACGAATGCATCTCAATATTACTCTTCAATGTTATCTTTATAGTGACACCCTACACTGATATTTGTATACAATCATAACCATCTAATCTAACTCTAGTTCTGACTAATTCTAAACTCAACACACTCTAACTATAGTTAGTTACAACCACTAACTAATACAATTATTCAGTTTGTTAAACTGAATGAGCTGGCACTACTTGTGGTGGATTGGTTTTGCTTCGACTTTGCTCTGCTCTGGTTGCTTTGTTTGGTGTGATATTGTATGAGGTTGGTGGTTGCTGGTGAACTCCAATCGATGGTGGTCGCCAGTTGTCGGTGATTGTATATCAAAAAGAGAAAGAGAAGAAGGTGGGCATGGTTGTCGGTCGGCGAAAATCAAAAAGAGAAAGAGAAAGAAAAAGAGAAGAACGAAGGTGCAGAGAAAGAGAAAAAGAAAAATGTACACATGACTTTTGGATATAAACAAAAAAGTTTTGAAATTAAATAGAGTGCACAACTTTCAATAGGACTCCTTCTGAAAAAAGTAGTGCTTTTTAAGCCGACGCACTCACCAAAACCGACATATCTATAAACTATTCATTGAATGAATTTTATATATAAAAAATCTATATGTAAATATTTTTTCTCAGTTCAACATACCTACAACGGCGAAGTTGATAGGAAATTGAGCTGGAGGAATTTTGAGATTGAATTCAGGGTTTAAATCTTGTCCACAAAGATAGTAATAGATTATGTTTGGTTTCAATGGACTAATGACAACCTCATGTAGGTACATTATAAAGTGATAAGAAAATGTAGTTCTATTTGCTGCAAATTCATAAATTCCTAGAGATGTGTTATACTTGACAATGGCTGGTGTTTGGTTTTTAGTAATCCATGATATTCTCATCCTGTCATTACCAACCACAGATATGTGTACCTACACAACCCAAGTTAATTCCATCAATATATATTTGATCACTTCTAGAATGATAAACGTGGGAATTTAGAGAACCCAATAGTATTCATATGCCTTCACTTTCATTTTGTTTAGGCAAAATTGAAGGCTAGGATCTCAAAATTTTATTGTCTCCCATGTCTCAATTCATTTACTTATGTTTGTAGCACCCGACTTCCTCCGCATGCCCCCCTTTCGGAGAGGGCGCGAATTTGGTCTTACTACAGTTCGGACTCCTGTCACAGTTTTGAATCTAATCTCACAAAGTGCAATGTGAGACTAATAAATCACCAAAGAGTCCAAATCTGGAAAATCGTTTTGAAAACTCAATTTTGAATAAAAAAAAATGCCAAACATGGACTGCTTTGCCAGATTACAGAGTCGCCACCTAAATATTTTATTTTATAAAATTTAGGAAGTCCTGACTCGCGCCGAAGGCCACGTGTCCATCATCACCAAAGTTGCCTCGGCTCGAGAACTTGGATACGAGAGGGGAAGGTCATACAATGAGTACCCTCGCTCGCCCGATCAAAGGATCAGCCTCTACTAACATAATATGTTGTTTTAAAAACACATGTGTTCTTATTCCGGTTATTAATCTAGCTTTACTATGTGATGCGCACAACATACAAGTATAGACTCAATCACGAGAATTGGAACAAATTAACTCATGTTTGCTTTTGGAAATGGTTTGAAAGTACTACTCGCGAGTAGGCTAAAGCACGGATTTGCCACCCTCAACTGGGCTTAGAAAAACATGATTTTGTCACTTCGCAAAGTGGGCTTAAAACTCACAATCGTCGAGTTGTTCCAATTTAGGCAATCAAGCCTCCATCCACATGCATTCAAGCAGTTTAAGCACTTAAGCAAATAGCCTCATGGCAAGCATGCTATCATGGCAACACTTACAATCATGCAAGGATGCTAAAGCGTAAACACTTACAGTGTACTCCGAGCCAAAACAGAAAACTAGTTAGAAATCAATTCATGATCCTAACTATGCTAGCAATGCCTAATGCAACACATGCAATAATGCAACTAAATAGGCTCGGCTATCTAAGATGGCATATGAATGCAACACTTGACAACATGTTTTGAAACACGTATTCAAGTAAGTATATCGACATACAATGCAGTTTGAATGATGCGCCGAGCCCGGTGCATGCATGACAAATGAATGATGCACGCATGCAAGCATAAAGTATGCTAATCAAGATATGCCCTAAACTAACCATCAAAAGCTGATAAGTAAAAGGGAGAAAGAAGAGTGGGTTGGAAGACATGAACACACATACGCACCCTTATTACAACATTATGCCCTCTCGGAGGAGGGTCCGAATATATAAGAGCTAAACTAAGCTACTTATTACAAAATAACTAATTAACTATGCTAAGCTAATTAATTATAACACAATTGAATAAGTAGCTAATTCTAAGCTAATTAGTTACAAACCGAATTAATCAATTAGCTAATCTAAGCTAATTAGAATATTACAAAATAAACTAAGCTAAATTAATTACAGCACATGTAATTAACTATAACTAGCTAATGAAGTGATGAAAATGGCCTCGCAGACGAGGGGGGCATGCATGCTCAGTCGCGTTCTCCTGGAAACCCACTACCTTGCCTCTAAATGCCTCTGTTTGCACTCTTTTGACTTCTGAAAATTGTGTCAACCTCCAGATTGCTTCTGTTTGATCCCAGGAACATGCTGATGAATTGATCAGCTAGAAGCAATGGCCATCGGCTGGCTTGGGTGGCCGGTCGGCTAGGGCATGTGGCCGATTGGCTACTAATTCCTGAAATTTCTCTTTTTGCTGCAACAAAGCACAAATAGAGGCATGGCAGTGTATTTGTAAGGAAATGTGTGTGCAACTACCCTCCTTATCATATCTCAAGCTCAAATGAGTGTAGTACTTGGCTCTCAAGCCACCAACCACGCATCTTAATGCATGATGGCCAAAGAGTCAAGCTTGCACAATGTTAGTGAATGCACACATAAGACTCTAAGTGTCGTCACCCTATCATGCATGATCAAGGGTGACAATGACCAAGAAACGCAACATGATTCATCACTTTGAGTATGAAATGTGCCATATTTCTAGTGTTTGGATTAACATCCGATCCAAACACATACAATGCAACACACATATGTTATCTTGGCATGTTTTACTTTGCTCGATTCTTGTTTACACATTTACATTACCAAACCATTTCTTAATTGATTCAGTCCAATGCGCAAGTCCTCTAAGGAGAGGAGGTCAACCAAAAGAATGGTTTAGGACATGAGAGGGATTATGCCCTTTGACTAGGAGGAACCCTCAAAAGAGGGTTAAAGCCATTTGGGCACAAAGCCTACTTCATGCTTAAACACAAGCTTAAGGACAAACAACCCTCAAATCAAATTGAAAAATGAAGAAATGGGGGAGGTTGCAGTTGCTTTAGTGCTGAGATGGCATGCTAAAGACCTTAAAGCATGCAAGCAATACATGCATAACATGTTGAGGGCCAAAACGTCAAAGCTAGTAAAGAGCATCACACAAGAGGCATGCAATACATAGCCTAAACAAACAAACCAGCTCTGGACAGAGCTCAATCATGCCAAAATAATGGCCTAAACATGCTGAAATGGTAGCCCAAAAGCTTAGACAAACATGCATATAAATTGACTTTCGAGCAAGGCATGAGGCACAATTCCCAAAAGCATTGAAAGAGTAGAACATGCGAGAATGTGACTACACTATATACACTGAAATCATGTGAGAAATGAAGCTAAGGCATACAAACAACTCGAGCAAAGCATGCTAGAGACTTTGAAGCTCAAAGCAAGTCAAGGGTGTTTAAATTATAGCTATACAAAGCAATCCTCATATGACCAAGACCACTCAAAACAGTCCTCAAGCATGCTAAATTAGAGCCAAAAGCATGCTAAAATCAAGCTAACTCATGGTAGAATGATAGACTAAATTATCACACATGCTAGGCTAGTAAGCAATATTACACTACAAGTGCAAGAAGCATGCGAGAGGTGACCAAACCAGCCAAAAATAGAGTTATAACATGGCAAATCAGTGGCAAAAACATGCTTAAACCAAGCTGCAATATGGTAGAAAAGCATGCTCACTTTGTAGGCCATCAACACATGTAAACAAGAGATGAAGAGGGGGGGCCACCCCCTCCTATTTTGGACCTCAAAACCACATTTCCACCACTAAAATTTATTTGGAATTTAGTGGTTTAAAGGCCAAGAAAAGATTGTTTCAAAAGCTTTAAAGGATGGCACAAAGCTTAGCAAATAAGCAATGAAAGAGGGTGGACCACCCCTAACTCCAACAAGGACTCAAACCAACATCTTTAATACTTAAAAACAGAGGTTTTTGTAGTTGACAACTAGGCCAAAAACAACATGCAAAGGTGCCCAAGATGGTGTACAAAAATAAGCTTAAAAGGGAAATATGCTCACCCTTGAAGGACAGCAGCAAGACAACAACTTCTGAACCAAAAACCAACCTTCAATAGCCCAAACAAGACCCTCAAGCACCTCAGCAACAAGGTAGTGGTGTTTGACTAGGTGTTCTAGTGCAAATATGTGAAGAAAATACACTTTCAAGCTCAATAAAGCATAATATATATATATATATAGAGAGAGAGAGAGAGAATTCTAGAGAGATAGAGGGAAATTTCAGCTCCAAAATTTTGTAACCCTCAAATAGAGGGAGGGAGGGAGCTCCCCTTATATAGGAAATGCAAGCAAAAAGCTTACTTCATCCCTCCATAGACGTGTATGGAAGATGAGCTCAGTGTTCAACAGCTGGAACAGCTGGCACCAAAAATATCTGCAAAAGCAGAAAAAAGGTCCTCGGCCAAAACTTGTGGCCGACCGACCATCAACAAGGTCGACTGGCCACCACTGATGGCCAATGGAAGCAAGGCCTAGCCGATGGGTTGTAGGGTTGGCCAGCAGGCCACCCTCTTTCCCTAGAAACAATGATACAAGTTCTTGGTGCACAACCAAGCACAAAACAGACAAGTCGAGAGGTCCGAAGGCAAGGCACTCCGCCAAGAATTTCAGGCACTCTAAACAAACACGAGTATGGATGATCATCGAGTGTTCAAACAATGACGTCTAAGTCTTGAGGACGGTAAAAAATGGGGTATCTACATATCTCGAGATTTCGTACCTCAAGATTTTTATATGATCTAATGTGTACCTCGAGATTTCGTCTCAATTCATTAATTTACAACATCTGATAGAACCAAGAAGCACAAGGATGGCATGCATGTGATGGTTTTTAGAAGCAACTATGTCTGCCTTCCTTGGAATTTGCCCTATTTCACCTTCAGCCAATGTCCTCTGTTTCTATAAAACACTATGTTTACCAAACATTGGGGGCCGGTCGGCCTCCAATGACGCCCAGTCGGGCCCAAAAAGGGCCGGTCGTGCCCTAATTTTATGCAAAGCTGTATTTTTGTGCTCTGAGGTAAAAATAGTGCAGACAGAATTTTCTAAGCCCTATTTGTCCCTCTTACACTTCTTTGTCATGGAAAGCCTCAAGCGAAGGACGAAGTCGTTTCCAAAACCATCAATGAGCAAGTTACTTGCTTGATGTTTTGGCCACGATTTAGATAAAAATCAATGAATGCAATGAACAACACCAACACCTCCCCTTTATTATAGAGTGAGCTCAAAGGGGGAAATAAAGACGCTTCAAGGGTCGTCAAAACACCATGAATTGACGTGTGACAACTCTTGACACAATAGACTCGGCATAATGTCCGACCAAGCCCAAGTGACCTTATTCATCTTCTTTGTGTAGGTTGATCCAATTTTAAGCCAATTTCATTAGTCTTATCCATTCTTTAATCCATTTGTCCAAGGCGATGATTAAGTCCACTAAATGAGAAGAACGTCAAGTGAGAGGTACTCCTAAATATGAAGGAGAGACCATGCCTTTGATGATAAACCTTCATAGAGATTAAGCCATTGAGCATAGGTCTCTAGCTCATATTTCGAATAACCATCAACCGGTTAAAATAACTCTTAAATGAGAAGAAAAGAAGAAATGGGGAAGATTGCAGACATGATTGCGAGATTGATTCTTGATTAACCATAGAAATGCTATCAAAGCATGTATAACACAACATAACAAGCTAGATATGAAGACTTACAATGCAACAAGCTTTGATATTTAAGCATATACTAATTAAATAAATTGCAACAACCCTAAAACAGCCCCTAATATGCTAAAAACAGTGACCCAAAATCATGTTAGAGAGCATAAAAAGGTAGGAAAGAATAAGGCAAAGCAAAGCCAGTGAACAAAAGCAAGGAGAGGTGGCTAACCTCTCCATATTTTGAGACCTCAAACCATGTTTTTTTAGCCTTTCCCAAGCTCTGAAAATTAGTTTAAAAGGCAAATAAAAGAGTGTAAAAACAAGGGCCTGAGCTATGAAACAAAGTGCAAGAGAAGGTGTTAACCTTCTATATCCTTTGGTAGCTATCCAAACCCAAGTTTAAACACTTGAAATGGATTCAAGACAGCATAAAAACACAAGAAGTAGATAGCAAGAGATAGAACAAGAAGTAAAAGAGAAGGTGGTAAGCTTATACCTCTCAAAGAAGTAAGCTCTTGTTTGTAACACAAACTTGGTTCAAGCACACTCTCAAGCTTGAATTGTGATGCCCAAGCCTTAACCAAAGATCTAAGGTTATGATCTAAGCAGATGTATTGTGTGTGGATATTGATCAAGAGAGATATGTTGGCTCAAAGGTGACATATATAGGAAGAAGGAGATCTCTCTTGTGTGTATATGTTCTTTTGAAATTTTTCAGCCCTCAAAACAGAGATATAACCTCGTTTTTATAGAATTTGAGCAAAAAAAGGTCAAAAATATCTTCAAAAAAAGACAACTGGAGGGCTCTTGGCCAGAACAGTATGTATCGCCAGCAAGGCACGGCTGGGCCCAAATAGCCACGACCGGCTCTCAATGGGGCACGACGGGGCCCTAAAATGCTAAATCATTTCCCTGTTTCAGGCTTAGTGTAAGGTAGCACAATGTTCAAAAATAAACATCTGAGGTAAGAATAGGACAAATAGGAAGGTTTTGAAATTATTTCAGGACTCAACGTTGGATTTCTTCGCCGAGAGCTCGAATCACACAATGCAGTTTTCATCATTGAGTGCGCTAGACCAAGTGCCTAAGTCTTACGGGTGGTCAAAAGTGGGGTGTCTACCCCTGTGATAGAGGAGGTTACTGAAGATAAAGAGTAATGCAAGTACAAGTGATAGAAGAAGCTGGATGAGACAACTAATGTAATTAGATCTACTTTTTCTAGGCTTTCTTATTTCTTCTTAGAGAGTAAGTTTAGCCCTAAATGTTTGCCTAATTGTTCTTGGGCAGAATGTGTTATCGATAGTAGCCCTCTGAGTTGTAAAGATGTACAACTAGAACATTTGAAGGCTGCTCCTGCTAAGCTTGATGACCTCAAGGCAGATGTGCAGGATCTTTTAGATGAATATAAAATAGGGAGTAAGGCCTGTAAAAGGCCCATCTATGTCAATACTAATCTATCTAATGAATGTAGGAGCAAACTATTTGGTTTGCTTTCTGAGTATGTGGATTGCTTTGCATGGAATTATGAAGAAATGTCTGGATTAGATAGAACATTGGTAGAGCATAGGCTCCCAATTAAAGGAAATTTCTTTCCCCATAAATAACCCCTAAGAAGGATAACCAATGAAATCACCTTATTGGTTAATGAAGAAATTGAAAGATTACTCAAAGCAAGTTTTATTAGAACAGCCAGATATGTTGAGTCGTTGTCTAATATTGTCCCTGTTATGAAGAAAAATGGCAAATTAAAAGTGAGCATAGATTTTAGAAACCTAAATCAAGCAACTCCCAAAGATGAATATCCCATGCCAGTAACTAACTTGTTAGTGGATTCAGCAGCCAAAAGCAAGATTTTATCCTTTATGAATGGTCATACTGGGTATAATCAAATTTTTATTAACCCAGAAGATACACACAAGACATCATTCAGGTGTCCTGGTGCTTTAGGGACATTTGAATGGGTAGTCATGCCTTCTGGAATAAAAAATACAAGAGCAACATACCAGAGGGCAATGAACTTTATTTTTCATGATTTGATTGGAAAATATTTAGAAGTCTACATAGATGATGTAGCCATCAAATTTGACAGTTTTAATGAACATATGGAACATTTGCAGTAGACATTTCAAAGAATGAGGACTTACAAACTTAAAATGAACCCCTTAAAGTGTGCAGTTGGGGTATTTGCTGGAAATTTTTTGGGCTTCTTAGTACACCACAAAGGGATAGAAGTGGATATTAATAAGGCCAGAGCAATTTTGAAGGCAAAACCCCCAACTAACAAAAAAGAGTTGCAAAGTTTTCTTGGAAAAGTAAAATTTTTAAGGAGATTCATAGTCAATTTGGCTAAGAAAACTTTAGCATTTTCTCCTTTGGTGAAAATCAAGTCAGACCATGAGTTTAAGTGTGAAATATGCCATCAAGAAGCTTTTGATTTACTCAAAAGATATTTGGCAAACCCTCTAGTGCTTTTGCCCCTAATGGCAGGAAAGCCTCTGAAGTTCTACATTTCAGCTTCTGACCTATTGATTGGTTGTTTATTGGCTCAAGAAAATGATATGGGTCATGAACAAGACATTTACTACCTAAGTAGAAGGTTAAATGATGTTGAGACTAGGTATAACTCTGTCGAAAAGCTATGTTTGGCACTTTATTTTGCTGCCATTAAACTGAGACATTATATGCTGCCCACAGAGGTGTTTGTGATAGCAGAAATAGATGTTATCAAGTACATGTTGTCTAAACCAATCTTGAGAGGAAGACAGGATAAGTGGATTTTAGCATTAATTGAATATTGTCTCAAGTATGTGCCACAAAAAGCAATCAAAGGGCAAGCCTTGGCTAATTTTCTAGTAAAACATCCTTGTACATCTGTCGATTTAGATTTATATAAAATCAATATGGTGGAGAATGAACCTTGGAAGTTGATGTTTGATGGTTCAAAGACAAATGAAGGAGTATGAGCATGTATTGTGTTGATTGCACCAAATAAGCAAATGTACTAATTTGGATATCAGTTCGAAGCACAACATATTCAGTGTTGTAATCAAACTGAGTATGAAACTCTGTTAATTGGCCTAGAGTTGGCCATAGAGTTCAAAATTAGAAGTCTTCAAGTTATTGGGGATTCATAGTTGGTCATTAAGAAAGTCTTGGGAGAATTCAAGTGTGTAAGTGTTGCTTTGGAGAAGTATCTAATTGAGGTCAAATGGTTAATCAGTTTCTTTGACCATGTCACATTTACACACAGATATAGATTGGAGAATAAAGAAGCCAGTGAGATGGCTCAAGCAATTTCTGGTTTAAAAATACTTAAGGGAGCTCAAGAAAAGGTGATTCGAATTAAGAGAAAAAACTTTTCTGCACTTAGGAATAAGTGTATAAATTTCTTGCCTATTCTTACTTTAAATGTGATAGAAGAAGATTGGAGATTCCCCTTAATAAAATACCTGTCGAATCCTAGTGAAATGAGTAATAGGCAGGTACGATGTCAAGCCTTAAATTATGTTGTCATGGGAGATAACTTATTTAAGAAGGCTCATGATGGTTTGACTTTACTTTGTATTAGTAAGTTAGACCAAATGAAAGCCTTGGCTGAAGCACATAAGGGAATTTGTAGGACCCATCAGCCTGGTGATAAAATGAGATGGTTGATTAATAGGTATGGTTATTTTTGGCCATCTATCAGAAAAGATTATTTAATGTATGTGAAAGGATGTCAGAGTTGCCAGAAATATGGCAATATTCAAAAAGTTCCAGCCATAAATCTTCATTCAGTGGTGAAACCTTGGCCTTTCAGAGGATGGGCCATGGACTTGATAGGGCAAATTTTTCCAGCCTCTTCAAAAGCACGTTCTTATTTGCTAGTAGCCACTGATTACTTTACCAAATAGGTAGAAGCAGTACCTTTAAAAGTGGCGACATAGACTCAAGTCATTGAGTTTCTTAAAAAGAATGTGATCCATAGGTTTGGTTTACCCCAATCCATTACTATCGATCAAGGCACAGTGTTCAATGGAGATGAGATTAAAGGGTTTGCCATGGAGTATGGAATTCAAATATTGAATTCTTCACCCTATTATGCCCAAGCAAATGGGCAGGTTGAAGCAACAAACAAGATTGTCAAGAATACTTTAGAAAGGATGATGAAGACAATCCTAGAGATTAGCATAATGTAACAACCCTGACCCATGATTAACGTTAATCCATGCTTAAGTATGCCTACAAGTAATTAAGAGGAAATTCTGAGTTAATTACATGTGCATTGCATTTTTGTATTTATATCTGTTTAACGTAAGAAGATTTGTTCATGTTTCGTTTCGGTTTGTGAATTGAAGGCTTTTCAGCATCCGATTCAGAAATTGACTTGATTTTTAAGTTGATTAGAATTTTTAGAATTTTATGGTAGGTTTAATTGAAATTCGATTCAAAACAATTAAATTAGATTAACTTAATGCCCATTTAATTAACTTTAATTAATTACCACCAAGTGAGCATATATAAGACTCCCCACATGCTCCACTCATCTTTTTATTTCATTTTGAACACATTTTTGAGTTACTCACACACACAAACATAAGAGAGAGTGAGAGGGAGGTAGACTTGAATTCAACCAAAGTGGGACTTGCTTAAGAATTGAAGAGAAGTGACGTGTAAATACTGTATCCTTTGACGTCACTCATATGTTTATAAAAGTTTAAGATTACCTGTCTCATGTACATCTTTACATCTCGATAGACTATATATATTTTATGTATTTGCTTTCGCAGTCCCTAATTGTACATTATTATGTTAAGAGGCCTTTGGTAATCAAAAGATTACTGGCCAGTTATGACGCTAAACCTATAGGGGCGGGTTGGGTCGTGACAGAGTGGTATCAGAGCACGTGTTCTTCCACACACACAAGTCCATACGAGCTTAGGATGTCCTAGTAAAAAGTAGGGGCATTCCATCTGCATGTGTGAATGTGTGTTTTTGAAAGTGAAAGCATAAATCTGGTTATGATCACAAGATATGGAAACAAATAATTTGAGTAATGTAGAAATGACTATTTGCCTATGTTTATGATGTTCCGTTTACCTATAGTAAATGAAAAATACAAGAAGTGATAGAACAGCTGAATCATCTGAGGCTCGAATAAGTCGCACGGAACAAATGCTAGCAGCTTTAACCAAGGCAATAGCTCAACAACAACAGAGGAATAACCATTACCTCCTATATCCCCGTCAATCCAAGCGGAGCCGGATAACAATGATCTTATAAATTTAACTCAAAAGTTCTTGAAGATAAAACCGCCGACTTTCTTAGGTGGTATTGAACCATTAAAAGCAGAGACATGGTTACTTGAAATAGAGAAGTTATTTGAAGTATTCCCTTGTTCTAAGGTTCAGAAAGTTCTTCTGGCCACCTATACTCTGAAAGATGAAGCCCGAAGGTGGTGGTTGCTAATCTAAAACAGTAATGGGAATATGACATGGGCATAATTTAAGGCAATCTTCTATGATAAATACTTCCTTCAGTGCTTTCGGGATCAGAAAGTTTCTGAATTCCAAGAACTTAAACAAGGCAGGATGTCCGTGGTCGAGTATGAGGCCAAATTTACTGAATTGGCTCGATTTGCTCCACATATGGTGGATACTGATTACAAGAAGGCACGAAAATTTAAAGGCGGACTGGATTTGGAAGTGTTTGACCGAGTAAGCGTCTTGAAATTGCCTACCTATGTGGAAGTCTTAGACATAGTGATAATGGCGGAAGCCACAATAGCAGCAATGAAACAAGCCAAGGCACCAATAACAGAATGGAGAAGCAAAAGATCTGGGTCTAATTTTCGGAAGGGATGTTCCTTCTTCGCAAACAAAAAGCAAAATACTGGATCTTCAAGCAGCTCAAGCCAAAGTAGTGAGTCTATGCTAATCTGTTTAGAATGTGGAAGGAAACATAAAGGCATGTGTCATCGTGCATCGGGTGCGTGTTTTCATTGTGACAAAACTGGTCACATGATTAAGGGTTGTCCAATGAGGTTTGACAATGCAAACCATCCAACAGCAAGTTCGGCTAGATCTACTCCAGTAATGAGGCCCAATGCAAGAACCAATGCCAAGAATAACACCGGGAATGAAACACTAAGGCAGGGGAGAGTGTTTTCTCTAGTACCCGGAGATGTACAAAATACTGAACCAGTAGTGTCAGGTATACTTTCTGTCTGTGCACAGAATGCCTATGTGCTAATTGATTTTGGTTTTATGCATTCATTTGTATCACATGTTTTTTCTCGAAAGTTGGCTAGATTTTTAGAACGCATGAATTGCATACTATCTGTGTTTACACCATTAGGAAGTTCTATGATGTGCACTTATGTATATCCTGCATGTGATGTTTTGATTGGTGATATGACATTGTGCATTGATTTGTTGCCTTTGAGCATTGACCACTTTGATTGTATATTGGGTATGGATTGGTTGTCGAAATATGGTGCCACTATTGATTGTGTGAATAAAACCTCCACGTTTAAACCACCCGGTATGCCTGAGTTTGTATTCACAGGGAATGGGATATTTCCTCCACCATACTTGATTTCATATATGAAAGTCAAAAGATTTTTGAGAAAAGGGTGTCAGGGCTACTTATGCGGTGTGTTGGCTATGTCTTCGGATAGTACCAGTGTGGAACTTATTCCTGTGGTTTGTGACTTTCCGGATGTGTTTCCTAATGACCTACCTGGCAAGTTAATTGATAGGGAAATTGAGTTTACCATTGATATAGTACCTGGAACACAACCTATCTCTAAAACTCCGTATAGGATGTCGACTTCTGAACTGAAAGAATTAAAAGTTCAACTCCAACAACTCTTAGATAAGAAATTCATCCATTCGAGTACCTCGCCTTGAGGAGCCTCTGTGTTGTTTGTTAAAAAGAAAGACGGATCTTTGAGACTGTGTATTGATTACCGTGACTTGCATAAAGTAACCGTAAAGAAGAAATATTCATAACCCCGAATAGATGACCTGTTTGACCAACTTCAGGGAGCCCAAGTGTGTTCTAAAATTGACCTTAGATCTGGATATCACCAGTTAAAGGTCAAGGCAGAAGACATAGAGAAGATTGCATTCAGAACTAGATATCGACACTATGAATTTTTGATAATGCCATTTGGGGTAACTAATGCACCTGCAACGTTCATGAATTTAATGAATACGGTATTCAAACAATTTCTGGATGAATTTATTATTGTCTTTATTGATGATATATTGATTTGCTCCAAAAGCAGGGAAGAACATGAGAATTATTTGAGAATTGCCTTACAGATTCTGAGAGAAAATAAATTGTATGCAAAATTGTCCAAATGTGAATTTTGGCTTGACAGTGTGGCCTTTTTGGGGCATGTAATCAACAAGGATGGTATCTCTGTTGACCCATAGAAAGTTGAAGCTATTATGGACTGGCCTAAACCAACAAATGTGTCAGAAGTTAGAAGTTTTTTGGGACTTGCAGGTTATTACAGAAGATTTGTGAAAGACTTTTCAAAACTTGCTATGCCATTGACCCAGTTAACCTAGAAAAATGTCGCGTTTGATTAGAATGATCAAAGAGAGTCCACCTTCCAATAATTAAAAGCTAGACTGGTAACTGCACCAAACCTGACTTTGCCAAATAGAATAGATGGGTTCCAGATTTATAGTGATACTTCCTATAACTGCTTAGGTTATATATTAATGTAAAATGGAAAGGTAATTGCTTATGCTTCTTGGCAACTCCAACCCCAAGAAAATAATTACCCGACTCATGATCTTAAGCTGGCAACTGTGGTTTTTGCTTTAAAGATTTTGCGTCATTATTTGTTTGGTGTGACTTGTGAAGTATACACAGACCATAAAAGACTCAAATATTTCTTCACCCAAAAAGAATTGAACATGAGACAGAGAAGATGGTTAGAGTTAATCAAAGACTATGATTTACAGATTTTGTATCATCCAGGGAAAGCCAATACAGCCGTAGATGCTTTGAGCCAAAAGTCTATTGCCAGTTTGTTATGTTTGCTCACCGGACAGACAGAATTGTTATGCGATTTGGAAAAGAATGAAATTGAAGTTGTACTACGAGAACAAGGTGGGACCTTAGCTGCTATCTCTGCCCAGCCTGCAATCATCGAAAAATTTTAAAAGAAACAACTACAAGATGAGTTCCTAAAAAAGATTGTGAATGAAATTGACTCAAAACCAAGGCCCGGGTTTGTATTTGAAAACAATGTGTTGAAATTTCAGAGTTGTCTTTGTGTGCCGGATTGTTTTGATTTAAGGATAGAAACTCACAACTCCAAATTTGCCATGCATCCAGGAAACACAAAGATGTATCATGATTTGAAATAAAATTTCTAGTGGCCTGGAATGAAAAAGAGCATTGCAAATTTTGTAGCCCGATGTTTGTGCTACCAACAAGTCAAAGTTGAACATCAACGACCCGTTGGTTTATTACAGCCGCTTCCAATACTAGAATGGAAATGGGAAAACATTACCATGGACTTCATTGTGAGATTACCTCGCTCTCCTCGAGGTATGGATTCTATTTGGGTAGTTGTTGATTGTTTAACGAAATCCGCACATTTCTTACTTGTTAAATCACTATATAATGCAAATAAGTTGGTTAACGAAATTGTGAGATTACATGGCATACCAATATCTATTGTATTAGACAGAGATCCTAAGTTCACTTCAAGATTTTGGCAGAGTCTACAGTAAGCTCTGGGAACTGAATTGAGGTTAAGCAGTACTTATCATCCACAGACAGATGGTTAATCTGAACAGACCATTCAAATGTTGGAAGACTTGTTACGGATGTGTGCTCTAGACTTTCATGGCAGTTGGGAAACCTACTTACCGTTGGCCGAGTTTGTGTATAATAATAGCTACCATTCAAGTATTGGTATGGCTCTGTATGAAGCTTTGTATGGTAGAAAATGTCGATCTTCGATCTGTTGGGCTGAGGTATGTGATAAACCGTTGTTGGGACTAGAACTTGTGCAAGAAACAACTGAAAATGTGAAATTGATTCAGCAAAGACTGAAAACTACACAAAGCCGCCAGAAGAGCTATGCCGATGTCCAAAGAAGAGATAGGGAATATGAAGTTGGGGATCACGTATATATCAAGGTAACTCCAATGAAAGGCTAGACACGGTTTGGCGTGAAAGGCAAATTGGCACCAAGATATGTTGGACCTTATGAAATCCTTAAGAAGATAAATTCAGTGACGTATCGGGTAGTGTAGACGTCCCCGAACGCCCCGGGAAGGTGAGTCCCGTTCCGTTCATTTGGGGTCACTACAGCTCAAGACTCTAAAATTGTCACAGTTCTAAGTCTGAACCAAAGAGTCCAAATCCGGCAAATCGTTTTGAGAAAACAGATTTTTTGAAAGAAGTGCCAAACATGGACTGTTTTGCCAGATACAGAGTCGCCACCTAAATATTTTATTTTGGGGAAATTTAGGAAACCCTGACTCGTTTGCCTAAGGCCACGTGTCCGTCATCACCAAAGTTGCCTCGGCTTGAGAACTTGGGTACGATTGGGAAAGGTCAGTTCGTGAGCACCCCCACTCGCCCGATCAAAGATCGGCCTCTACTAACCATGATATCTATTTTTGAAAACATTATGCGTTCTTATTCCGGTTATTAGCCTAGATTACTATGTGATACGCACAACATACAAGTATAGACCGGGTCGCCTGAATTGGAACAAAACATTTTGTGTTTGTTTTTGAAAGGTGGTTTGCTACTCGCAAGTAGGCTTAAAATGTAGATTTTGCCACCCTCAAGTGGGCTTAGAAAACATGGTTTTGCCACTATCTAGTGGGCTTAAAACAAACAGTTGATGATTTATTCCAATCTAAACAACCCGACCTTCACCCACAGGCATTCAAGGCAGATATATCACTTAAGCAAATAGCCTCATGGTAAACATGCTATTCATGGCAGTCGCTCACACGCATGCAAGGATGCTAAAGCATAAAACTCACCGAGTACTCCAAGCCAAAAAAGAAGCTAATTAGAAATCCATGCATGATCCTAACTATACAGAAATGCCTAATGCAACACATGCAAAAATGCAACTATAGCAGGCTCGGCTATTCTAAACATGGCATATGAGATGCAACAGCTAACAAGTATTCAACTTTGAAATTGAAATACAATGCAGTTAGTATGATGCGCCGAGCCCGGTGCATGCAAAACAGATGAATGAATGCAAACATGCTATCATACTGTATGCTAATTGAAACATGCCCTAATCTAACCATCATAAACAGGTAAATAAAAGGGAGAAAGACGTGGGGTTGGAAGACATACATCACACTCACGCACACTTATTACAGCATTGCCCTCGCGCAGAGGGTCCGAATAAATATATAGTCCCAAATAAAAGAATAGTACAGTCCAAATAAATATTACAGTCCAAATATGTACAAGTTCCTAATTAATTAACAAATTAACTAAGAAAATAAATAAACTGGCATGCAAGCCAGGGACTGCCTTGATTCCATTCCGGATGATGAATGATGCATGCCCGGATTGCCTTTGCGTGGAAATCCATGACGATGCCCCAATTAGCCTCTGTTTGCACTTGTTCTTGAAATACGTGCCAAGCCTCGGAAGACTGCTGGTTCTTGATTTGCTGCAACAGAGAGCAGGAAAGGGACATAGCAATGTATTTTCATAAATGTATGCATGCCTCGATCCTCGTGCCACCAATTACGCATCTTGATGCATGATGGCCGAGGAGTCGAATTGCACAATTCAATATAGGATGAATGCACATGGAAACACAACAAAACCTAACTCCATCATGGATAATCCGGAGTGTCGGCGACTGGGGGAATTGAGATACGTTCCGTCACTCGGAGTACGAAACGCACGTCATTTCCCGTGCCCGGGTTAACTCCTATCCCGAACACAATGCAATATGCATGACATGCATGAAATGCAACTAAGATACAATCCTAACATACACAATGTTATAGAATGGCATACAAGCTGCACGAGGTAATACACAACCGGGCATACACAATGCTATGGATGAGATGGCATACGCAATGCAATAATGGGCTTACACCAACATGAGAGAGCCTCAGCCACACTCACATAGGAGGCCATCAGATGAAAACAAGACAACTCGAAATGCGTGCACGCGTGCACGCAAACCGAGGACCGACCCTCAGGCACCGAAATGCCACCCTAATGAGACATGGCAAAGACATGGAATATGATATGCAAACATGCAAAAATCAGTAGCAAAATGAGGGGCAAAACAGCCCCGAAGCAAGGCGAAATGACACCCAATGCATGGAATTTCTCCCGAAATGCAAAACTAGGTACATGAAATGGCTTAAAGCTATACAAAGCATGCATAATTGGTACATGGGATGAAAAGACAGAAGCAAGGCAGCCCCTAGACAAGAATTTTTACAGTTTAAAGCATGGCCAAATAGTAAGCACAAATTGGGCTAAATTAGCATACAAAAGTGGCTCCGCAAGGGAGGCAATGAAGCAAGTGGTAGATGCAAAGCCCAAACAGAAAAATACCCTTCTACAACACTGAATAGGGACCAAAAATATGACTACTTACAGTTTATGGCAGCCCCCAAAACAGCATACAAACATACTCAAAATGCCATGCAAGGTAGGGCCCAAAAGAGGTTATAACACAAAGTATACAAATCATGCCTCAAACATAAAAAGACTCTTAATGAAACATGACAAGGGCGTCAAAATATGGCCACTTTCAGTTCGGACCAAGGTCCAAAAACAGAGACACAATAGGCTAATAAATCATGCAAAAATGGGGACCAAAGAGGGGTATAATGACAAGTGGCACATGGAGGTCCCAAACAGTGATGAGCCTTCTTCAATGTTGAAGACGGGATCAAAATAAGCTCACTTACAGTTTATAACATGCCCCAAAACAGATTACATATAGGCCAAAAATAACATGCAAGGTTAGGGCCTAAAGAAGAGATAAAGAAGGAGGTGCAAGATGGGGACCTTAAATGACAAAATTCCCTTAATGAAACATGAAATAGAGCTCAAATAAAGGGTACTTTTAGTTTTGGTCGGAGCTCAAAACAGCAAGCAAAATGGCTAGAAAAATGTTGCAAAATTAAGCTCAAAAATAGGGAATTGACACTTACCCTTGGAGACCAACCCTTGGTTGCTTCTTGGCTTGAGAAGTGATGCCTCCTAGCTGCTGGAAAGCTCCCCAAGCTACTAGAAATGGAGTAGTGGTGGTGATGCTAGGTAGTGGTGTGTAAAAATGGTAGAACTTGGTTGTTTTCTTGAAGGAAATGAGAGAGGGAGAGGGATATAATGCAAGAGGCTCTTAGGGAAATTTTTGTAACCCTTGGACCAATGCTGGAGGCCAGGTATATAGACCAAAGAGGGGGAGAAAAGGAGGGAAAAAGTGGGGGGAAAACAAGCCAAGTTTCCCCCCAAAAGTTGTCTCCCCCGGATACAGATTTTTTGGGAGAAAAAAGTATACAGCTGGAATATACACACCCTGAGGAGCAAGGCCGGCCAGTTTTTGGAGCTACAGGTGGCCGGTCAGCCACCCCCCATGGCCGACCGGCCAAGGGTCAAAAGGGCCAAGAATATTTTCTGGCCGGCCACCACAAATTGGTGTCCTCCCAGGTGCCCTCAACACAACCCTATGGTTCAAAATTGTCAACTGTAAAACATGAGAGATAATAGGCCATTTTTAGGAAGGGTTCAAAAGGGTTAGGTGGAATTACTGGCCGGCCACCAACTTTTGGTGTCCTCCCATGTGTGTACAACACAAATATGGGGGTTAGGATTGAAGAAAGTGACCCTAGGGTGGTCAACATTGGCTTGGAAGTGAGAAAAACGGGTGTCGGAGGGCGCCGGAGGAATATAACTGGTTGCTGAAACAATTGCTGGCCTCTCACCCTTCTACAGCCTTCCTGGTGATGAAACAGAGGTACCTGCCAAAAATGAACGAAAACCGATGCAAAACGAATGTTCGGGGGCCAGAACGCGCAGTTCGGGGCCCCGAAAACTGCCTGTTAAGCACCGAAAGTGGCATTCAACCACGAAGTGGGTCTCTCGGACCTCAGTGTCCCTCAAAAGGGAGCAAATAAGAAGTATGCCAAAAATCAAAGCAAATGGAGGTGGTTAAGCGGTCCCGAACTGAGGCACACGGCCGACGGTTCTAAAAATCGGGAACTGGGCTCCAAACGAGCAAAATGGCCTACGACCACAAAACGTAGCCTACGGCCACTGAGAGATGATCTACGAGACCTCTCCCTCCCTTCGTGAGGAGAAAACAGAGAAAACCGAGCCTGGTTCGCAAACCGAGGCAAAGCATGAAAGAGTCTAGAAGTCCGGAGGCAAGGCTCGCAGCCGAGACTCTGAAACCTTTGAACGAGCACGATATGCAACATCACCAAGCGCTCAATCGATGACGTCTGAGTCTTAAGGTCGGTCAAAAATGGGGTGTCTACAGGTAGCTTTACCACCAATCATGGAACATATGCACAATGTATTTCATATGTCTATGCTTCGGGATTATTTGAGAGATCCACTCTATATGATAGAACCGACTCATGTGCTCTTGAAAGATGATTATACGTATAAAGAGAGACTGATACAGATTGTTAACCAAAGAATCAAGAAATCGAGAAACAAGGAAATCCCATTGGTGAAAGTCGATTGGCAAAATCATGGAGGGACCTATGCAACTTGAGAGACAAAGGAAGATATGATGAAAATATACTCAGAACTATTTTCTTTGGACCCGGTATTCTTCCAAAATGAAGGTAATTCGAGTTTGGAGGACCAAACTCCTTAAGGAGGGAAGACTCTAACAACCCCAACCCATGATTAACGTTAATCCATGCTTAAGTATGTCTAAAAAGTAAATAAGAAGAAATTCTGAGTTAATTACATGTGCATTGCATTATTTGTGTTTATATCGGTTTAATGTAAGAAGATATGTTCATGTTTTGTTTCAGTTTGTGAATTGAAGGCCTTATCGGCATCCGATTCAAAAATTGACTTGATTTTTGAGTTAATTAGAATTTTTAGAATTTTATGGTAGGTTTAATTGAAATTCGATTCAGAACGATTAAATTAAATTAATTTAATGCCCATTTGATTAACTTTAATTAATTACCACCATATGAGCATATATAAGACTCCCCACATGCCCACTCATCTCTTTATTTCATTTTGAACACATTTTTGAGTTTACTCACACACACAAACGTAAGAGAGAGTGAGAGTGAGGTAGACTTGAATTCAACCAAAGTGGGACTTGCTTGAGAATTGAAGAGAACTAGGGAGGATTAGCTTGATTACTCAAGAATTAGTCTACTTGAAGCTAAATTGAGAAGTTTAGGTGAGAATTCAAGCTTTTGATAATATAATTAAGTTAGCCAACTCATGAATTCAAAAGAAATCCTATATGAAGGCAAGAATTAAGCTTAGATAGTTAATTTTGGGAGTATATCATGCATGCATGCATAATTCTCATAATTCGATAAGTTGATTTTCAAGAATCTCCACATGCATGTCTATACTTGGATTTTTTCAAGGAACTCAACATGTCTTTGACCCAAACATCTCATTTGCTCATGATTGGAAACTTGAAGCTCAAATCATTTCATGCATGTCACATTCATGTCATGTTTTCACAATTCAAGTTTGAACTTTGCTCAATCATCAAGCTTATGGGCTTTGATTTCATGAAATGACCTTTAATTCTCAATGTTTTCCAAGTTTAGACAAGTTTCCTTAAGTTTTTCGTCCAAATGATGATTTTTGAAGTGTTGAAATCAAGATTTGTAACTTTGAAGCAATTTTGGAAATTCCAAAATTCTACTCCTACGCTCGAGCGTAGGAATCCACGCTTGAGCGACCACTCTGAGAGTGTGCACTTCCACTCGAGTAACCAGAAGTTTGCTCGAGCGTGAAATGCAAGCTCCCAGAAGTTCTTATGTTTTGCAATCCGCTAGAGCGGCAAAAGTTACGCTCAAGCGAGGGCATGTCTCTCACGCTCAAGCGAGCATCGAGCGGAAAAATCAAGCAACTAGCACTTTTACAAAAGTTTACAAACCGCTCGAGCAACAGATCTTGCGCTCAAGCGACCACTCACATTTTGCATATCCGCTCGAGCGTAGGAAGTCACGCTCGAGTGAGGACCTTGTTTTCAGCACTTTTTGTTAAGTATTTTCAACTGCATTTTTGCATTCTCTTTCCATCCTAGGCATTCCTAGGCCAAGATTAAGACACCATAATGAGGATAAAGAAGTAGAAACACACCAAGACAAGAAAGAACTAAGTCAATGATTTCGGGTGTGTAATTCAATACGTATTCATTCCGTATTTGTATAGGACACGTGCCATAAGATATCTGAATTGCCTACTCTGTCCGTGACTTGGAGCCATATATTATTTGTGAGTAATAACTTAGTAAAGGTATGTTCAAGTTATTATTTTCTGTATATGGAATAAAATTTGTTCTACGAAATGCCGTGTTTTGTACTATGAATGATTGTCCAACTCTAACAAATGTTGTGGTATTATGCTATGGTCCAAGTATACTATCGGTACCCAGACCAGAGGTTCCTTATGGAACTGACAAGTTATCTGTACCCAGCTGGAGATTCCTTTGTGGAACTGACAAGTTATCCGTTCCCAGTCCGAAGGTTCCTTTGTGGAACTAACAAGTTATCCGTACCCGGCCGGAGGTTCCTCTATGGAACTGACAAGTATAATCTATGATGCTCTGTATATGATCTGTTAGTGCTAACGGATAAACCATGTATGATCAAGCATGAATTCTGAATTCTATACAAAAATTGAAGAAGAATACGGATGTGAACTAGCTTAGCCATGAGACATCATTCATTTAACCCTTTATTCTGTTATTATTCACTGGGCTCCCACTTACTATTTATATTATGTATGTAGGTGATCAGGCACATGACCAGGCTCAGAGTTGAGGACCTGGAGTCTCAGTTTTTTTCAGCCAACCTTTGCGCCTCCCAAGGAAGTTCCGAATTAAGCCAAGTCTAGTGGCTTTGTTGTTATGAATGTATGAGACTTTGTTTCTTTTGCTATATGAACAAGTTTCTCTGTTTTTATGTACATGAAATGACGTGTAAATCCTATATCTTTTGACGTCACTCATATGTTTATAAAAGTTTAAGATTATTTGTCCTATGTATGTTTTTACAGCTCGATGGACTGTGTATATTTTATGTATTTGCTTTCGCAACCCCTAATTATACATTATTATGTTATGAGGCCTTTGGTAATCCAAGGATTACTGGCCGGTTACGACGCTAAACCTATAAGGGCGGGTTGGGTCGTGACACATAATCTCCTATCAGATGTACTTTGGGCTTATAGAAATTCTAAAAGAAATAGCATAGGAACAACTCCACATGAGTTGGTTTATGGGCATGATGTTGTATTGCCCTTAGAAGTGACAGTCAGATCTAGTCAATTGGCTAGACATTTAGATATTCCTATGGATGAATATACTGAAGCCATGTCGATTGAGTTGTAAGACTTGGAGGAAAGAAGGATTGTGGCCTTTAATCACTTGATAGCTTAGAAAAAGAAAGTTGAAATGAGCTATTACAAGAAAGTGAAAAGTAAAGTGTTTTCTGAAGGAGAGTTAGTATGGAAAACCATTTTACTAATTGGTTTTAAAAGCCCAAAATATGGCAAATGGTCCCCAAACTACGAAGATCCATTTAAAATACATAAGGTCCTTAGGGAAGGGGCTTATCATCTTGTCTCTTTAGAAGGAGAACCACATAGAAGGGTCATTAATGGCAAGTACCTAAAGAAATATTATCCAACTATGTGGGAATGCATAAATAATTCACAAAAGCATGAAGAGAATTGTATGTGATAAGACAGGAAAAGTTAGAATAAATGTAATAGATTTTTCATTAAAAATTGTATCAAAAATACAAACAAGGTGATTACATTTTGCCCAGTCTTTTTGAAAATACATTGAGAGCCTACTCCAGGCTTGAAGGGCAGTTTGGTGCCTAATTTTAGTCTACCTGAGCTTGTTTAATGACAGGTGGGCCATTTTCTGCTTGAGCAAGAACGTTTGGAAGTTGTTGGGAAAGGTTGGCTTGTTCTTGTTCAACAACAACTTTTTGAGCTCTCACATGTGGTAGTTGAACTTCCAGTTGGCCTCTTCTGCTGTGAGGTTGGCAAGTTGAGTGATAAGGACCTGTGATCTAGTGAAGGCATCAGTCAAAGCATTGACTACTTTTCTCACTTGCTCCATTTGGGTTTCAATAATTTTTGGCTCAGTATGGAATTGGTTAATAGCCACTAGGTGTTGTGGAAGCTCTGAGAGGAAGGTTTGAAAAGCCTGTACTTGGTTTGGGTCAAAAAGTTTAGGCATCAAAGGTACAATGGCCTCCAAACAGTCATTCAGGGTTGTAATGTGAGAAAGAGCCAAATCATCCAGAGATTGCCCAAGTATTGGAAAAAATTGGCCTATTAATTGTTGTTCTTCACTAGATAGTTGCTTTAGTCTTTCCTCCACAGTCAAGTTGGCAACAATTTGTTGAACAACAGATATGCCCAAAAATAAGTCTTGCAGAGGAGCAATTCTGGGCTGCTACAATAGAGGGTTCAAGTCAGTGACTAACTCAAATTGTGAAAAAATAAACAACTTGAGAATATGTTACCTCTGTTGAAGGCATAATAGAAGTTTCAGTGTTGGGCAAGTTAAAAGTGGCCAATGCTACTCTTGAGGGACTTTGAAATAATGTTGTTTGTACCCTTATGTCAGTAATGACTAAGTTATGAGTGGAGATGCCAGTCTGTCAAGAATAATCAAAACCATTATGAGGTAAAGGGAATAAGTAATGTAAATATTGGTATAGAGAATATCACCTGTGAAGGGAATACTTGAGCTTCAGAAATGGTTATGTCAAGGACACTGGTGACAGGTTCTCTGACAGGACTGGAATTGCAGGAGGTTTGAACCCCCATGTCCATGGTGAAAGTCTCTTGATCAATAGGGTGTGTAATCCCTTCAGGGAGAGTCCTCTTTTCATTTGAAGATGATTCACTTTCCAAGGCTTCAATTTCAGCTTTGTCAGCTCCATCACCTTGATTGTAGAGTGAGACATGGTCGTCTTGTTGAGTGTCATCATCTTGTTTAGGAGTATGATCATAGACAGGAGAACTCCTGTTGACAGGAGATGTTTGGCTGAATTGGGTTCTCTCTAGTATGACTTAAGTCAATTGTAGTTTCTCTAGTATGACCATGGGTTTCTGATCCTTCTAAGAAGGAGGCCACACCAGGAAAATCGATGACATCATTTGTTTCATGGCGTACCCCTCTAAGAGGAAAAGCCATTAAGTACCCTAAGGCTATCCCTCAAGGAATGTCAACCAAAAGCTTAGCCAATTCAGGGGCCAGTTCTCTTAGGCCTACTCTCTCTGAGCCAGTCTGTTCAACCTGAGTGCTAGTCTATTCTTCCTGAATAAGCTGGGGATTCAGATAAGTTTTTCTGAGAATAGGGTAGATTGATCTCAAGCAGCTCTTCATTCTCAGGCAAAAAAGGGTAGATTGGTTTAAGTTTCAGGCAATTCCTCATGAGAAGAATGAGATACAACTAGAGAGAGAAGTCTTCTCCTCTTGTATGTCTGAAAGAGAATAACGAAAATGTCAGTACATTAAACATAATGTATACTGGTTTAGCAAAGTTTGAATGAAATCTATACCATTATAGGTAGGGAGGAAGAACTGCTAGAAGGAGAAGAGATTAGTGTAGCAGGAACTGTAATTTGAGAATGAGCTAGTTGGTCTTGTATTCTTTTAGACCTCCTCTCAAGGGCTGCACCACCCTCTAATTGTGGTTGAAAGGACATAATTTCTTGAATTTCCTCTTGTCTATTCTTGGTTCTCCTTTCAATCTCAACACCTTGGTTGTAAGGTATGAATCCTTCACAGCTAGTGGTGTTCAAAGGATTGCCTTTGTGCGTCTTTGGTGGATTCATTGGAGCCTTGCCTTTGTTCTTAGGGGTTGGAATAGCCTGGGCAAGCATCTCTATAGCCAAAAGAGTGGCCTTGACAGGAGATTTGGCTGCATAGAGGAAATAGGACAAATCAGTACATTACACACCCAAGGAAAACAATTTTAAATAACAGGTATAAGATGAAAATAGGCACAAGTGTTTACCAATGCTCATTTTTACTCCTTTTCTGTTGTCAGGGTGCACATTCTAGAGGCAGACTTGAACTTCCTTATCAAAGATTAATGCACTCATGAGAAGCCAAAATTCTTTGAATCTTGTGGTAGTGTAGGGTGTGGTGTTGCAGTAGTAAAAACTGAACTGGTCAAATAATTCTTGATTCTCAACTAAGAGAGCCTCCATATCTGAGGGGTCTTTAAACTGAAGTCTGGCCCCAACTTGTTCATGAAGGGCAAGGAACAGCTTGATATAGACCCATTTGCTTGGCTCATTGGCAAGGGTTATGGCTCTCAAAGTTACAGTTTGAGAGTTTGCGGGTGAAGATAGACCCTCCCACCAGAATATATCTAGGAGTGATCTAAGCCCAAAATATTTTTTTTGTTTTTGTCTCCAGTCATCATCCAAAGCATGGGGCTCAACATTAATATATGTAAGTCTGGATGAAGTGAAGTGAAAATGTTGGAAGGGGATGAAAAGTTGAGGATCACTATCGATAGGTAGTTCATAGAGAGTGGTGAACACCTTGGTGAAGGAATTAGAGGTAGCTGGTCTAAATGAGAGAAAAAATTCAGCATGGCTATACTGAGAGGTATGGAGTTTGGTTGGTGGGCCTGATTTCAGGAAAATAGGCATAAAGCCAGAAGGAGCCACCACAGTTATGATCAATTTCCTTATCAACTAAGAAAAATAGACCTTTGTACAAGGTACCTAAAAGAAAAAGAGCAAAGGCCAGTTCTATGCCTTCTTGGACACAGGTGGCAAGAGCTAAGTATTCCTTGGTAATTTTAAAATCAAGAACACACAAGAAGTGTTGTGAAAGCTACAATAGGTAAAAGGTTGTTCTCTCTTCATCTGAGGGTTCAAGGACAAACTTTTGATGCTTAGTCTAGAATTTTCCATAACTAAGGCCAGTATCAAGGTTGATAGGTGTCTTTGGGGTTAAAAGTGCACTAATATGTTGGCTAGAAGTAGGGAGGCCAGTTAAATGAACAACATCAAGAATGGTAGGAGAATTCATACCACACCTCAGGATAAGAGAGTTGCAGAAGACAAACCTAAAACAAGTAGTAGCTCTGATGGCCCATTTGTCCATGTCTAGGGCAAAGGTTGATAGTCTAATGGCATCATAAATACCTAAAGCCCTCCAAAGATCAATAGCGTACACCATCATTCGCTAGACCCAAAGTCTCCAATTAGGGTTAGGTTTTTGCCATGAGCGTAGAGGGTTAGGGCTTGAGTCCCAATGATGCCAAGACAGCTTCGTCTTATTGAAGAACATCATTTCAGTGTTTGTGATAGGATAATAATGAGTAAGTTCATCAGGAATGGTTGCAGTGAAAGTAGGGCCCAATTCTCCATGTGCAAAACTATCATGGCGAGGAATAATGCAGTTGTTGAAGATGTGTTGACGGAGTAGCTGCTGGAATTTAGTTAGGAAACGTTGCACAGGTAACGTTTCTATTTGTTTCTTTTCTTTGGTTTGAGCTCATTTAGGTGCCATTGGAGTGTATGAGCAAAAAAGGGTTTCGAAACAAGAGGTTTGAAAAGGCAGAAAACAGAGTAAGGCAAAGGGAATGAGAGTAGTGAAATGATGATTTGAATTCTGATGTTCAAATAGCCTATGGTGGACCATCCTGATTGAGTTTGGGCCTGTTGGCAATTCGTCTTAACGGTTGGGCCTATTTAATTTGTGTTTTGGTTCAATTTTAGCATATGGATGTTATTATAAGTATTTGGACTTTAATACGTGAGTTTGTTTTGTAAGCCTTAATGAACTGCCTAAATATATAAGTGTCCAAACCTTATTTTGTCTTTTCTGACATTCATTCAAAACAAAAACATCTTTTTGTCTTGAATAAGGAGGGCATTGTTGGCACTAAAATTTATTTTCTCTGTCAACTGAGCATAACAAATACAGAAAGTTGATCCAGTGGTTGCTAGGAGTGAAGACCACGAGTTTACAGTGGAAGGTGGATCCCAGAATGCAGAGCAAGTGGTAGAAGTGAAACAGTTAAAGGAGTAGATGCAGTTTTTCTTGTCAATTTTGGTAATGCAGTGGGATGTGGCTAAACGTGGCCCAAGTGTCAAGCAATGAAGTTAGCATGCAAGTGATGTAGGATACGTGTCTTGTTCGTAAGAGAAAGAGTATGCTATAGCAAAGAAGCGGTTACCAGTGGTTATGGAGATCATAAGCAGTTATGCAGGAAGTGGAGGTAACTGGCCCCATAATGGGACACGTGGCAACAGAGAAGTAGCAAGGCCAGTAACATAAAGGCTAGAAATTTGAAGTAAAAAGGATCTTCAATCAAACGTACAACCCATGTGGAATTAGGAGTAACTTAAATTAATTAGCAGTAGCTTTTTGCTTAGGAGTAGTTTGTTTATAATTCAGCCTTTGTGGCCAAGTTCTTCCTCTGTCGATTGTTATGCACATTGAACTTGTAATTTAATTATTGTAATTAAGTGGCAAGTTTACTTGTTCTTTAATCAATTTTCAGTTTATTTCTACTTGTTTCTTCACATTACAACTTCCAAAGAAGTCTTTGAATCTGTCAAGGCATAGAACACCAACCACAATCACTTGATCTGTTATTGTTTGTGGAATTGTGATTTCTCTGTCGAATCATTTCTGTCGATTTGACCCAAACCAAATTTTTGCTAACAATATTGTTAGAACATGTTAATATTATTTTATTATTTAATTTGAGACCTTTCACATGACTTATAGATGAAGTTATTAGGAGATTATGGGCATCGGTGAAGAGTAAGTGCTTGGGGCTATGAAGAATCCCACATTGAATAGAAGAGTAGATAAAGATGTGTACATATGTATCTATATTATTGGGATTTGGTATAGCTTGCAGGAATTGGATTCAACTTACATGCGCAAGGAAGGAGCAAGTGAATATACATATATTCGTTCATCCATTTTGTATCTCTCTTTCTTTCTATTTTAGACAACTATTTATTAAGTTAGTTTGCAGGATGAGGACAAGGAAAATTTTATTGATGCATCTAACTAGGATAGCAAAGTGCCAATCCAAAATTGAAAAAAGTATGCTGAATAGAGAATATAACACAAACACCTCAATCACAAGATAAAGGAACCAACCAAAGAAACTCTGAATAGAGAATACAACACAAACATCTCAATCACAAGATAAAGGAACTAACCAAAGAAACTCAAAAATAGGAGACATAAAAAAAGCATGTTGAATAGACAAATACAACACAACACCTCAATCACAAGATGAAGAAACCAAAGAAACACGAACAGAGGAGACATAGGTAAATAGTTTAGACATTTGTTGAGTTAAGTAGTAGAATTAATATTTAAAATAAATCACTTATAAAAAGAAAAGGAATTTTATTGCAAAACAGAAACTCAATGGGTAAATTGTAAGAGTTTTGTTGAAAAGGATAAAAGTGATAAGTTCTAAATAAATTTAAGGAAGCATATATAAGATTTTGAAGGAAAAAAAAATGAAGAATATTTTTAAACTTTAAGCCAAACAATATTTTTTTGAAAAATTGAAAGGACATGTGCTCGAGCTGCGTGTGTTTGCTAGTAATACAACCTTTAAAGTACTTAATGCTTCTGAGATCAAATTTTTTTTTTTTAAATAAGTAATTACAAAATTAGAATTGATGATATAGTTCGTAACGATAGAACGGGTCGAACTGATCCACGCTCCTTAAGCCTATGTCCGAGTGACCAAGCCCACCTGAAGACCTGCACAAGAGTTCAACAAGGAACGAGAAGTCCCCCAGCGAACCCTCCGACGAGCAAGTTAAAGAGAAAGATGTGGAGTGTAGAGATGGAGTAGTGATACAAAAGGTTAACCTTCTTCTTGTCTTCAACGTCTGCTTGTATCCTCTGGTAATCATTTCGTTGTCCCTTCCGACCTGTCACCTTGGCCGAAAGTCTATGTTGTAGCTTACCTTGTTCAGGGTGAGGGCGTGCTGTCCTGACAGAGAGGAGTTATCGCAATAAATGTTGTAAGGGGCCTCATTAATGGCGATATGTCGTGGCAATAACTTTGTAGATCTTTATCTGCTGATATGGCTTGCCCTTCTCTCGCCACGTGTCTTGATGTCATTGGTTTTTATTACTATGTAATGCTTCTGCAGTGTTGGGCTTCATTAATTGGATTATGCATTGGGCCCTAAGTAGTGGGCCTGGGTTGTTCATAGTGGGCTGTAGCCTTTATGGGTCTGCCCATGTCAGTAGTCGCCCATTCCCAAGTGCAGCTTTAGTCCAACGAAGGGAATAATGAAGAAAACGAGGGTTGTTAGAGGCCGGCAGGATGGAGGCCAACCGATAGGAGTGACCAAGTGGATGGACCGACCATGAGGAGGGCCGGCCGCGAAGGGTGGCCGAGTGGAAGGACCGACCATGAGGAGGGCCGACCACGAAGGGTCGCCGAGTGGAGTGACCGACCACGAGGGAGGCCGAGTAGAGTGGCCGACCGCGAGGGGGGGCCGACCATGAAGGGTGGCTGAGTGGAGTGACCGACCATGAGGAGGGCTGACCACAGAAGGTCACCGAGTGGAGGGACCGACCACAAGGAGGGCCGACCGCGAAGGGTAGCCAAGTGGAGGGACCGACCATAAGGAGGGCCGACCATGGAGGGGGAGGTGGCGGGGTGCGGGGCTCGAGAGGCGGCGGGTCACGTGGTGACTTGAAGTGGAAAAGACAAGATAGGGGAATGGGGTAATAAATCGTGGCCATACACGTGGCAAAATCACGTGGTGGGGAAGGTTAAGCATTGGGCCAGAAGTGAAACGATAGGTCATTATGGGTGTTGAAAAAACAGTTTTGGCAGATGGTTGAAAATTTTTCAAACTGGAAAAAATTAATTGTGACCCCTGGAATACAGGCAAGCCTTGGGCTTTTGGTATTATACGTTTTACCTACCTTTTTTCGAAAAATCAAAACACTCTAAGTGTAGACTCCTTCGTTGCAAGTGATACACCCTTGCGACATTTTTTGAATTTTCTTGCCCCCGCATCCGAAGCTATTCGTAGACATACCATAGAAATGGCCCAAGAAGATGCTGCAAACGTCAGGGTTGATCCATTAGGAAACGACGATACGGTGGATTTGGCAGAGCAATATAGGACGGAGAGGCGAGTGGGGAGTGGGGGGAGCCGTCGGGGCGACCTCGTTCGTCCACAATGATGGCGGCGCCGATGCCAATTAGCCAGGTGGAGCCAAATCACTAGCATATAAAGGCCGATAAGTCGATCATTACCGCGAGAGAGCTGGAGGGTATGCGGGAGAAGTATCAGATTCCTGCAGAGATAGAGTTGAAACTGCCAGAATCGAAGGAGAGGGCATTCGATGTTCGATCGGGGGACTTCGCTCTATATGAGGAGGCGCTAAAGGGAGGTTTGCGGTTGTCACTACCCCAGATAATGGTAGACGTGCTGAACCGGTTGGAGGTAGCTTCAGGCCTACTGATGCCCAATGCGTAGAAAATCTTGCTGGCCTGTGCGAGCGCGTGGCCAAAGGCGAACGGGGGGTTGAAATGACGGTGGACGAGTTTTTTGCGTGCTACAAGGCGTCGGGGTAGTAAGAGACTTGTGTCACTTTGCAGACGGCGACAAGGAGGGGACTGGTGGCGAGGTTGCCGTCATCGATAAAGGGGTGGAGGCTGCGGTGGTTCTATGTGTCCGCCAACGGAGGGATTGGGGTGCGCACTATTTGAAAAGTGCCCACCAAGTCTGTGGAGCCAAAACTGGGATCAACATCAGAGGCGAGAGTGAAGAAGGTGAAGGAATTGAGGGATAAGGAGGGCGCCAGATGGGACGAGCTTGTTCAGCCGTCTGCCTTGTTTGCGGCAGGGTTGGGTCCTCAACCGATCGGTGGAGACTTGGGACCGGCGGAGTTAGAGACGAGAAGGAAAGTGCAAGAGGCTGAGGATATGACCATCCTCACCGAAGCCAGTAAGTTCAAAAAGTCGCAGCCAAACCGACCGTCGAAGCCGATGGCGAGGGAGAGGATCTGACCTCGCCCCAAACCCCTGGGGGAAAAAGACTTAGGTGGATTTGAGCCACGACTGTCCCCAATTGATCCTTTGAAGGAGAGAGCCTACAAGGAGATGGAGGGTGTGGTGAAAAAGAAGAGGAGAGTGAGGAGGAGTAAAGAGGAGCCTGCCTTGAAGAGAAGGAAGGAGGCGACGACGGAGCAAACCCCTCTGACGGGGGAGGCAGAGGGGACCCCTAAAATGGGGCTGGAGGAGGCGGCCAAAGAGGCAGAAAGGTGGGCGACTGGCCTTGGGGATCAAATGCAAAGTAGTGGGGTCGGCGCTGAGCCAAGGGTAGAGCCAAGGGAAAAGCCACAACCACAGGGGGGTGTGGCATCCCAAGGAGAGGGATAGAGGCCTGGGTTGAAGACCGCCTTCTACCACGTTCCTGCGGTATCTGGACGAGTGAAAGGGGAGGGAAGAGAGGTCAGGATGGCTGTAGACCGCCTCGTGGGGGTGGTGGAAGACGCAGCCGTTCGTTCAGTGGCTGACTATACTGAGGCTGAGCTGATGAAGGAGTTGTGCTCAGTCCAGATGGAGGCGGCTGCCTTAGCAGGGGCCCTGTTGAATAAGGCAGCAGTGGCAAAGGGCGAATTGAGGAGGGAAAGGGAGAGGTTGGGACAGGTGGAGGTCCAACTTGAAAATTTCAAGAGGGAGAGCGTGGGTTGGAGGAGGGCTGCGCGAAGTACGTGTACCAAGGGGTTGGAGGAGTCGCAGAAGGCGAAGAATATGGAGGTGTTGGCGATCGTGCAGCGCAATGTTGCCGCTCGAACTCATGCTGAGCTGCACGCAGTCAAGTTGGAGCTAGAGGACGAATGCCACAATGTAGTGTCGCTCGAGTTCCAGCTAGCTGGCGAGCAGAAGAAGCTGGGGGACGCTTAAAAAGCCTGCACGGTCGCCACTGAGCGGTTTGAAGAGGCTATGACCAGCAATGAAGATCTGCGCGCCCAACAAATCAAAGAAAATGATAAGGTAGACCTGAAGATTACTGGGCTGCAGAAGGAGCTGGAAGATGAGCGTGCGAAGGCAATGGAGGAGAAGGCGAGATTGGAGAAGGAGTTGGAAGAAGAAAAGACCAAGGCAGCCTCTGAAAGGGCAGCATACCCGACCTGTACGTCGCTGCAGTGAAGCAATTCAAGGGGTCTGCTGACTTCTAGATGGCGATCGATGCCGCGATCGCCAGTAACTTGGCGCGAGAGGGGGCTGGGGGGGCTGGCCCGTCGGGAGCGACTGCTGGGGGCAAGAGTGAAGCAGAAGTGATCCAGAGCTTCCAGCGGTCGGACTTCTACAAACACGAAATGGCTGAGTTCTAGGACAGCAGGTGGAAGATGTTCAAGCGTAAAGCGGAAGAGCTGTTCCCAGACTTAGACTTAAGCGGTGTCAAGATTGACGATGATGACGTGGCCCAAACCCCTCTAGACGAGGGCGTTGAAGAAGAAGACCTTGTGTCAAGTGAGGAAGAATGATAGAAGTGGACAAAATTTGTAGTTAGAGTTTTTGTTGTTTCTTTTGTTTTTTTTTTTTTTTTGAATGACTGTAATGAACTTATGTGCAAGTTTGTAAATAAATAAAATTTTGAGTCTTGTTTCCATGCTATTGCTTTTGTTTGTGCGTCTGAAATGAATGAGAATGGTGACTTGTATAAGGCTTATGTATAAATCATTGTGAAGCACGAAATGTAAGGAAAACTCATTGTAAAGTGAAGTTTAAAATGTAAGGCAACCTCAAAGTAGAGTTTCTGTAAGGAAAACTCAATGTAAAGTGGAGTTTACTTGAAAGAAAAATTCAATGCAGAGTGAATGTAAGAAAAACTCAATGCAAAGTGAAGCTTAACTTGTAAGAGTGTTAAAGATGCGAAGTTTGTGAATCCCAAACCAGCAAGGAAAAAGTCTAATTTGGAAAACGTTGGACTGGAATTTGACTAAGTATGGCCATTATGCTTACGATCATGAAGTTGCAATGGTGGCTCGGCCCGGCTGAGGCTTGAAGTAACTCGGTTTGGACGAACGCTTCATGCTCAGTCTGGTTGAGGCTTTTTGTGCTCGATCTGGCTGAGGCTTTAAGTGACTCGGTCCGGCCGAGCTCTTCATGCTCAGTCTGGCTGAGGTTTTTTGTGCTTAGTCTGGCTGAGGCTCTAAGTGACTCGGTCTAGCCGAGCTCTTCATGCCTAGTTTGGCCGAGGCTTTTTGTGCTCAGTCTAGCTGAGGCTCTAAGTGACTCGGTCTGGCCGAGCTCTTCATGCTCAGTCTGGCTGAGGCTTTTTATGCTCAATCTGGCTAAGGCTTTAAGTGACTCAGTCTAGCCGAGCTCTTCATGCTCAGTCTGGCTGAAGCTTTTTATGCTCAGTCTGGCTGAGGCTTTAAGTGACTCAATCTGGCCGAACTCTTCATGCTCAGTCTGGTTGAGGCTTTTTATGCTCAGTCTGGCTGAGGCTTTAAGTGACTCGGTCTGGCCGAGCTCTTTATGCTTAGTCTGGCTGAGGCTTTTTATGCTCAGTCTAGCTGAGGCTTTAAGTGACTCGGTCTGGCCGAGCTCTTCATGCTCAGTCTGGCTGAGGCTGCAATCAAAACATTATTGGAATATCACAGATAACTGATAAATAAGCTTGTTGTCATATAAAGTGTAGCCCATTGGAACATAAGTTTACACCATATGAGGGGAAAATGAGAACATTCAAATGTACAGATTGTCAAAAAGAACATACAGCAATTGGGCAATAAAAATATAACTTTCATTGAAAATAACGCTTCAAATGCTCAACGTTCCAAGGATGGGAGAGGTCTCGACCTTCCATGTCTTGAAGTTGGTAAGTGCCCGGTTGTGGTCTGGCTTTCACAACGTAGGGTCCCTCCCACTTGGCTGCCAGTTTGCCCTCAGTCGGATTTTTGGTGGCAAGAGTTACTTCTCGCAAAACAAGGTCCCCCTGGGCGAATTCCCTCGGTTGTAGTGTGTTCTCATTTTCTGTTGGTATGAGGCCTGTCTGACAGCGGTGGTTTCTCGGAGCTCTTCAAATAGGTCTAGGTCTGCCCGACACAGTTCTTCGGTCAGTTCTGGATTCGGATGTAGAACCCTTGGGGTAAGAAAACCGACTTCCACTGGGATGACTGCCTCAGTGCTGTATGTTAAGCGAAAGGGGGTCTCCCCAGTGGGAGTTCGAGCAGTAGTGCGGTAAGCCCAGAGTACATTGGGTAATTCCTCAGCCCAAAGTCCCTTAGCCGCTTCCAGCTTGGTTTTGATGATCTTCAGGAGAGAACGGTTAGTGACCTCAACTTGGTCATTGACTTGGGGATAACCTGGGGAAGAGAAGCATGACTGGATTTGGAGTTCTGCACAGAATTTCCTAAACTTGGCGTTGTCGAATTGTTTGTCGTTGTTGAAGACGATGGCTTGAGGAATGTCGAACCTGCATACGATTAACTGCCAGATGAATCGGGTTGTGTTCCGCTCAGTAATGGTAGCAAGGGGTTCTGCTTCCACTCATTTAGTGAGGTAGTCGATGGCGACAATTGCGAATTTGGTTTGGCCTCGGCCAGTGGGCAATGGGCCGACCAGGTCAATCCCCATTTGGCGAATGGGTAGGGGCTGCAGAGTGTGATCAATTCTGTAGGAGGAGCATGGGGGATGTTGGCAAAACGCTAGCACTTATCACATTTTTGCACGAAGTCTGTCGCATCCTGATTAAAAGTAGGCCAGAAATAACCAGTGCGAAGTATTTTGTGAGCTAGAGACCGAGCGCTTGAATGATTACCACAGATACCCTCATGGATTTCCCTCATCACATAGGTTGCTTGAGCGGGATTGAAGCATCTGAGGTATGGGCGTGAAAAACCACATTTTTATAAGAGGTTGTCAACAAGAATGTAGTTGGACGACCGGGCCCTGACTTTGGCGGCCTACTGTTTGTCGTCTGGAAGTTCCCCAGTTGTCAGATACAGAAAGATGTCTGTCGCCCATGGGATAGGTTCATCTTGGAGGAAGTGGACTTCCTGCAGGTTAGAGAAGATGGCCGGGTGGGACAGGTATTCGAGGCGGACACCGTGGTTGAGGTCTGACTGGTCTGCAGAAGCCAATTGGGCCATCTCATCTGCCTTGGAGTTTTCAGCCCGAGAGATGTGCTTGATGTGGAAGGTATTGAAGAGGCGAGCAAGGGGGAGAGCAATATCCCTATACGTCTACATGGTGTCCTCCTTGGCGTCTAATTCTCCCGTAATTTGCCCGACGATAAGCTGGGAATCGCTGAACACCCGGATATGGCTGACACCGATGTCTCTGGCTAGGCGAAGACCTGCTATCAGTGCCTCATATTCGGCCTCATTATTGCTTGCATCGAACAGGAAGCGGAGAGCACATTTGAAATAACCACCATCAAGGGCGGTGAGGATGAGACCAGCCCCACTGCCTTCTTTACAGGATGATCCGTCGACGTTGAGGTTCCAAGAATGGGGGTCTTCTGGCTCGGTAGGGGTTGGTAGGGGTGAAGGGGTTGTGGCTGGGGTGAGGTTAGTGAATTTCAAGATGAAGTCGGCAACAGCATGTCCCTTAATTGCTGTCCGAGGCCGGTAAGAGATATCAAACTGGCTGAGTTCGACTGACCATTGCATAAACCTGTCGGAAAGCTCTGGTTGTTGTATTATCTTCTTCAACGGTTGGTCAATAAGGACCACTATGGAATGGGCTTGGAAGTAAGGGCGGAGTCGCCTGGAGGCGGTGACCAAGGCCAAGGACATTTTTTCTAACAACGGGTAGTTCTGTTCCGCCCCCTAAAGAGCCCAACTGATGTAGTAGACCGGTCGCTGGACAGAGCTGTCTTCCCTGACGAGTGCTGCACAAACTACAGTGTGTGACACGACTAGATAGAGGAAGAGGGGTTCGCCCGTGATGGCTTGAGAAAGTAGGGGGATTAGCCATGCACTGTTTCAACTGTTGAAAGGCCTCTTCAGATTCTGCCGTCCATTCAAAAGTTTACCGAAGGACTTTGAAGAAGGGGAGGCACTTATCTGTTGCTTAGGAAATGAATCTGTTGAGGGCGGCCACTCGGCCAGTAAGCTTCTGAACCTCCTTGACTGTTCTGGGTGACTGCATTTTGGTTAAGGCCTTAATCTTTTCGAGGTTAGCCTCGATGCCCCGCTGACTGACCATGAATCCCAAAAAATTTCCAGATCCTACACCGAAGGCACATTTTTCTGGATTAAGCTTCATCTGGTACTTTCGTAGGGTGGCGAAGGTTTCTCGCAGGTCGGCCAGATGATCGGTGGAGAGCTTGCTCTTGACCAGTATGTCATCGACGTATACTTCCATGTTCCGGCCTATCTGATGATGGAAGATGGCATTGACCAACCGTTGGTAGGTGGCCCCGGCATTCTTCAACCCAAATGGCATCACATGGTAATGGTAGGTGCCTCGATCAGTGATGAAGGAGGTGTGCTCCTAGTCAGATGGGTGCATTAATATTTGGTTGTATCTAGAGAAGGCATCCATGAAACTGACCATTTGATGACCGGCCGTGGCGTCGACCAGCAGATCTATGCGAGGGAGAGGGTGGTTGTCTTTGGGGCAAGCTCGGTTGAGGTCGAAGCAGTCGACACAAAGTCGCCATTTACCATTGTTTTTAAGAACCAGAACCACATTCGACAGCCATCTGGGGTAGTCCACATTAGTGATAAACTGTGCCTCAAGGAGTTTGTCTACTTCAGAAGCAATAAGGTTATTGCGTTCCAGGTGAAAAATGCGTTGCTTCTGGCGAATAGGTCAGAAATGGGGCTCAACACTGAGACGGTGGCTGATGAAAGAGGGATCAATACCCGGCATATCGGAGTGAGTCCAGGCAAACACGTCGTTGTGTTCAACCAGGAGGGCAGTGATGTCAGCCTTGGCTTGGGGGGATAGTTGGCTGCCGATCTTGGCGGTTTTGGCCGAGTTAGTGGGGTCGACCAAGACTTCGACGAGCTCCTCCACTGGTTCCCCTCTGACGAGTCCTTCAATGATCATAGCCTCCTTTAGCTTGACTTCTTTAAGTGAGGCGACATAACATTCTCTTGCCACGGTCTGCTCTCCCCTCACTGTTCCGACCCCAAGATCGGTGGGGAACTTGATGGCGAGGTGGTAAGTGGATATGATAGCTTGGAAAGCATTTAGGGCAGTGTGGCCAAGGATGATGTTGTAGGCAGAGGGGCAGTCAACAACAAGGAAGGTGAGCAACTTTGTGGTCTGCCTCGGGTACTCGCCAATTGTGATAGGAAGATCGATGGAGCCAATGGAGGTCACCCGGTTACCAGTGAAACCGACCAAAAGGGTTTGGAGGGGAGACAGACTTTCTTCTCCAATCTTGAGCTGGCGGAAGCAATTGAGGAAGATGATGTCTGAAGAGTTACCGTTGTCGATGAGAACCCGTCTGACCTTGTAATTGGAGAGGAGGGCGAAAATGACGAGAGGGTCGTCGTGAGGATAACGAATGCCTGTACAGTCAGCGTCCCTAAAGGTGATAGGCTCGGTCCACTGCCTGGGGTGCTTGGAGGGTCGGTCCAACGTGGCAACTTCTTTGTCTGGGCCCTGCCTTATTTTCCTGAGTTCTGCCCGCTAAGCCGACCGGGATGGTCCTCCACAAGCAAGCCCACCGGAGATAACTCTGATTTCTCCAACAGGTGGGGCGGGGTTACCTTGTGCCCGAGGTTGCTGTGGAGGGCAATCATGACCTTGGTTAGGCTGTGCTGGCGATTGGGGAAGGGTGCACCGGCGGTTGTTTCTGATGGGTTCAGTCCGCTGCCTCTGCTGAGGGCAAGTATCCGTGAATCGGCTGAGGCGTCCTTGACAAATCAGGCCCTCGACCTGATCTTTGAGGTTAACACACTCCTCGGTATTATGGCCTTGATCCTAATGAAAACGGTAATATTTGGACTGGTCTTTTCGATTGGAAGGAGTCCGTGATGGTTGGGGCCATTTTAGGGGGTAATCTCGTTGGATCTGATGGTGGACTTGTTCCATGGAGAAGTTTAAGGGGGTGTACCGCTCAAACCGGCTGGGCAGTCAGGCTGGGGCCGACCGATCGGTTCTGGGGGGCCGGTCAGTGTACTGAGATGTTTGGTTATTGTACTAGGTATTTCTGGTTTCTGAATCTTTTCTCTTTTCTCTGGGGGTCGGGTTTTTGGTTATAGGATCTTGCCGGGCGGCTAGGGAATCTTCAGCATTCATGTATTTTTGGGCTTTGAAGAGTAGGGCTGCCATTGAGGTCGGGGGGTTTTTAGAGAGAGAGAAAAGGAAGTCAGACGATCACAAACCGGCTATGAAAGCCATGAGGATGACCTTGTCATCGTTTTTCGCTACTTAAAGGGCTTCGGTGTTGAAGCGGGTAACGAAACTGCGTAGCGACTCCCCCTCGGTTTGACGGATGTTGAGGAGTTGGGTTGTCGGACACCGCTGGCGCTGGGCTCTAATGAAATGGCTGAGGAAAGAGTTACTGAGGTGTTGGAAAGTGGAGACGGAGTCTGCTGGCAGTTGACTAAACCAAAGTCGAGCTGACCCCTTGAGTGTCACGGGGAAAGCCTGGCACATGATTTCGTCAGGGAAAGTATGTAGGATCATGTGGGTCCTGTAGGTCTCCAAATGGTCGACCGGGTTCGTCGTACCGTCAAAAGAGTCGATGGTGGGCATTTTGAACTTGGAGGGTAGGGGTTTATCCCGGATGGAGGCAACGAATGGCGAGTTGGCTATGGTAGAGGGTTTATGCTAGATATTCTGCATGACCCCTTGGAGTTGGAGCTTCATGGCTCGGAGTTCTGTGTCCTGGAGAGGAATGTTGTCACCACCGAAGGGCAGCGGGGTTGGACGCTACTGGCCTCTCCTTCAGGGCTTGGTGCCAGGACCGATGGGTGTGGGGGTTGGGGTGGTGGATTTATATGTGGGAGAGGAGGTTGTAAGCCTTCCAAGTTGGGTGGATTAGGCTGCAGGATAATATGGCTTGGGCCTCGTTCTTGGTTAGGGGGAATATCTGGAGGTGGTGGAGGAGGCATAGGAAGGTTTCTTTGGAGTAGAGCATTTATCAGGGCTTGGTTTTGCTCGGCCATGCGGTTAATGCTGTTGGTAAGCTTGATGAAATACTGTGGTGGGTTGTTTGGATTGGGGGGATCGGCTTGGTGGTCGGCAGTGTTATGGTGAGAAGCCATGGATCTAGTCGTGACCATGCACTTTGATGGGTAGTAAGAAAGGGTTATTAGGACGGGGTTTCCGGCGACAATGAGCACAACTAGCGCACGGAGCAAAACTTTCCCACAGACGGCGCCAACTGATGATACAGTTCGTGATGATAGAATAGGTCGAACTGATCCACGCTCCTTAAGCCTATGTCCGAGTGACCAAGCCTACCTGAAAACCTGCACAAGAGTTCAACGAGGAACGAGAAGTCCCCCAGCGAACCCTCCGACGAGCAAGTTAGAGAGAAAGAGGTGGAGTGTAGAGATGGAGTAGTGATAAAAAAGCTTAACCTTCTTCTTGTCTTCAACGTCTGCTTATATCCTCTGGTAATCATTTCGTTGTCCCTTCCGACCTGTCACCTTGGCTGAAAGTCTATGCTGTAACTTACCTTGTTCAAGGTGAGGGCGCGCTATCCCGACGGAGAGGAGTTATCGTAATAAATGTTGTAAGGGGCCTCATTAATGGCGATGTGCCGTGGCAATAACTTTGCAGATCTTTGTCTGCTGATGTGGCTTGCCCTTCTCTCGCCACGTGTCTTGATGTCATTGGTTCTTATTGCTATGTGGGGCTTTGGCAGTACTGGGCTTCGGCAGTGCTGGGCTTCATTAATTGGATTATGTATTAGGCCCTAAGTGGTGGGCATGAGTTGTTCATAGTGGACTATAACCTTTATGGGCTTGCCCATGTCAAAAAAAAAAAAAAAATCATTAAAAAAATGTTAAAAAAACCAGTTCAAAGCAATATTCCCTTGTTGAGAATAAATTAATGTTCCAAGTTTCAACAAATACTAAACCTAATTTGAAACAATTGCAATGTTGGTTTAGACTTTGTTGAATGTTGATGTCTCCATCAAAGTAGGTTTACCACCACCACCCCACACCCCCCCCCCACACACACACACGTATACTTTGTGTGTGGGTGAAAATCTGACCACACTGCCCGTTTAGTGATCAGCTGGAGAGCACAAGCAGAATAGATGGCTTAAGCAACCTGAAACAGAAAGAAAAAGCTCCGGCGGTGGTTCTTCCACCCGGGGGCACTCCGACGATGAAGTCAGTATATCTCTCAAAGATAATCAAGTACTAAACTGAATACTCAAAGTATAAATTACATACCTTAGACCCACGGGGGTGCCTCTCTTTTATAATATACTCAATCCAAGTCCCACTAGAAGTATGACTTCTATGAACTCCAATTTACTGTTTACTCTGGACTCTTCAAGAGATAAAGATAAACTCCCTAAGAGCTTTATCCTTATCTTGGTTAAGTCCCCTCTTTGCCTTAGGACTCTTGCCTCTTATCTCGGATTCCGATATCTTCGGAGATGACCTCGGCTTCTCCGAGATTACCTCAGCTTAACTACCAGGGCACGTGGCACCTCGGCTGACACGTCGGCGTCACCATGCCGCGTGTTGGTATTCAGAAAATACATCCCCACAACTGCCCCCTAGGTTCTATTACCTCGGCATTCTGAGGTGATGGAATCTATTCCGAAATTTTGTTACTTCTTTTCTGAGTAATGGCTCAAAAAAAACTGTTTAGCCAAGATTATCTACTTTCAGCCGACGTGTTCTCTTCGGAGAACGAGGCTTCGGTCGTACTCTCCCATGCGCATGAGCTGTCATGCATATCTAACCGTTCTTTTCTACGTGCTTTTTTTTTTCATTGGAGCGTGTCTGAGAAGCGCCTGGAAGCTGTCTGTTCGTTCGTCTTGCGCCATCTGACGCGTGCGTTACCCTAGGCGTAATGATTGCCCTAATTTTTCTGCCCTAATTTTTCCGCCGTTTCAAATTTTTGACAAAACTCTTTTTTGCCTCTATCTTTTCTTCACTTTTTCATTCCGTCTTCTTGCTCTTTCTCTCTCTGAAAGCTCATTTTTCTTCGAATCTGCCATCGCCTCAATCTCTCTTCTGGAATTGCTTTTAATCCCTCATTCTTGCAAAGCCTTCTTTGCTGTTGCAACCGGTTTCTGGGTTCGGCGAGCATTGCCTCGGCTTCATTTGTCCTGGTAAGACCCTTTTCTTGAATTCTTTTATTCTCTTTATGTGCTTCTGTCTGTCTGTTGCCATTACTGATCTTTGTTCGAGGTCTTGGATTTATTTGTATCTTGAATTTGTGGCTTTACCTTGAACTTCTATGCTTTTTCATCATTCTTTTTGCCGCTGTCCTTGATTTTTTCCTGTATCTCTATTGTTTCTGAGAACTATACCTCTGTTCTTGAATCTGAAACTTCGTCTTTGTTTTCTCTTTTTTGTATCTGCCCCAGATCTGTGCCCTCGAGCTTTATCTTCATACTCCATAGATTTGGGATTTGTCTGTAGAACCCTTAATTTTAGGGAAACCTGAAAAACGCCCATCTTCTGAAACATATTCCTCTTAGTTTAAGCCGACATAATGGGTATGTGGAGGCATAGGGTGAATACCCCAACAAAACTTGAATACTTTAGGCAAGAATTCTCTATCCCAGCCGACGTTCATCTTAAGCTGGCTGGGGATAATGATACCATCGTGCCCACAGACCATACAATGCCTTTTCCAATAGTTGCTTTTACCGAATGTGGACTTCGGCTTCCACTTGATCCCCTTTTTCGTCAAGTTCTTCATTTCTATAAGCTGAACCCCATGCAACTTACTATCAATTCCTATAGGGTAATTAACGGTATCATTGCCTTAGCTAGGCAAGAAAACCTTAGAATCACCCTAGCCGACCTTCAATATTGTTATACCATGTGCCCTCTTGATCTGAAGGATAGGGGTTTTGTCTATTACCTTAAGCCGAGATCCACTCAGTACAAAATTATAGCCGACCTCCCAGACTCCAACAAGGGGGCTGGAGATGATTTTCTCATTACTCTGGAAATTGGGAATTTGGCCCAGATGAAGATGTCCACCTCTACCCTCTTCCTCGAACAATTACAAAGGGCAAGAGTAAGAGCCCTGAGTCAACACTTAGTTGTTTTTTTTTTAAGATTTGAATACTTTTTGTTTCTGACGTCTGTTTCTTTGCAGATCTTCATCAGCCACCGAAAAATTTTCGCCAATCCTTCTTCCCAGGAACAGATCTGAAAACACTTCTTGGCCTTCCAATCCATAAACAAAAAGCCCCAGTATTACTAAACTTCATCCCTACATACAAATCCACTTTACCCGACGTTCCAAGAAAAAGGAAGAAGAGTCTTTCTCCACCCACAGCCACAACCTTAACTGCTTCTACATCCCGAACAGATCAAGAGTCCACATCTAACCCAGCCGATCTTCCATCAACTTCGGCCCCCTACTTAATACCATTTCCTGAACGTAAACGCCGACGAAGGCTTTAAAGACTGCCGAAATGGTTCGTCCAAGGCCTGTCGTCCAAGACCTTCTCGCCGACCTTCCAACTGACGCTGAAGCCGCACCAACGCAATCAATGCTCCCACCCAAACCAAAGAGAGTAAAAAAGGCTCAGCCTAAGGCCAAGGCTACAGATGCCGAGGCTGAGGATGCTTTGCCGATTTCTAAACTAGCAGAAAGCAAAAAATCAGCCTCTACTTCAACCAAGAGGTCTGCTGAGGGCCAACCCTCAGGATCTACACAAACAAAGAGGCCAAGGTCATCGTTTGCAACGACCTCGGCTTCGAAGAAACCCGACGTCCCCTGGGCCCCTGATCTATCCCTGGAGGATAGGCCCATTATGGCTAGTGAAAGTGCTGACGACATTAATGTTGCTGTCGCCGTTAGCACTGCTCTTCTTCTACCAAATGACTTGGAGCGAAATGGCAAACTTAGTGAGTATGAAAATTACGCTCTTATGCTCCAACACTCCGCTCAAGTAACTATTTCTGTTTGTACTTGTGATTTTTTCTTCCATTCTTCACTGAGAGTACTATCTCACATTTCTGTTTTTCTGCAGGCCATTCAGCATGCCCATTCATTTTCAATGCAATCCTTTGAAAATCGTCAAAGGTTGGTTGATATGAAAAGGGAAGCATCTTCTATGAAGAGAGAGATCAAGTCCCTTGAAGCAAAAATGAAAAAACTGGAGGATCAAGCCGAGGCTGCAACTAAAGTTCAAACTTTAGCTCTTGAGAAGGCCGAAGCTGCTGAGGCCGTTAGAAAAGTTGCTGAGGCCGAGAAAAGAGAGGCCGAGGTTCAGAAGGCCCAAGCAGAGAAAGAACTCCAGCAAGCTCTGGCCACCAAAGAGGCCGAAATCAAAGAGGCCGATGAAAAGGCCTATGCCCAAGGCATGGCCGACGTTGCAGAAGACTATAAGCTTCAAGTCAGGCAGGCATGCAACAGGGGATTTTCCCTTGGTTGGATGTCCTTGATAAAGAAGCTTGATCTTCCTGCTGACTCGCCATTGCGCCAGGCTGACGCTATTCCTTTACCATTTCCTCCACCTCCTCCTGAAGGTGAATCAGAGTCTGAGGCCGATGCCGTGGATGAAGATGAAGAAAAAGATGATGGTGAGGCCTTGGTGAGAAAACCCAAGGATGCTGCCAAAGCCAAGTCCCCTCCTCATGTTGAGCAGGTTATGGACTTAACTTTGGATGAGGAGGGTGATGAGGTTGAGGGGGCACCCAAGGAGACTGCCACTGGGCAGCTATCGTCCAATCTTCTCTTGGTAGAAAGAAGTGTTGAGTCAACAATCGCTGAGATTGATGCCGAGATAGAAGCGGAGAAAGTGGCCGACGAGGTACCACCAGAGTCGTCCGAGGTCCCAGTCCCTGCAGTGGCTAATACTGAAGAATCTTAAAAAAAAATTGTCCTTTGTACTTTTTTCCTTCTTTTTTCTGTTTTTTTGTGATTTGTACTTTTTTACTTTCTGGATAATGCAAAACTCTTTCTTTTGGCCGACGTGGTTTCTTCAATATGTAACTGCAACAGTTCTTCCTCTGGATGTTTTAATCTTGCGATATTCTGTTGACTGCTTTTGCATAGTCTTGTATTTAGAAAAAAATTTTGCATGTTGCTTCCTTTGTGCAATCTTCTCGGGGTTACATACCTCGGGTATAATCATGAAACTTTTACTTCGGCAAGATACTGTCCTGCAATCTTTTCATAAATTTCAACAAGTATTAAATGGTAATCTTAGTCTTACCTACTTGTAAATTGCTACAAATTTCAACAAGTAATGAACAATATACTCAGCCTTTATTTTAACCTGTAACTTTCTGTATACCTCGACGGGTGATCATATGTCGGCTTAACATAAACTTGTAAATTGCTACAAATTTCAACAAGTGTTAAGTGTCTTCCCTAGGGTTTAAACAACCCACATACTGCTATGAGAACTTAAGCAATAACCTCGGCCTATCTTCGACTTGTAAATTGCTACAAATTTCAACAAGTGAATATAAGGAATCAGCTTAATTCCAACTTGTAACTTGCTACAAATTTCAACAAGTGAATTAAGGAATAACATCGGCTTAACTTCAACTTGTAAATTGCGACAAATTTCAACAAGTGAAGATAAGGAATCAGCTTAATTCCAACTTGTAAATTGCTACAAATTTCAACAAGTGGATTAAGGAATAACATCGGCTTAACTTCAACTTGTAAATTGCTACAAATTTCAACAAGTGAAGATAAGGAATCAGCTTAATTCCAACTTGTAAATTGCTACAAATTTCAACAAGTGAATTAAGGAATAACATCGGCTTAACTTCAACTTGTAAATTGCTACAAATTTCAACAAGTGAAGATAAGGAATCAGCTTAATTCCAACTTGTAAATTGCTACAAATTTCAACAAGTGAATTAAGGAATAACATCGGCTTAACTTCAACTTGTAAATTGCTACAAATTTCAACAAGTGAAGATAAGGAATCAGCTTAATTCCAACTTGTAAATTGCTACAAATTTCAACAAGTGGATTAAGGAATAACATCGGCTTAACTTCAACTTGTAAATTGCTACAAATTTCAACAAGTGAAGATAAGGAATCAGCTTAATTCCAACTTGTAAATTGCTACAAATTTCAACAAGTGGATTAAGGAATAACATCGGCTTAACTTCAACTTGTAAATTGCTACAAATTTCAACAAGTGAAGATAAGGAATCAGCTTAATTCCAACTTGTAAATTGCTACAAATTTCAACAAGTGAATTAAGGAATAACATCGGCTTAACTTTGCCTGAGTTTGATATGTCTTCAATAAACATCCATGCATAACTTTATCAATCGAACATGTTGAAAGGATTCTGAAAAGACTTTATTGATAATATCGGCCAAACAATGATGTTTATCTAATGATAGAAAAATTTCAAATTACAAGTATTCCAAGGTCTGGGCAATGCTTTGCCCTCATTGTCCTCAAGCCGATATGCTCCATTGCCTAATACTGAAGTAACTCTGTAGGGTCCTTCCCAGTTTGGGCCAAGCTTGCCCTCCCTGGGATCCTTCTTATTCCCGACGACTTTTCTTAGGACTAGGTCGCCAACTTGAAAATCTCTTGGATTAACCTTCTTGTTGTAAGCTCTGGCAAGCTGTTGCTGGTATACTGCGAGCTGAATTGCAGCTTTCTCTCTTCGTTCTTCCAATAAATCCAGGTCTCGGGCTAAGAGTATGTCATTGGTGCCATTCTCTACTCCCTGGGTTCTGATCCCTGGGATGCCGATCTCTAATGGGATGACTGCTTCTGTGCCATAGGCCATGGCAAAGGGGGACTCTCCTGTTGATCTTCTCGGCGTAGTCCGATATGCCCAAAGTACGTTGGGCAATTCGTCCACCCACTTTCCTTTTGCTGCCTGGAGCCTCTTCTTTATTCCATCCAGGATTACTTTGTTGGATGCCTCTGCTTGCCCATTGCTTTGAGGAAAACTTGGTGTTGAGAAATAATTCTTGATCTTGAATTTTGCACAAAAGTTTTTGATAAGTTTGCTGTCGAATTGTGTTCCGTTGTCGGCAACTATTGCTCTTGGAATCCCAAATCTGGTGATTATGTTTCTCCAAATAAAATTCTTGACATCCACATCTCGGATTTTGGCAAGAGGTTCTGCCTCTATCCATTTTGTGAAGTAGTCTGTTGCTACCAGCAAGTATTTTCTTTGCCCAGTTGCTTGGGGAAGTTGTCCAACCAGATCCATGCCCCATTGGGCAAACGGCCAAGGGCTGGATACTGGGTTTAGGTCGGCAGCTGGCTGATGTATTAAAGGTGTAAACTTTTGACATTGCTCACACTTCTTAACATAGGCTTCGGCATCCTTTTGCATGTAGGGCCACCAATACCCCTGGGTAATGGCCCTGTGGGCTAACGATCTGCCCCCAGCATGGCTTCCACAGATTCCTTCATGAATCTCGTAAAGAAAATCTTCAACCTGCAAAGGGTGTACGCACCTTAAAAGTGGTCCAGTGAACGACCTCCTGTAGAGATGACCTTCCGCTGTTAGGCTGAATCTGGCCGATTTCAGCCTTATTTTATGTGCTTCTTTGTGGTCTTCTGGCAGCTTCCCCTCTTTTAGGAATGCAATGATTGCATCCATCCAGCTTGGTCCAAAGCCCACGCACATTGCTTTCTGTTCGGTGCTCTGTTTATCTATGCTCGGGGCCGACATGTAGTCGATCATAATTGTCCTTGTTTTTCCAGTTTGAATTGAGCTGGCCAGGTTGGCTAACGCGTCGGCGTGGGTGTTGTCATCTCGGCTAACTTGGAGTAATCTGCAGTTCTGGAATAGGGCTGCCAGTCGGATGACTTCCTTTGCATATGCCGACATTCTTTCGTCTCTGGCTGTAAATTCTCCTGTTGACTGGTTAACAATCAGTTGTGAATCACAAAAAACAATTACCTCGTCTGCCTCTGCTGCTGCTGCTAGCTTTAGCCCTGCAATTAATGCTTCATATTCTGCTTCATTATTGGAGGCTTTGAACCCCAGACGGATGGACTGTTCTACAATTTCTCCATCTGGAGATATCAGAAGTACTCCTGCTCCTGCTCCCTGGCGGTTTGAACTTCCATCGACGAATAGTTTGAATGAATCACCGATGTAGATGCTGCACGGTCTGAGTTTTTCTTTCTCTTGCTTTTTTGTCTTTGTCTGGGATTCTTTTTGCTTGTTGGGGTGATGCTCATCTTGGCTCGACGGAGCCCGAGGTGTGATGGCTTCAGGTGTGAGTTCTGCGATGAAGTCGGCCAAAACTTGGCCCTTTATTGCTGTTCTTGGCCTGAATTCCAGGTCAAACTGGCCCAGTGTTACTGCCCATTTTGCTATCCTTCCTGTTAAGTCTCCTTGATGTAATAAGGACTTCAGTGGGTGCTCTGTTAGAACCACAATTTTGTGTGCTTGAAAGTAATGGCTCAATTTCTTTGAAGCCATTACCAAGGCTAGCATTAATTTTTCCAGTGGTAGGTATCTTGTTTCTGCGTCAGCCAGAGTCTTACTTACATAGTAGACAGCCTTCTGCTCTCCTTTTTCCTCACGGATTAGCACTGCACTTACTGCGTGCTCAGAGACTGCTAAGTACAAATACAATTCCTCCCCTGGAATTGGGTTAGAAAGGACTGGGGTTGTGGTCAAGTATTTTTTTAGGTCGGCTAAGGCAGCTTCGCATTCTTCTGTCCATAGGAAGTCTGTGGCTTTTTTCACCAGGTTAAAGAAGGGTCTGCACTTGTCTGAGCTTCTGCTGATGAATCGGTTTAGGGCTGCGGCCCTTCCAGTGAGTACTTGAACTTGCTTTGCCGATGTCGGACTCTGTAGTTCCAGGATGGCTTTGATTTGGTCTGGGCTGGCCTCAATGCCTTTTCTTGTTACCAGATATCCTAGAAATTTTCCTGACCCAACTCCGAAGGCACACTTCGAGGCGTTGAGTCGGAGCCGATATCTTTTGAGTATGTCAAAGACCTCTTTTAGGTCGGCAAGATGACCTTCTGATTTCTTGGTCTTTACGACCATGTCATCGATGTAAACTTCTACCGTTTTGCCAATTAGATGTTTAAACATCTTTGTCACTAACCTCTGATAGGTTGCTCCTGCGTTTTTCAGCCCAAAAGGCATTACCTTGTAACAGTACAGGCCTTTCGGGGTGATGAACGCGGTCTTCTCCTCATCTGGTGGGTACATAGCAATCTGGTGGTACCCTCTGTATGCGTCTAAAAAACTCATCCTTTCATGTCCCGAAGTGGCGTCTACCAGTTGGTCGATTTTGGGCAGGGGAAAGCTATCTTTGGGGCAAGCTTTGTTGAGGCTGGTAAAGTCTACACAAACCCTCCACTTGCCATTCTTCTTTTTTACTACTACTGTGTTGGACAGCCACGTTGGGTACTGGACTTCTCGGATGGCCCTGGCTTCAAGGAGTCTATCTACCTCTTCCTCTACTGCTTCGACGTGCATTAACGTCGGCCTTCTGGCTCGTTGAATCACTGGCTTTGCCGATCTGTCGACATTCAGACTGTGGCAGGTGACCTCGGGGTCAATGCCAGGCATTTCATAAGGTGTCCAGGCGAACGCCTCTATGTTTGCCCTTAAAAAATCTTCCAGTTCCTTTTCCTCTTCTCTAGCTAAGCCTGAGCCGAGAAGAAAAAATCATTCTTCGTCGCCCTCCTGGACGAGGATTTTCTTTAGCGCCTCTTCGCTTTTCTCGGCTGGTTCTTTCCCGACATCTTCTAGGACTTCCATGTCCTCATCTTCAACTTCTGCTTTCTTTGGCTCCCGTATACTACAGGTGGATTTTATTGCTGCCATGGAGCAAGTTTTGGCTTGTAGTTGATCCCCTCTAACTTCTTCAATCCCATGCTCTGTTGGGAACCGGAGTAGTTGATGCAACGTTGAGGGAACTGCCCCCATTGCATGCAACCACGGCCTTCCCAAGATGATGTTGTATGGTGAGGGTGTGTCAATTACCAGGAATTCCGTCCTGATCTTCTTAGTACCGGCTTGTACTTCTAAGCTTGTTGCACCCAGTGGCCATGTCGGTGTTCCATTAAAGCCGACCATCGGGCCGCTTGATTGTTCTAGGTCATCGGGGTGAAGGCCTAGCTCTTTGTAACATCTGACATACATGATGTCACAGGAGCTGCCTTGATCTATTAGGATGCGTTTTACTTGGCACTCCCCAACCTGGAGGGATACTACCAAGGCATCATTATGTGGATGTTGGACCAGTTCTAGGTCGGCTTCAGTAAAGGCTATCATTGGCCCTTGGCATTCTTCTGGCCGATGTCTCTTTTCCCCGACTTGGTAGATATGCTGTAAATGTCTTACCCTCTGGGTTTCTCCTCTGACTTCGTTTTCGTTGACCCTTGAGTGGATCACATTAACCACCCTCGGTTCTCCTGCTTGTGGTAGCTGTGCTGGGGGAGGGGGTGCTGCTGGTGCTTGAGGCAACCTTGCCTGCTCTTCCCTTGTTCTGGCCTCATCGACCAGGTCCCTCAGAAGGCCTTGTCTTACCAGGTCCTCCAAGTGTGCTTTTAAGGCTCTGCAACCTTGAGTTGGATGCCCTTCTTCATTGTGGTAGGCACAACGTCTACCAACGTTCCTTCCCATGAATTCCCCCGGTGCTCTTGCCGGAGCCCTGAAATAAGGTTGATTTCGAATCCGATCTAAGATTTTATGGATTGGGATCCGGAATACCGTGGTTACCGCCTGTTTATTTCTTAATTCTATTTCTTGTTTGGTCGGCCCGTTGTTGACTCGGCCTCGCTTTGGCGAGCCGTTTCCTTTTTCTTGTTTCACTTCTTTGTTTCCCGATGTATCTTCTTCGGCCCTGGCGTATTTCTCAATTCTTGCCATGAGTTCTTCCATGCTTTTTGGCAATGTTTTTGCCAAAGACTTCCGTAGTGGGCAGTCATCTTTCAGGCCGTTCTTAAAGGACACGACTGCTACTTCCTGGTTGCATTCGGGTATTCGGTTGAACACCTCGTAGTACCTCTTCGCATAGGCCCTAAGGCCTTCTTCCTTGGTGATTCGTAGAGCCATCAAAGCATCAACCCTCAGGGGTTGCAGCTTGTTGGTCACGAATCTGGCCACAAACATCTCGGCCAAGCCTTCCCATGTCTTTATGCTTCCTTTTGGTAACTTGTGGAACCAATCAGATGCAATTTCCCCAAAGGATGGGGGGAATACTTTGCAGAGCAACGGCTCGTTCCCGCTATATAACGCCATTGAATTCAGGTATAGCCCAACGTGAAAGTTTGGATCTGACTTACCATCATAGATTTGAAACCTCGGCATACTGAATCTTTTGGGTGGTTCGAATTTGTCCAGTTCCACCGAGAAGGCTGTCTTCGGTTTTACTGGGGAGTTTACCTCGGCTTCTGCATTCTGCTGCCTCCTCTTGAGGTAGTCCCTTAAGTCTTCTTTGCTCCTCCCTGGAGCTCGGCTGTCTTTGGATTTTAGTCTTTTTGGTACACTGCTTTCGGCCTCGTGGTGGGGTCGTTTGGATCTTTCTTCATGGGTTGTGTCAAAATGGAGTACTTGCCCCTGAACACGTCGATGTTCTTTGGGGTCTGGATTCTTCATGTGGTGTGTCCTTCGGGACTCTTCTTCCCTCGGCTTTTCCCGTCCGACTTCCCTGGAAGGCCGGTGAGAATGCCTTCCGCTTCTGGTATGCTGAGGGACCTCGGGGATTGTTTTTCTTCCATCCTTCTGAGTGTTGTTCGCCGGCATCGGCGTATCTTGCAGCGGGTATGGTGGCTGCATAACATTATTCTGCATCATAAAGTTGACGACTGACTGGAGGTCCGCCAACTTGTTTGCTAGTTCTTTCACTTCCTCATCCCTCCGTAGGCACCTGTCCCTCCATACCTGGAGGTTATCTTCATTGTAGTACTTTCCTTGGTTTGCTCTTTTTGACGTGTCGCCTTCTGGGATGACGTCATTCTCTCTGTGACCCTGGTCACGGGCTTCTACATTGTGGTTATCTCCTTCGACGTCAAGGTCAATTGGTCTGCCACTCCCAGTGGGAGCGTCATCCCCAATATTTTCCTGCTGTCCGTTACTAGCCATCTATTCTTCCTTCGTTCCCACAGACGGCGCCAAATTGTGTGGGTGAAAATCTGACCACACTGCCCGTTTAGTGATCAGCTGGAGAGCACAAGCAGAATAGATGGCTTAAGCAACCTGAAACAGAAAGAAAAAGCTCCGACGGTGGTTCTTCCACCCGGGGGCACTCCGACGATCAAGTCAGTATATCTCTCAAAGATAATCAAGTACTAAACTGAATACTCAAAGTATAAATTACATACCTTAGACCCACGGGGGTGCCTCTCTTTTATAATATACTCAATCCAAGTCCCACTAGAAGTATGACTTCTATGAACTCCAATTTACTGTTTACTCTGGACTCTTCAAGAGATAAAGATAAACTCCCTAAGAGCTTTATCCTTATCTTGGTTAAGTCCCCTCTTTGCCTTAGGACTCTTACCTCTTATCTCGGATTCCGATATTTTCGGAGATGACCTCGGCTTCTCCGAGATTACCTCGGCTTAACTACCAGGGCACGTGGCACCTCGGCTGACACGTCGGCGTCACCATGCCACGTGTTGGTATTCAGAAAATACATCCCCACACTTTGATTTGAGCAATGAGTACACAAGTGTATTTTTTTTTTGGACATTAGCATCGTGCATGGAAGTTCTTTTATTTCTTAAAACATGTTCTTGTTTCATAGAACATGTTTTTTTTTATTTTGAACCGAGAAAGATTATTGAAGTTTTTTACCGAAAAAAGAATAAATAGTTATAGCTTCTCACTTTTTATTTGGATAGACAATGATTAAAAGAGAATACACCTGTTTTTTTTATTTTACAGGTTTATTACACTTTCTATCTCTAAACAACCGTCAAATTGTCTACTTAGTTCCTTAACTATCGATTGAATCTATTCAGTATCGATTAAATCTATTAAGGTTCTAAAATATTTTATTCAAACATATTTAATCCCTAAAAGGATTACAAAAATAAAATATATGCTTATTAGTATTATAAATTAGAAAAAGACCTACCCAATTAAGATTTTATTAAAGAAAAATCATATATTTTTATTTTGTCTTTAAAAAGTGTTTTATTCCGTTCTGTGTTTAAATTAATATTAGAGTCTGGTTTCTTAGTCTTGTAAATAAATTATATGAATATTAGATATATTGATCATTTAAATAATAATAGAATAAAATAATACTTTAATTAAGTAATAAAAAGAAATTAGCGAAAAATTTAAAAATAATTAATTAGAAATTACAAATGAAATCTAGCATATAATAGTAGATAAAGATAAAGGCAAGCACGTAACCATTGTAGAAGATGAGTAAAAAAATCCTATAGATAAATTGCCCATACCCTTATAAAAGAAATTTACCATAAGGACTGACACTTACTTTTCAATAACAAAATAGGAATTTAAGATTTTTTTGAAATAAAATTTTAACTAAATTGGGTAATTTACTAATTTATAATAACTATGGGCTTATATTTTATTTTTGTAATATTTTTAGGGATTAAATAGATTTTAATTAAATATTTTAGGGATTTAATGGATTCCATAGTAATTTAGGGACTAAATTGATTTTGATTTATATACTTTAGGGACCTAGTAAATACGATCGATAGTTTAGTGACTAAATAGATAATTTGGCGATAATTTACAGATACATAGTGTAATAAACCCTTATTTTAGTTACATTGTATTTAGAGGGCAGTTTAGGTATTATAAATTTTTTTGTAAAGAGTCATTTTGGTTTCTTACCAAATCTCACCACTTTTGGTGAAAAACAAAACTTAAGTTTGGTGTAATTTGTCTTATCACCATTACTCACTTCATTAATTATCTAAGTGATGAAAAATCTCATTCTCTTTATTTCTTTTCTTTTCTCACCAAAACTTTCAATCCAAACAGAGTGTTAGTAACGTTGTGTTTGGATAATAAATTTAGATATAAATTTTAAAAAAAGGGAAAAAAAATAACTCTCCTCCTCATTTGACATTCTTATTTAAATTTATTATCAAAACACATCATAACAATACATTCCATGAATATAATAAAACTCAACTTATTTTAAGATGCAACTTTCAAAATAAGTTTTTTAATTTTTATAGGTCCAAAAACAGAAGCAAAAAACTCAAGTTTTAAAAAAAAATATTATTAACTAAAAAATTATAATAAAACAAAAAGAAGTTTGTTCAAAGTTCTGTTACCCTCACTGAGACAATTGAATTTAGCATTCTATTTTCTTAAAAATAGAATAAAGTCGTGATAAATAGAAAGAAACTAACTAGGGAATGAGATGTTTCAATCTTAAGCCTAATTTGAAACAATTTGGGTGTGTTTGGTAACGTTTACGTTTTCAGTTTATATTTACAAAAAATTTTATAAACTAATTTTATTTATTTTTAGAAAAACATAAACTACAAACACGTTTGGTAATTGACAAAATATTTAAAAAAATTTAAAAATATAAAAAAGAGTGAGAAATGACAAATAGTGGCAAGTGGCGGCAGAAGACATTGGTGGAAAGTGGTGACGGTGGGTGGTAGGTAGCTGGTGGTGGTGGGTGGTGGTGGTGGATGGGTGGGTGACGGTGACGGGTGGTGGGTGGTAGCGAGTGGGTGGTGGTGGTGGCGGGTGGTGGTGGCAGGTGGGTGGCGGATGGCGGGTGGTGGCGAGTAGGTGGTGGTGGTGGGTGGGTGGGTGGTGGGTGGTGGTGGCGGAAGACGGTGGTGGAAAATGGTGGCGGGTGGTGGCTAGTATTGGGTAGTAAAAAAAAAAAACTCAAAACGGAAATACATTTTTTATGTTTTCATTTTTTGACCAAATTTATAAACTGATACCACTGATTTATAAATTAAAAATTTTATCAAATAAATTTTTATTTAAACTTTTTAAATTTTTATAAATATAAATAAAAAATTAAAAACATAAGAGAACTTTACAATTATTATTGGTTTATACTTTACAATGAGATGTTTCAACCGTAAGCCTAATTTGAAACAATTTACAATTATTATTGGTTTAGACTTTTTTGTACATGTCCCATCAAAGTACGCCTGAGTGTGGTTCGTGCACGGAAGTGCTTATGACATTTTTTTTTTTTTTTTTTTTTTAAGGAAGTCTTACATATAAATTTTAATATTTTCTCTATTCCAAAATAATAATTTTTTTAAAAAAATTTAACTTTTTTTTAATAGTACAATTATTACACTTTAAAAAAATTAATTTTTCAAAATTATTCTTTCATAGAATTTTTTTTAGAGAATATTAAAGTCATAATTGTATTTTTTATGTTGTTAATAAATTTTAAAAAATGACAAAATAAGAAATTTATATTATTTTTGTACTCGATTTTTGAAAATGGACTAATGTTTTGGAACAATAAAAAATGAAATAAAAGATTAATATTTTAAGACGGAGGGAGTAGGTACATTTATTGTTTGATAATTTTTGTAAAAATTAATGGTATTTTTTAATCTAATATTATTAAAAAAATCTCAATAATCATTAATTTTTAGTGACAGTTTAAAAATTTTATCACAAAAAATATAACTAATTATAAGTTTAAACGACAGTTTAAAAAAATTCACTAATTTTTAATTTTCAGCGATAGTTTGAAAAAATTGTTGGACCATTTTAATATCTTTTATTTATTTATTTATTTTGTTCATGTATCTTCTTTTGTCTTGTTCATGAATCTTATTTTGTTTGGTGAATGGAGATTCATTGTTTTTTGGTGACCTTTTGTCTTATTCATGAATGGAGATTACTTAGAATTCATGAACTTGGTGATGAGTTAATATTTGGAGACTGTCCCTTGTCTCTAGTTTAATGGTCATTATTATTTTTTAGTGTAAATTATAAGGTTCTAGTGGCCTATAAATAGTTCCTCTCATCTACTCTTTTCTACACAAATTATTTTTCTATACTTGAGATATTACTAGCCAAAGAATGGTATTTTTTTTCTTGATGGAGTTTTGGGTTCACCATCTTGTGCAAAGTAGAGTTGAACCATATGACAAGTGGTCGGGTCATTGTATCTTGGAGGGGACAAATCATAGTTTCATGACTGTTGCATCGGTATTTGGGTTCTTCCTACGTCAGTGGGCTTGATCTCCTTAAAGAAAACGAGATATCCGTAACTCAGCTTGATCTATTTGTATCTCATTTTATTTGCATTATTTATCAATAAAATATAATTTTTCTGGTATTTTTACCAACAATTTAAGGAGATTAACCATGAAACAAGTACCAGAAAAAATCAATGATGAAATTGGAGATCTCAACAAGCCTTTCAAATTCAAGAAAGCTCATTTTAAGAGGTGAAAAGGAAAAAAAAAATTAACCTTAGCCTTTTGAAAGTTACATATGTTCTTACCGAGAAGAATCCAAACAAAATCCCAACTGAGGAGATGAATGATGAAGATTACGAGGCACATGAAGCAAAAGTGGCTTCCTACAATACAGATAAGTATAAATGTTGCTTTTATCTCTTAAATTTTCTTACTGATTAATTTTATGATTATTACTATGACACCACTTACACTTTGTCTTCTATTAATTTTTGGCATGCTCGCTTGTGTCATATTAACAGTAAATATATAGGAATCATGAGTAGTTTAGGATTAATTCCTAAAGTGACAAAAAAATTTGAGAAATGTGAAATTTGCAGTAAAACAAAAATTACCAAGAGGCCTCATAAAAGTATTAAAAAAAATACTAAATTGCTAGAGTTATTTCATATTGCTTTGTATGAGTTTGAAGGAATTTTAACTCAAGGTGGTAATCGATATTTTATCACTTTTATTGATGATTTTTCAAAATACACAAACGTATATTCATTAAAAAATAAAAGTGATGCTTTTAAGAAATTTAAAGAATTTTTTCTTGAAGTGGAAAATTAATTCGATAAAAAGATTAAGAAAATTAGAAGTGATACAGGCCGGGAGTATGAATCTCTTGGATTCAACCCTTTTGTTCAGTCATTTGGAATTATTCATGAGACTACTCCACCATATTCACCTTTATCTAATGGCGTAGCTGAAAGAAAAAATAGAACGTTAATTGACTTGATGAATGCTATACTTATTGATTCAAGTGCTCCCTCAAATATTTGGGGCAAGGCTATTTTGACAGCTTGCCATATAATAAATAGAGTGCAACACAAAAAGACTAAAATTGTACCTTATGAGTTGTGGCGGAGACATAAACCAAATCTAGGTTATTTGAGAGTTTGGGGTTGTTTAGCTTTTGTAAGGCTTACAGATCTTAAACGACCTAAATTGGGTGAACAAGCTACCATTTGTGCTTTTCTTGGGTATGTGTTGCATAGTACAACTTATCGATTTTTTGATATGGAAAATAATATTATTTTTGAATTAGGTGATGCTAGTTTCTCATGAAAATAAATTTCATTTCAAATCTAGAAATAGTGAGGGTCAAATAATTTCTAAAAATATTTTATCCATGCATAGCTCTTCTACTCCATCTTAAATTTTTTAAGAACAAGAAAATTTTCAAATCTAACTAAGAAGGAGTAAACGAGCTAGAGTTGAAAAAGATTTTGGCCTTGACTATTATCTTTACAATGTAGAAGAAATTTCTCTTACGGTGCAAAAAGTTTTATCATCACCAGATATTATTTTCTAGAGAGAGGCTGCAAATGATGAGATAGATTCACTACTTTCAAATAAAACATAGAAACTAGTGGATTTACCTCTAGGTTGTAAAATTATTGGGTGTAAATGGGTCCTTCGTAAAAAACTTAAACCGGATGAAACTATAGATAAATATAAAGCGAGACCTGTCGCTAAAGGTTTTAAGCAACAAGTTGATCTTGATTTCTTTGATACTTTTTCTCCGGTTACTAGAGTTATATCCGTTGGATTGTTGATAGCAGTGGTTGCAATTCATGATTTAAAAATTCTTCAAATTGATGTAAAAACAGCATTTTTAAATGGAGATCTAGATGAGGAGATTTACATAGACCAACCCGAAGGTTTTGTAGAGCCTGGCCAAGAAAGCAAGGTGTGTAAACTAACTAAATCCCTTTACAGTTTAAAACAAGCTCTTAAACAGTGACATGAGAAATTTGATTCTTGCATGCTTGAGAATGGCTATAAGACTAATGAATGTGATAAGTGCATATATTATAAGACTTGTGAGAATGCACATGTGATTATTAGCCTATATGTGGATGATCTACTTATCTTTGACTCTAATTTGCATATTATAAGTAAGACTAAAAATATGCTTAATAACCACTTTGTTATGAAAAATCTTGGTGAAACCAATTTTATTTTAGGAATTAAAATTATCAAGACTAAAGATGGCATTTTTCTTAATCAGTCGCATTATGTTGGGAAAATTTTAAAGAAATATAATTTTCTATACTGTAAACATGTTGCTACTCCTTTTGATGCAAGCATACATTTATCTGTTGTAACAAATGAAAAAGAAGTGATTAATCAAAAGGAATATGCTAGCATAATTGGTAGTTTGAGATATGCTACTGACTATACTTGACCTGACATTGCGTATGTTGCTGGAGTACTTAGCAGATTTACTAGCAAGTTAAGTCGAAATCATTGGCTAGCTGTGGGAAGAATTATGAGATATTTATTTGGTACCTAAAATTATGGTTTGTTTTATAACAAGTATCCTGTGGTACTTGAGGGATATAGTGATGCCGATTGGAACACTTTGTCAAGTGATTCTTTCTCTACCTCAAGTTTTATTTTTATCTTGGGTGGTGGTGCTATATGTCGGAAGTCTAAAAAATATACTATAATTATTAATTCTACAATGGAAGTTGAGCTTATAGTATTAGCTTCAACATGTGAGAAAGCGAATTGGTTGAGAGATTTGTTATATCAAATCCCTTTTTGGGAAAAACCAATTCTTCATGTGTTAATTCGTTGTGATAGCACTGCTGCTATTGGTAGAGTGAACAATCATTTTTATAATGATAAATCCAGACCTATTCTAAGGAAATACACTAATGTGAGATCCTATTTAAGTAATGACATCATAATTGTGAATTATGTAAAAAAATCTTGTGATAATCTTGCAGATCCGTTAACCAACGCCTTGGCGAGAGATAGGGTCTGGAATACATCAAGGGAGATGGGTTTGAAGTCTATAAAATCATAAACCATGTATGAGGATATCAACCTAGGGACCAGAGATCCTGTAATTATGTTCAATGGGAAGAACGAATCATATGGTGGTAGTAAAAAATGCACTCTTTAATATTTTGTTGTCCATCACTGTGATGTAAGTGCATTTGTCCTGTAATGTTTGAGGATTGAGTATTTATACTCTTAATGAAATTCTGTAGCTCTTGTTGAGTGGGGTGTGTAAATTACAAGAACATCCTTGACAAATTTCACCTATGTGAGCATAAAAGTGAGGTCGCTTTCTATGAGAATAAGGCTTATTTTCAAATATGCTCATGAAAACTGGGATAGGCACAAGGCCGTAATGTGTTGGCTATTAAAAGCTCATGTCAACACTTGATTTATTATGTGTGAGTAGTAATACTGTAATAACCCCATCGCGTAATACTTTATATTTAATTAATGATGGAGATTTAAATTTTATGGCCTACTATTCTAATTTAATTTGGGAATTATGAAAATTATGGAGACTGATTTGTATACGATTTTATAGGAGATTTATTTTGGAATTAGAATTTGAAAGCCTAGGTGGTTCAAGAAAGAATAATTAATGATTTGCCTTCTTTTAATTTCGAGTATTGGACCATATGGAGGTTTAATTAAATATTCGATTCAAATTTGTAAAATTAAGATTTGAGTAATTAGGTCTGAATTAGAGTTAATTATATCATGAGGAGTGGGAACTAAGGTTATATTGTGGATTAAATTTATTTACGAGGTATTTAATCTAAGTATATCATTTATTCTCGGAGACCTTGAGCTGACTTAAAATTGAGGGCTTTACTGATGTGAGAAGTCACAATTGATGATGAGAATAAGCTTAATTTGATATTTAGAACCTTTTGGAAGTTTGATTAAAAATCTGATTCGGATGGACAAAACCCGCATTACCATGTATATTTACATATCCAGAAAAATAATTCGAAAACAAAAAAATTATGAAGGAAAATTCAAGAAAATGATTTGACATTGATATTTTTTAAATCATAAATTATTTTAATTTTTTTTTGAATAAATGGATACAAATATATCATATAATAATAATAATTCGTTACCTAAAATGAAATCCATTACAATAGATGTTATATCAAAATTATTTATTTATATAACATTATTCAAAATTATTTCTTTGCATAATCTCATATGCATTTTTCATAAAAATAAAAATAAATAAATAAAACTTATTTTGTTTAAATTTGGGGAGCATTTTCAAAGTTCTTTTCCCATTTGAAAGGAGCTATTGCCTTTGTTGGGGACGTGGGTTGATTTTTTTTTGGTTTTTTAGTTATTTAGTTTGGGATTAAAAAGTATTGTATGGGATGAGTTTTTTGATTTTTTTGACTTTTATGAGAGAAAAAATGAAATGATTATGATTTGAATGTGACATTTTGTCTTATTAATTTTTTAACTTATTTTATTTTTTTATGACTAAAAATAACCTCAAACCAACATCCCAAACATAACCATAATGTAATAATCAAGTTACGAGTCTCGATAATTAAATCAGTGATTCCTCGTGTAATGTGAGGTTTTAACATTTTCTAAAATGTAATACTATTAGAAACTCTAAAAGTTCTATTAAAATTTTTATTAAATGTCTTTTATAGGGGTGGTATGAGTTTCATGTGAGTCTCACACTCATGTGAAACATTTAGTAGAGATTTTGGTAAAACATTAGAATTTCTAACATTTTTATTTTCTAAAACAACATGATAACATGATTAGATGCCATTTGATTTTTTTTTTATTTTTTATTTTTTTAATTTTAATGTACAAAATCAAAGCAATCTTGACATTCACCTTAACAAAATGGGTGTTTGGGAAATGACTATTTTTTTAGCTTTTTGACTATTTGACTATTTTAGTAGGTTATTTTAACTTTTATGTTTGGGAAGTTGGGTTGAATTTTTTGGTTGATTATTATATTAAAAAATGTGTTTGAAATGATGTTTGAGACTGAAATGACAAATTTGTCCCTAATCTCACTTTTTTCCAAAATTGGTTTAAAGAGACAAAATTGTCATTTACCAACAATGGGATTGCCTGTCATTGTGACAGTGGTAGCCTGTGACTACATTGTCAACGTGACAATGTAGCTACCCCATTGCTGAGCTGCTTTTTTTTTTTATTATTTTAAATAATTAGTTTAGGGTACTATTTAAGACTATTTAACTTTTTTAGTGTTTGAGGCTATTTTAACCTCAAACTTGGGTTCCCAAACACCCCCAAATTGAGAGTTTCATTTAAAATGAAGAATAAGTTTATTGTCTCAAATTTATTCATTCAAATTTTTTTGAATGGATGGTTATATGGTGGAAATTAAATTTATATAATATATAGTCTATATGTCGAATAAATTTGAACCATAAGATGATAATTCTGAATGATTTTTAAGTTAATAAATTTGGATTTGTAATATTACTCTAAAATGAACATAATATCATTGATACTTTTGTCTACTATATGTAACCCAGGTATGACGTTTGTAATATTTAGTTATTATTTATTATGGTGTTAATTATGATTTATTTATATATAGTTATACATATTATAATGTTCATTATAACTCATTGTGATATTGATTATGATATTATTTTGATTATGATTAAAAAAAAATCTTGAGTTATATATGTGACTCTTTTTTTTATTTATTTTAGTTATGACCTTAAAAAAATTGAGTTATGAGATTTGTAATAATTAAGCCCCACAAATATTATTTTAGTTATAACTTGCATGTGATGCACACTCTTTTGAGAATATGTACCATAACATAACCCTTTATATATTTTTATTTATTTATTTGTTAGTGGGAAATTTTTGCAATACACACCCCTCATACACCTTCCAAGTTAAGCCGGTTGTAGTTTTTTATTATAATTTATTGTAATATTAGTTATATCTTGATTATGCATATTGTGATGTTAGTTAGAATTCATTATAATGTTAGTTATATTATATTCTATGTAATATTTGGTTATGATTCAATTTTTTTCGATTATAATTCTAAAACAATTCAATTATGACATTTGTGACATTCAACTGCACAAATATATGGTACGCATTCTTTGGTACGCATTCTTAGGTTTATTTTGGGATGAAAATTAAAAGTTAATTTTTTAGTTTTTTAATAAAAACTGTAACTTAAAATAAATATAAAAAAAAAGTATATTACTCTTTAAATATTCGGGTGAGCTGAATGAAGCCAAGCCAAGACAAGCCTAGCCAAGCTCAGCTGCAGGGAGGGAGGGCGACTACTATGTGGTCACATGTTATGTGGTCATTGCCGTAAGCATATCCAAAATTATTCCCAACAGGACTTAAACTTAACGCCATTGCATTCCATTTTATACTCAATTTTAATTCTATTTCTGACACTTTATTTTTTATTTTTTTATAGCTTCACAAGCATATATATATATATATATATAGGCTTGGTTTGGGAAGTAGGTTGTTTTTTGGCTTTTTGACTTTTCTGGCTATTTTAGCCTGGACTAAAAAGCTTGGTTTGAGAAGGGTTTTTTGGCTTTTTGACTTTTTTGACTTTTTTTGTGAGAGAATAATGTAATGATTATAGGTTGGATGTGATGTTTTGTTTGTTATGGCTAAAATAGCCTATTTTGTTTTTTGTGGCTAAAATAGCCAAAAAAGCCTGAAAACCATCTTGCCAAACAGAGGCATAATATTACCATATACCATTTAGAAGTTATAATATTTATTGATTTGATTATCACAAACATAATAACTAAATTCTATGAACTATAAAAAAACAAAAAATAAAAAAATTATGACTAAATATTACGTAAGATATAATAAAAAAAAGCTCTTCAATCCTAAAAAAAAAAAAATATTATAATCAATATCACAACAAGTTACGTTTGTTTGGACGGACTGGATAAGGGGGATTGTAATCCATCGGACTGTTAGTCCCGAGATACATTGTCCCCGGACTATTTGGTTGGACTGGATTTGTATCCTATGTTTGTTTAGTCATGGGATTAGATGTCTAGATTGGACTATTGTTAATGAATCCATTGTTTGGTTAGACGGACTGGATAAGGATAAATGTTCAAAAGATTATTTTATCCTTGTAATTTATAATTTTTATTTAATATATAATTTTAAATTTGTAATCTATAATTTATAATTTAACAATACTAAAAAAAATTAATTTATAAGGCCATAATTTTTAATTTATTATTTTCAATTAAATTAAATTTGTAATTTAAAATTTATATTTTTTATTTAATATATAATTTTAAATTAACGACAATAAAAAAATAATTTTATTTAATATATAAATTAAATTTTCAACAACACTAAAAAAATTTAATTTATAAGGCCATAATTTATAATTTATTATTTTTAAATAAATTTAATTTATAATTTTTATTTAATATATAATTTTAAATTAACAACACTAAAAAAATAATTTTAGAGAAATATGTAAATTTAATTTTTTAACAACACTAAAAAAAATTAATTTACAAGTCCATAATTTTTAATTTATTATTTTTAATTAAATTAAATTTATAATTTATAATTTAATTTTTTTATTTAATATATAATTTTAAATTAACAACACTAAAAAAATAATTTATAAATGTTCAAAAGATTATTTTACCCTTTCTAATTATTTACTAAATAATAACATGGAGGGCAAAATGGACATTTCACCAAATAATCCCATGGGATACCAATCCCATGGTTTCTATCCCACACCCCCATGGGATAGAATAGTCTCATATTTGTGGGACTAATAGTCCGGGGGGACTATTAGTCCGGAGCAAAATTTTGTAAACAAACAATGGACTATTAGTTCGATAGGACTAATAGTCCAATCTCACACCCTTATCCCTCAAAACAAACATACTGATACTATAATATGTCATCATAAAAAATTACAAAAATTATAACTATGGATGCGTATAGTACATAGAATTTCCTATATACATAAATCACTTAAGTTGTATTTAAATTATAAATTTGAAAAAGAAAAAAAGTAAAGAGAAAATTTTAATTTATATTTATGTTTTATTACATTTGTTTCTATTTTTTCTATTTATTTTTAAATTCTATCTAAATTTATAATCCAAACACATTTCAACATTTTCTTACACAATTTTTTATTCTTAAAAAACCATGACAATGATATATTTTTCTCAGACATTAACAAAAAAATAATATACAAATCTATTTTTTAAATTTAATAATATGTAAGTGAGACAATTGATTAATAAATAGAGAATATATGAGTGAATGAGAAATAACACATAAGAAATAAATTGATAGATTATTAAACTTTTTTTTTAATAGTGATTTGATCATTCAACTTAACAAGTGAATCTAATTTTTAAATTTGTACAAAATAATATGCAATACTTATATTATTTAACAATTACTATGCATATGCTTGATTTGCATTTGAGAGATGAGTTTTAGAAAAAAATTTCTAAAAAATTGTTTGATTTGAGTTTTTTTCAAAAAATTTTCAAAATCACTTTTTCTCTCTTACACATCAATCAATCATTTTTTCTCTCTACTCTCTCCTTCTCAATCACTTTTTCTCTCACACACATCTACTCAAATTCTCCCAAAATATCAAATCATCCCAAACTCCCAAAAAAACAACTCTCCCAAAATATACAACCAAACAAACCAAAAAAAATTTGTTTGGTTTGTATTTGAGAAACATGTTTTGAGATAAAAAGTACGAAAATTTGTTTGGTTTGATTTTTTTTCAAAAGATGTTTTGAAAAATTATTTTGAGAGAGAGTTTTGGAAAAAGTGATTGATTTGATGTGTACGAGAAAGAGATTTGTTTGGAAAACTTGTAATCCAAACAAGTTTTAGAAAAAAAATTTAAAAAAATTTGTTTGGTTTGATTACTTTTGAAAACTTATTTATAGAGAATTTTTCCCAAAATTTTTTAAGAAACACAAACCAAACAAGGCCAAACTCTCTCCCTAAATTTTTTTCAAAAACAACTCTTCCAAAAACAAACCAAACAAACAAACCAAACAGGTCATATATTTGTGTACACGTAAGTAAGCGTGCACTCATTAATATATATTTCATGACATCTCCCCCATTTGCTCTCCCATTTCAGACAAGTTTGAATTTTCAGTTTCAGAACTCACAAGAAAAAGAAAAAATGGCGAAATGCTGCTTTCAAACATTCCTCTTCTTCTTCTTCTTCGTCTTCTTTTCTCATCAGTCGCTTGCGTCATCTAAATATACCCGTCAACCTCCCCGGCCGGTCATCTTCACTGCCCACAAAGGATCGGAATCTGACCCACAACAGGTCTCTCTCTCTCTCTCAAAAATAAAAAAAATAAAAAAAATAATTTTCTTGAACAAACAATGCATACCCATTTTTTAAAACTTCAAATACAATCATTTTTTTAGGTTCATATATCACTGGCTGGGAAAGACCACATGAGGGTGTCATATGTCACCACCAGTCACCAAGTGCCGTCAATGGTGGAATACGGGAAGGTATCGGGGACGTACGAATCATCGGCCACCGGAGATCATACAAAGTATCAGTACTTCTTTTACACCTCCGGTAATATCCACCACGTCACCATCGGACCATTGGAGCCGAGCACCACGTATTACTACAGGTGTGGTGGTTCAGGACCCGAGTTTAGTTTCAGGACACCAACTTCATCCCTGCCAATCGAGTTTGCAATTGTTGGTGAGTTGTCTTCTTTCCCCTTTTTTGTTTTTCCTCTACCTATTTTTAGGTGGGATATGGCTTCTTTCTAATTCGGGTACGAGGAACAGTTTGGTTGAAAGATTTTGCTGACTTATTAACCCAAATTATTATTATTATTATTTTACGTTGATCTAAAATTGAGGCTTTCTTTATAAATATGTTATTTTAGTAATTTTTTAATTTTTTAGTTAAAATATAAGGTAAAAAAACTACTCAGTTTGTTTTGTTTCAATTTTCTAAATTTAGTTTTTTAAAAATTAATTTTTTTTTTCCGAGTTTTTTTTAAGTAAATATTTTTAAAATTTTAAGCATTTTTTGTTACTTTTTTAGATACACTTTATTTAGATGTATTTAAAAAATAAAATATTTCAAAAAATTAATAAATACACAAAAATACGAAAAATATACTGAATTTTCTTTCTTTTTTTTTGTATTTTTGGTATTTAGTGAATTTTGTAAAGATTTTTTTCACGAAAATTATATTTTTTAAGTGTATTTACGTTAGGGGTGTCTAAAAATAAAAATAAAAAATTGCTTAAAATATTAAAAAATTCAGTAAAAATTAAAAAAATACGAAAAATAAGAAAGTAAAATTTTTTGAAAAGTATTTTTAGAAAATCTAAACCAAACAAAGTGACTATATTTGAGATGACCTTTTGATTTTTTACGAAAAAATATGTAAAAAGTAAAGAGAAAAAGAAAATTTTAATTTTTTAATATAAATTGTTAACTTTTTAATTTTTTAATGACTTGTTAACTTTTAAACTAAAAAAAGATTTATAAACTTTTAAACTAAGTGAATAAAGTTTGAACCAATACAGTGTTGATGTGGCGAGCATCCAACGCTCAAATTCGACATCCACTTCAGGCATCAAAACTGAGAAATAACCTTGACCCTTTTAGATGGAATATACAACTATTTTAAACACGTTAAAAAACATCTTATAGAAATTATTAGTTTAAATGCATTTAAGAGGTAAGTTGAAGAGATATTGATTGATGTATATTGGACAAATATTTATTAGGAGCGTAAACGGTTCAATTTAGTCGGTGTTGAGGATATATATATAGTATCGAACCAATTCTTTCAGTTTTATGATTGAGAAATCGATACAAACCATATGCTATAATTCGGTTTTGTCAACTTGGTGTAGAAGAAAATTTTACATGAATTTTTAAAAGGTTTTTATAATAGATTATAGAATTTTATATTAAAAATATGTGAAAATTGCTCTATAAATGTTTTTCTATCTAATTTTTATCACAAAAGTGTATTATATTAGTTATTTCACATATAATGTTTAAGAAATTATAATATAAAAATATTTAAATGTAATATTCTGTCAATTTGATTTGTATCGGTATAAAAGTTTCAAAATCAAAACAGACTATATATTATGAAGAAAAAAAAATGAAAACTAAAATTTCGATTAGTTTCCATTGACTGGCTTGATTTTACCGATTTTTCTTACATCCCTAATATTCATGGCCTCCTTTCATAACCCTTCCCATCACAACTTATGGGATTGCCGTATGCATAATCATTTTTTTTAAAGAAAGATTTTCAGTAGGTCCATAACATAGAGTTATAGTAGATTAAGAGTTCGTTTGGGAAGAATTTTTTTGATGATTTTGACTCTTTTATTTTTTTTTTTTTTGAGAAAAAAAGTGAAATAGTTATGATTTTCATGTGATATTTTGTGTTATTATTAACTTATTTCATTTATTTTATCTTTCTTTAGTCTCACAAAATATCTCTTAATCGATTAAATTTCACGTGTCAAGTTCTAAACGAAATACTTTTATATTGTTAAAATGTGAGATCTGTTTAACAACTTAAATTATGCACTACGCATTTGCCTTGTGTAACAACTCACTTTTTTCATAAAATGTACATTTGGAACTTATTCATCAAAATCTATAATATATATATATATATATATATATTTTTAAATTATACCCAAGAAATTTCATAGTAGAATCTGAGAAATTTTGCAAATTTTGAAGAACTAAAAAATTTATCAGTTTCATAAATTCTCATAGTTACTATAACAAAAATTGTGAAATTTCTTAGTTTCTCAAACATAAAAAGAAATAAAAAATACATAATTTTTAAAAAATAAAGAAAATTTTCAATTTTCATAAAATTTCACAGTTTCTGTACAATAAATTTCATAGCTTTTGTACAAAAAATTGAAATTTGCAATTTCTCACATACAAAAATTGTGTAATTTCACAATTTCTCACAATGCAACTATGAAATTTCTAATATTAAGATATTTTAATCTTTCATTTTATTCTTGTTTATAAATTTTCAAATATTGATGTGTACCATAAAAGTTATGATATTTAAAGTTTGAAACAAAATAATAATAATAATAATAATAATAATAATAATAATAATAATAATAATTAACTTGACAACACAACAACGTCATTAACTTGAACATGTAACTTAAGGACATGCTACACTAGATCAATATCATAATGTTTACTAAAATTTTGAGGAAAAATTACCAATAAGTGGAGGGAGGGCAAATAATTATCAAAACGTGAGAATCTTTCTAGGATACAATTTTTTTTTTCTTTTTTTTTTTGTGTTTTTTAACACAAAAGGACTTGCATCTACGTGTATTTGTTATATATATATATTTTCAAATGCCTTGATTTGTTGTTTTTCCAAATTTTGAAACCATGACTTAACCAATTAAAGAACAAAATTAACTTGAGTTAACTAAAAGAGTTATGGGGCCTAATGTGCTATAAACCATGTCGGCCTAATGTACTATAAACCATGTGGGCAAGACTTGTCACAAAAAACTCAAAATAATGAAAAGAAAAAAAAAAACAATCAAATTGGGAAGCATTTGTTCTATTTATCTATCAATTCTTCATGAATAAACCCCTGATTTTTTTGATAATTACAACGATGCCCCTCAAGTGTCTAAATTAATAAATATTCCCTTATTAATGACATCACATAATGGATACGGAAAAATTGCATTTTTCACTCCCCCATTAATTTTGACTAAATTTTAACCGAATAAGGAAAAATTCACCATATTAAGTCTTTTAATATGGTGACTTCAACAATTTGCATCTAGTTTTTTAATGGACAACTAAAATGGCTCATGTTTTTCTATATTATTATTGTTAGATAAAAGTAATGGTTGTTGAAAAAATTCGAAAACTTGAAAGAATGTGCCTATAATTATCAAACTCTCCAAGGAGTGTTGGTGTAATTTATTCCTATTTTTTTGTTTTTTTGGTTAAATCTTAGTATGGCATGATTGATGTGATATGATATTGACAAGACTAGGTGCTGGTGGGAAAGCTAAATAGTATGGTCCTAACAAATTATTAGCCATTTTTGAATCAGCATTTTATTTTATTCATTAATTGGCATTATTTCTATTATCTCTTAAAATACTAACCTAAATATAACAAATATTATTATATGAATCAATAATTACCAAAGTTGAGATATAATATGGATTTGACTTAGGACCGGTAAATAATTTCTTGATCTTGACAATATTAAATGGGAGGCATAAGTTTTAAAGTGCAGTTTTTATGTCAGAAAAATATCTCTAATACTTGAGTTAACTTTAATTGAGACTGTGGAAGTATAGGCAAAACATTTTAAGATTAAAGCTTCTTTCTGATGTCATTTCCTTGCCCTTTTTTTGGCATGAGTATGTGTTTGCTAAGGTAAGAACATTAGAAGGTAAAGATTAAAGCATAAGCAACAAACAGAGAGAAGGAAAAGTGTTCAATACTTCATAGTTCATGGGATGGGAGTGAACTAGCTGGCTCCAATTAGCATAGCTAGCCGAAAGCACAATTTATTGGGTTGAGGCCTAGGGTGTGTGTATGTGTGACAAGGCCTGTGAACATAAATATAGCCCAACTCTAATCTAACTGATTTAGTAATGGGTTGAACATTTGTGACAATTTTTTTTAAGAATGTTAATTAATGAGTAGGATTTATGTTTAGTGACATTACATTAATTTGTACATGGAAATTGCTAAAGGACACAAAAACTATGTTACAGAATTAAGGCAGAACATTCACATGGATTTAAGCCTCACAATTTTCATGCCGTTTATGTGGTACAATTTTGTGTTGTTAGTGTCTTCCTTTGTACATTTATAATCCTTGAGTACCTAAAAAAGTTGCAATTGTTTTTTTTCTATATCCTCAATTTACCTTGATTTTTCTATAATCCTCATGAGCGATGTTTAGATCTAATTGTGAGCCATGTTTTACCTACGAGTTTAGAATTTCAAATATCTTTTGCTCTTGAGGAAAATAAATAAATAAACCATTTTTTGCTTTGTTAGATTCTTGCTCTAAGGAATTACCCTTCTTCTGAAGCTAAAAATTAGCATCATATATATGAGATACAAAATCATACATGATGAGGCTTGACTTTAACAAAAAAAATATACAAATTTGATGAGGCAGGTGATCTAGGGCAGACTGAATGGACAGCATCAACCCTAGAACACATTGATGCAAAGGACTATGATATATTTCTCTTACCGGGTGATCTGTCATACGCCGATACCCAACAACCACTTTGGGACTCATTCGGCCGCCTAGTCGAGCAATACGCGAGCCGTCGGCCATGGATGGTGACCGAAGGCAACCATGAAATCGAAACTTTCCCAATTATCTACCCTCATGGTTTCAAAGCCTACAATTCCAGGTGGCTCATGCCGTACCAGGAGAGTGGGTCCAACTCCAATCTGTACTATTCTTTTGATGCTGCAGGGACCCACATTGCCATGTTGGGATCCTACACGGACTTTGAGGCCAGCTCTGATCAGTACAAGTGGCTTGAGGCTGACTTGGCGAAAGTTGATAGGACAGTGACACCATGGCTCTTGGTGCTTATTCATGCACCGTGGTATAATAGTAATGAGGCACATGAAGGCGAAGGAGAGACCATGAGGAAGGCTATGGAGGAGCTGTTGTATAGGGCTCGAGTGGATGTGGTTTTTGCAGGACATGTTCATGCATACGAAAGATTTGTAAGTTATTTATACTTTTCGAAAACACATATACTTACTCAAAAACATTTTTAAAAAATAAATAAATCTAAAGTCCACAAATGACTTTCACATATTGGGAAATAAATTTGAGATAAAAATAATGGACCCCACAAATGATTTTAGGGGTTCGTTTGGGATATGAGTTGGCTTGTTGGCTATTTTAGCCCAAAATTAAAAAGTCTCGGATAAACTTTTTGGTTTTTTTGACTTTTATGAGAAAAAAAATAAAATGATTATGATTTGAATGTGATATTTTATCTTATTAAATTAAAAAATTTATTTTGTCTTTTTGTGACTATTTTAGCCCAAAAAAAAAGCTATTTTAACTTATACCAAACGAAGGCATAGTTTGATTCATTTGTGTTTATGTTTCCATCGCAGACTAGGGTTTATAACAAGAAGGCAGACCCTTGTGGTCCAGTACATGTGACCATTGGTGATGGAGGAAACAGAGAAGGCCTTGCTTTCAAGTAAGTTCTAGTCAAAAATTTCAATTATTCTTTTGCTTTGCTTGCTTTTAGTTAAGAATTTTCTATGATAAATACCAATCATGATTTTAAATATTGGCTAATATCGATTATATTGGTCAATACATATCCATATCCATACATGAGTGAAAATGAAAATAAATTGATATTGGTTGGTTCATGATAGGTAAACTTTTGATACTGTTACACCACAATCAATATTGACTCATCTATATATCACTATTTAAAATTTGATACAAACATTAGATGTAAAAACTTACTACTCCATGTTGAGTTTTTGAGGATAACATTGTTTCATATGTATATTGGTGATGTGCATGATTGAAGTTTTAAGAAGCCAAGTCCTTCAATTTCGCTATATCGTGAGCCAAGCTTTGGACATGGCCGATTCAGAATTTTGAACACCACACATGCTCACTGGTCATGGCACCGCAACAATGAATCCGACTCCCTTGTCACCGATGACGTGTTTTTTCAAACCTTAAGCTCTTCTAAAGCTTGCATGGGAATTCCAAAATGGCAAACATCATCATCTTCCCTCAACGATGAACTTTAACGTTACAGCTAATTCACTGTAAAAAAATATTATCTACTTTGAAAATTTATTACAAATCTTATCTTGAAAGTGAGTGTGTGATATAGATTTAACGTTTGTGGAATGTGACACTTACAATAAATGTAGATCATGGATACTGGTGGAGTCAAAAAATTAAATTAGAAAGGGTACTTATTAATTACAATTTCAATTTTTTTTTTCATAACTAACAATAAGAAAATAATAATAATTTTTGAATTAACATTAAATAAAAAAACTTAAATAAATTATTACAAAAGTATTTCACATAAAATTTTACAGTTAATTTTGAGTAAAATTGAAAAGAAAGTACTGCGTATAATTAGTATATCATGGATAATATAAAAAAATCATATATTTAAGTCTTAAAATAAATTATATAATGGTAAGATAAATTAAACTTTTACAAAATTTGAGTAAAAATTTCATATAATAGTGATATCACGTCATTATTGACATATGATATCACCAACCAATATTAAAGCAACATATAAAGGGTGAACTCTACATTAGGGATGGCAATTTGAAACCGGCCCGACGGGGATCCCCGATCCCGACCCCGATTTAAGCGGTTTTTCCCCGAAAAATACCCCCGACGGGGAGGTGACGGTATTTGAAAATCAATCCCTGATCTGTCACGGGCCGGGGACGGTGATCAGTGTTTGATCCCCGGCCCGGCCCGATCCCCAGCCCCGCCCCCGAATTTCCCCCGAAGTGAAATTACTTTTATGCCCCTTATATTTATATATTTATATATATATATATATAATAATAAACCAACTCTCTCCCTCACTCTCATCTCAACTCTAACTCTCTCGTTCATCTCTCTCTCCCTCACTCTCATCTCAACTCTCTCCCACTCTCTCGTTTATCTCACATCACTGTCAACTCTCTCTCTTTCGCGGTCACCGACGAACCCACCGACGACGTCGCTCAATCCAGCCACTCTCGATCACCGACGAACCCAGCCACTCTCGATCACCGACGAACCCACTCGCGGTCACCGATGAACCCAGCCACTCTCGATCTCGATCTCTGTCACCACCACCACCGAACCCACCGACGGCGTCGCTCAGATTTGTCTGTGTTAGATCTGTCTCTGTGTGTGTGTGTGTGATCTGATCTGATCTGATCTGTGTCTGTGTTAGATCAATTTTTTTCTGTGTGTGTGAGTGATCTGATCTGATCTGTGTCTGTGTTAGATCAATTTTTTTTTTTTAAGTTTAAATCTGTATTTGTTGATGATGATAAAACATAGTATTTTTTGTTTCAGATCTGTGTGTGTAAGTGTGAGGCATCTGAAATTTTTTTTTTTTTATAGCCGGGGAATGCTCGGGGTCGGGGAAACCCGATCCCCGTTGGGGGCGGGGGTGGGGGCAGTGATAGAATCCCCGTCGGGGATCGGGGCCGGGGCCGGGGAAAATTCGACCATCGGGGATCGGGGACGGGGAGTGTGATCCCCGGCCCCGCCCCGCCCCGTTGCCATTCCTACTCTACATGCAAATATAACTAACACTCTAGTAATTTTTATGTATATATAGTGAGATTAATTATATTTATATATCAATAATGATAGATATTATCTTTATATTGAGATTTTTTTACAAAATTATCACACATAAAAATATAATTTATTATAGTCCCTTTATTTTCAATAAAACAATCACTATAATTCTCATAAATTAAAAATGCCATTGACATTTTATTCTAAATAACATTTTTGTTTAAAATTTTATTTATATACATATTTATAAAAAAAATTGTAAATCCAAAATCTCGAGCGAACGGGTGGGTGGGTGGGTTGGGAGAGGAGGGGGCACGTGACACCCCTGACCTTCATGTGGCTTCGCCACTGATCATGGATTCATTTTTTTACATAATGTTTTAAGTAACAACCTAGCGTATTTATTAGCCTACAAACAAATAATTTTATTTTGATTAGTTGGGACTTTTTTTGAATAAATTACACTTTGAAATATCTAATTTTATACACATTTTCTTTTGATTCAAGTTGTTGATTTGAAGTCTAATGTTATGTACTTTTAACATTTATTATTGACTTTGAATATAGAATCACTACAACAAATTACACTTTTGGCGATTAAATTTTTAGTCACCAAAAGTTATTTTTTAGTCGTCGAAAACTTTTGCCGACTAAATTTTTTAGTTGTCAGTTTTGTCGATAGATGATTGTCAGGAAAGGTATTGGCGACTAATTTTTTTTTAATCGCTGAAAGTCACCAATTGGCGATTAAAAATTTAGTCGCCTAAAAGAAAATATTTAGTCGCCAAAAGAAAATATTTTTCATCTTTAGTTTTTTAACTACCAATTTTTTAGTCGTTAAAAACGTGACACTCCTTTTTGGCGTGGCGACTAATTTTTTAGTCGCCAAAAACTTTCATTTTTATTTTTCGGCTACCAGCTATTTAGTCGCCAATAAGTTCCATTTTATTTTTTGGCTACTAAATGTTTAGTCGCCAAAAGCTCAAGCTCTATTTATTTATTTATTTTAAAAGGCTCAAATTAAATATTTTTCATTAATTTTTAAATTATATGCATTTCATTATCAATGCAACCTGTAACTTATAACCTGTACATATACAGAATAATACATCTATCAATTATAATCTAAATCCATTATGAATAATACTCATTTCATTATCAACTATTCAAAAACTTTAACTCGTAACATCATATTCCAAATATCATATAAATCCATACAAAGCAAGTATAATCTATCTAAATTACTTATTACATACAAAAACACTGAATTTCCAAAACAGAGGATTGTTTTAAAATAAATGTCTTTCATATACAGAACAAATACTCTTCGTACACATTTACAATAGCCCATACAAAAGCAATATGTAAAAAAAGAAAAATAAATAAAATAACCATTGGCACTAATTCAATAATATTGACATTTCAAATTATAATAAAATTAATAATTTAGACATATTATACTCTGCAAATTATAACAATTCTACAATTAAAATTAATAATCTAGATATATTATACTCTGCATATAATCCCATCAAAATCATTTTAATGTTTCTATTTTGTTGAAAATTTATACAGCCTCCAAATTGAACCTCATGCCTGCCTAGTAAACTTTAGTTTGACAATTACATGCAGTGTTTCCAAAATTTTCTTTTCTCACCAGTATACAACATGATCCTAATTGTTTCAGAATCAAAATCATTTAGCAGTTTTCATCAAATTTTGTTACTTGTGACAGTTTGCATTTTCATAAATCTTGAACATTGAAGGCACTACAGTTCCACAACCTTCAGTATTAAAAACATAATATAAAGATGCAAAAATTTCATTATACTTTATTTAACTAGAGAGATGTATATAATGTAGGTTAGCATTTATGTTTTCCAGTTAGACTTCGTCAAACAAAATATATAGAAACCCAAATCCAAAATATTCCAAATTGAGCTCGACAAATTTATATCCAGTACAAGACTTCAAGACCACGTTTTAAACTAACATTATTAGGACAACAAAGAACAAATTCAATATGTACCCAATAGTGCATTTACCATCTTTTGCCAATCATAAATTGGCATAGTGTGACATGTTAACTTTTATTTATTTATTTTTACTGAAGAGGATTATAATTAATTAAATGTAAACGAGCATATAAGTGAAAATTAAGAAGAAAAGCATCTTATCGATATATTACCACGAATATCAGATTTTACAACCGTCATTGCAGCTCCAAATTTGTCTGACATCAGAAATTAAAAAAAGTTCAGTGGATTGCCAAGCCAAAGGCCCAAAAAAGGACTTAAGAGCAAGTTTATAGACAAATATAACTCCGAAGGCAAAGCATATCAACATAGGAAATTACAAAAGAGAACAATGTTTTGACATTCACAAATGTTTGCATTTGGAAATGCAAGATCATGCTTTATTCAAAACTTCTTTTTGGTTTTTGTTTGTTTGTTTTTTGGTTTTACTTTTTCCTTTTTTATTATCCAATAAAAAAATCTGTCTAAACCATAGAAAAAGAATAGTTACGCTGTTTGGGACAACTTCTCCATAAAGAAAGGGCTTTTGTAGAATGGACTTTATTATCCATTAAAGGAGGATTTTTATATGTTTGGCCCTTTTCTCATTTTAGTCCTTAGAGTCTTTTTTTCTTTTCTTTTTTTTACTTTGATTATTCACGTTTCAAGTTTTTTTCCAAATTTATGTCTAAAATTAGACAGAGAATGATAAACCAAACATCAAACTATTGTTCTAATTTGACAAATCACATCATATTGCAATAACAAAATAATCAAATTTAAACAAAACCTACATATAATCATACACATAAAGAGAAATTATACAGGCATACATACAAGTATGAACCAAGTGAGGAGCCTCACCATGAATTGATCAAGGTCCTTATCGAGGCTGATTACCATTTCCAAGAACTGAATGTTGGAAAATTTGGTTTTATAGGCTTATTTTGGGCCAACTTTGAGCCCAAAATAGAGTGGGTCCTAAACGTTTTTGGAGTGGGTCCGAAGAGGTGACGTGTTCCTTGCTGCATGGCAAATCACACGATAAAAACGGTTCGTCAAAACCATTTATGAGTGAATAGGAAGTTAACGTTGTTTTTGGGTTCGTGGAATGGACATTTAAAGAATTAAATGTGAGTTTCCTTGTTAGGCATGTCCCACATTGAAACTTTAAAAGAGCTGTGTATGTATATAAGCTCTTGGTGTACCAACTTAGGTTGGGCCCCAAGGGGCACCCCAAATTTGTAGAAGGAAGAAAGGAGTTACGAACAAAGAAACCTTGGCTCAAACCACTACACGCGCGAGCCGCCGCCGTCCGGCCGGCCGAGCCAAGCCATGCCATTCGCAGATGTGGGCTGTGGGTCGGGTCGGTTTTAATATTAATTTTTTGGACAAAATTTATTTGAATTTTTTCAAAAATTATTGCGGGAATTTAATTCCAAATTTGAATTTAAATTTTCTGTCCATAATTGTGCCATCTCCAGTCTACAATAGATTCAAATTTTTAACAGATTCAAATTGTTTACAAGTTTTTTAACTACCGGACAGATCCAAACTTCTGGGCAGTTATCTGTCCAAAACTTCCAGTAGTTACAAGCAGATTTGTTTGAATTTTGAATTATATCTGTTCAAATAGCTTCATACTTGTTCGGTTCTAGACAGCACCTATTCGGATAGATTTGTATGCCTATAAATACCAGCCCAATTCTAGCAATTTGGATATCCGAAAAAATAATCTGAAAATTTTATTTTGCTGTCCTGTTTTGCTCATTTGCATAAATTCTCTTCATATTAGTTTTTTAGGAAAATTAAAGAGAGTATAGAACACAAGGTTTTTGTTCGCCGTACAAATTGTTTAGAGTGCTACTACAATTTGTGAAGGTCATTGTATCTTGGGAGATAGACGCCATTTTTCTGTAAGTATTGTAACGGGGCGAATCTGTCTTAAGGACGGAGTGTCACACACTCGACTTGATCTTTTAATTATTCATTCGATTCGGTAAAATAAATCATGTAAGTTATTTATTTGATTTGGTTTCAATTTATTTATTGTACACAGAAGATTGTTGTAACAGTCTTAAGACATATTCAAATTATTTTGTTTATACAAAATTTTTCGTTTGTTTCCTTTTCTCTTTCTTCTTCTTATAGAAATTATTTTCTGTGATTTTACAAAATAATATTCTAGTTGAAAAAACAAATCGTAGTAATATACTGTTTGACAGATAGTAGTAATATACTGTTTATTTTCTTTGACAACTAGCAGTAATATATTGGTGTCATTAACAATTCAGAATATTTATTTGTTGAAATTTGTCAGAAATTAATTTTGATTTTCAGAAATTATTTATGAGTGTTCATTAATTAAAATTCTGTTTCATATTTTAATTATTGAAGTGTTACAAAAATTTAATTTTCTGTGTGGAATTAATTTGGTTAAATAAAATTTTATTTTATTTTCAAATTAATTGAAAATAAAAATTATAATTCTTGTTTCTTTTATTTTACAAAACCTACCTATCCTCACTAGTTAGGAAGTAAATCTAATAGTGTCTCACAAGGGAAGGTTCAAAGCCAAAAGCTACCTATATTTTGCTGAATATTTCTAATTTCTATACTCTCTGTAATTAGATCATGTTGTTACATTTTCTCTCCGTCAAATTCCATTCATGTGGGGGATTGTTGGAAAATTTGGTTTTATAGGCTTATTTTGGGCCAACTTTAAGCCCAAAATAGAGTGGGTCCCAAACGTTTTTGGGGCGGGTCCGAAGAGGTGACGTGTTTCTTGCCGCATAGCAAGTCACACGATGAAAACGGTTCGTCAAAACCATTTATGAGTGAATGGGAAGTTGACGTTGTTTTTGGGTTCGTGGAATGGACATTTAAAGAATTAAATGTGAGTTTCCTTGTTAGGCTTGTCCCACATTAAAACTTTAAGAGAGCTTGTGTATGTATGTAAACTCTTAGTTTACTAACTTGGGTTGGGCCCCAAGGGGCACCCTAAATTTGTAGAAGGGAAGAGTTATGGACAAAGGAATCTTGGCTCAAACCATCATACATACGCGCGCGCGCCGCCTCTGTCTGTCCGACCATCCAGCCGAGCCAAGCCAGGCGCAGGTGTGGATTGTAGGTCAAGTCGGTTCTAATATTAATTTTTTGGACAAAATTCATTTGAATTTTTTCAAAAATTATTACAGGAATTTAATTTCAAATTTGAATTTAAATTTTCTGTCCATAATTGTACCATTACCAGTCCATAATAAATTCAAACTTTTAGCAGATTCAAACTATTTACAGGTTTTTTAACTACTCGGACAGATCCAAACTGTTGGGCAATTATCTGTCCAAAACTGCCAGCAGTTACCAGCAGATCTGTTTGAATTTTGAATTATATATGTTCAAACAGTTTCATACCTATTCGATTCTAGACAGCACCTGTTCGGACATATCTATATGCCTATAAATACCAACCCTACTCCAGCGGTTTGGAGATCTGAAAAAATAATCTGAAAATTCCATTTTGTTGTCCTGTTTTGCTCATTTACATAAATTCCCTTCATATTAGTTTTTTAGGAAAATTAAGAGAGTATAGAACACAATGTTTTTGTTCGCCGTACAAATTGTTTGAAATGCTACTATAAATTGTGAAGATCATTGTATCCTGGGAGATAGACGCTATTTTTCCGTAAGCACCGTAGTAAGGTGAATCTGTTTTAAGAATAGAGTGTCACACACTCGACTTGATCTTTTAATTATTCATTCGGTTCGGTAAAATAAATCCAGTAAGTTATTTATTTTATTTGTTTGATCTAGTTTCAATTTATTTATTATACACAGAAGATTGTTCCAACACTGAATACTTGGCCACCATATGCTGCGATTGCGTGATCTGCGCATCGATTCTTGGCAACTGATCCATCGGCGTATAAGAGCATAACTTTAAGCAAGCATTCACATTTTTGTTTGGCAATTATACCCTGTATTTTCTTACATGTTTGTTGGCCCTCTAGTTATCTTAGGTACAACCTGAAATGTGTTTGCAGATGATAACGAACAATTACCAACTGTGACCCACATCACTCCAGATAATCAATTTTAAATTAATATGCATCTTGTCATGGAGAAACTTCAGATTATTCAAGAAAAACCTCCAACATTTAAAAACAAGCAAATTAGGTGTAAGGATCACCTAATTAAAGAAAAGTGTTTAGGGTTTATCCATGCTATAGTTTGCAAGTAAACCAAGCTGTCCAATCAACAATCTAGAAAGTTTGGAATAGGCATCCATAGAACTTGAAAATTAATTGAATATGAATAAAAGAAAATACAAAAATTATTTAACCAAGAAACACTTGAAGGTAAACGGACTCAGTTTCTAACAAACAATAAAGGGTTTAGGGTTTTAAGGGCAAAAAATTAACAAAGAATAACAAGAGAATTGAGAAGAGAAGTAGTTACAAGCTTGGCAATCTCTTCAAGAACAGAGGTGACATGTTCACCTCTTTTGAGGAGAGCTTCATACTGAGAAGGGTTCCATTTAGTTTCCTCGCCTTCTCTTGATTCATCGCCGTCGCAATCTCCAGTATGTCGTCGATCTTGCCGTTTAAAAAATCTAGAAATCCCCTAGATGTTGATTTATGATTATGTATCCATTTTAAGCAGTGTATAACAATCCCAATCAAACAATCAAAACAAAACGACACAACGATTTTACGTAAAAAAATCACAATTGGACACCTCCAATTGTGATAAAAAATCACGGGCAACAGCCACAAAACAATCCACTAAGAAGATATAAAGGAATTACACAGGTATACTCTCAATTACCTAGCGAATCCATGTCCGAATTAAACCAACCTCTATGTGTCTTTTCTAACCCCGTCTTCACCTTGGAATTGTCTTGACGATGAGCCACTCCAGAATCCACCAAAGCTTCAGGCTCGAATTCTTCAGAATCCATCGAAGAACAACTCTCTCTTTTGTGTAGAACAAACAAATAATCCTTTGATGTATACTCTTTAAACCATGAGTTGAATACTCAATCAAAACATCAAAGAAAACTAGCAAAATATCCCCAGATATAAACCTTAGAATCCAAAAAGAAATCTGGAGGACTTATCCAAGTTTTTGGGAGAAACCCAACTACTTATAGAAAACCAAAGTAATCCTAGTTTTGGAAGAAAACCAATTCCTTATAGAAATCTAAGAATCTGTGTTCGCGAGATCTGCTCGAGTGTAGGAATTCCCGCTCGAGCGGAGGCTTCAAAATTGTGTGATTCATATAGGCTTCACGCTCGAGCGTCGAATCACACCATCCAGTACTTTTTCAGGCGAAACAGAGATGCTGTGAGCTTGCAATCCCCGCTCGAGCGTCACTTTCCCCGCTTGAGCGGGACGACCAAAATTGGAAAATCTGGAAAACTTGATCCTCTTACAACCTCGGTTTTGATCCATGGAAATTGACAAAGGCACGATTCGGGTTAGATTCGCATCTAATAAACTCATACCCTTACTGAAATAAAAGGTACGAAAACAAATACAACTGAAAGGAGTTTTGTCAAACGGGATTGCCAAGAATAAAACCTAAGAATCTCCCCCTTTGGCAATGCCGTGACAAAACACACCTGACAAATAAAATCCTAAACACTCCAACCCATTACAGCCAACAAAAGCCAACTTCTTTCTCAAGGTTATGATCTGCAAAACAATTATTAGTGCCACAATCTCCAAAACAACTATTAGTCCCGCAAGAGTATATGAAAAAACAATAGACATATGACACGACTAACTTGAAACATGAGATGGAAAACATGAATAGATGAAAACTAAGACTCATGAAAAACAACTCTCAAACAACAAAAGCAAGATCATAAACCACACAAGCAATGATATGACGATGTAAATATCAAGAGTATGCAAGAATGAAATAATAAGCAAACAATGCATAGCAACATGCAAAACATATAGCCAATCTCCCTTACCAAACATATCAAAGTGTTCATGCAAAACAACTCTTGCAATGAAAAAAACAAACTCCCTTACCAACCCAAATCAAGATTAACCAAACTCCCACTCACTAAAAGTAACTACAAACACTGAAAATAGTGAACAAGAAGAAAACGACACAAAAAAATATGGTGGAGCAAACAAGAAATCTCAGATTTGTACCTTAGAACACACAAGATTATCCAAGAAACACAATTACTTGAAAACACAATGTGCATAGTCTATAGAAGAGTCCCCACGAAAGAAAGTGATGCATTATGTGAAAAGCATAGACCCATGATAAAAGTTTGTGTGTGACTCTTAGAGTTCGACAAACACTAGATTCAATCCTAGTAGTGATCTGAAAGTTGGACCTCCGACAAGAGAATCTAAGCACAACAAAGGAAAGTCAAACCACTAGGAATCAAAGGGTATTTGGTGAGTAAAGGCGGAGGCTCCCCCTCAATCAATGAATCTTTTCTCTTCTTTTTTTTTTTCTTTCTTTTGCACATTTTTTCTTTCTTTTGCATATTTTTTCTTCTACTCTTTCTTTTTCTTTTTCTTTTGCACACTTATTGGCGACTGACACGCTCAAGAGTATGGAAACCGAACCAGAGAAGCATGGATATAATAAGGATGGCCTGGTTGGTGACTCTTAGATAGCCTTTTCCTCATGGCTGGACTACAAAGAATAGAAGGGAAAGCCATGGAGATGCAAAAAGATGGAAGATGGTTAAGAGACTCAACATCACCCATGATATGCTAATATAGGTCAATTCCTCTAGAAACACAAAAGATCAATAACAGAAGTCCATAGAGAAAAAATAATCACTAAGGCGGAAGACTCTAAAATTTGCTAATCCAAGAGTGTGTACAGAATGAGATATACTAATCAAAAAACACACACTCCAAAATGAGTAATGACCACAGAAAGCGCACATATATTAACATGTAATGGATATTCTCATCAATTCCAATATGCACCAAGAACCACTCAAAAATTTCAAGCTTGCAAAACCATACTAAGAAAATCTTTTTGGGTTTTTTTATTTTTTTTTATTTTTTTTCTTATCCAAAGCAAGACAAAAAACGAACAAGCACACATGTAATGACAAAAAAAAAAACACACAGAAACCCAAAAATTAAAATAAATAAACAAATTAACACAAGTCACGTTTTCTCACCCAAACCGCTTTAGTACGAACAAAGTTGTGAGAATTGCAGTTCTTGGGTGGTGTCTTGACGTTGTGGTTCCTTTCCCCTGCAATGGGAACCCGTCTTGACTTGGCTTCCAACTTCCAATTTTTAGGTCTAGGCAAATGCACTCTCCCATGCCAATTATAACAATAAGGGCGAATATGACCATGCAAACCACAATGATGACAAATAAAAACAAGGTGTACTTTCTTTTCTTTTACCTTACTAACTCTAGGAAGTTTGAGAAGTCCATCCTTATGTTGAATTTTTTGTTCTCCCTTTCCTTGAGTTCTTGTATCATGAGATATAGATGCATTCTGTTTTTGCTCTTTGTTATCACCAAAGCCAATGCCACTCTTGTCAGAACAAATTTGTTGAGACCCAATGATATTATCCAAAGTCTTTGATCCTCGGTTCTAAAGACCAATGGTAGCCATAACACACTTGAGTTCTTCCTCTTTCTTGATCATTAATTATTCCAAAGCAACTTGAGACATCTTGAGAGTTTCAATTTTTTCTTCATATGTTGCATAGATTTGCTGTAGCTCATTCCTCTCTGTCTCACAAGTCAAGAGTTTTGCACAAAGAGCTTGTCGATCATTAGCTATCTTGATGACATCAAGCCTAGCTTCGGAAATCTCCTCCTTTAGTTTGACATTCTCACTTTCACATGCTGTGAGTTTCATAGTGCGTTTGTCATTCAATTTGGATAACTTAAGAGATTCCTTATACAACTTTTCATAAGCTTGCTCAAGCTCTTCATCATCACTTCACGAGGATTCATCATCAGTGGTATTCTCAACCGAGCTCTTCGGATACTCTGTTTGTCCTTCAGTTTCAGAAGCCACCATGAAAGCAAAGAATTGTTTATGTCCTCCTTCGCCTTGATCTTTGATGTCACTTTCATCTTCATCAGATTCTGATTCATCATCCTAAGTGATAGCGAAGGATTTCTTCTTCTTCAAACGAGTGGGGAATTTTGAAGCAAAGTGGCCAAATCCTTGGCATTCATAGCATTGGACTATTTCAGAGTTCCCTTGTATCTTTCCTTTCTCCTTCTTGGCTATAGAATTAATTTTGAGTTTATCTTTGCCTTTAGATTTATGAGTATGAGTAGATTCCAAAAGTTTAGGATTCTTTTTTAAAAAAGATTTTTTAAATTGTTTAACAAAAGCAGCCGTAATCTTGGAATCTATTTCACAATCCTCATCAGAATCCTCTCCAACTCTATGAGCACTACTAAAAGCAATATCTTTTTGTTTCTTTTTGAAATTCCTACGTGCCTCATAAGTTTGGAGATTTCTAACCAACTAATCCAGCTTGAGGTTGTCAACATCTTGAGCCTCCTCAATAGCCGTAACTTTTGGTTGGAACCGATCGGGCAAGGATCTCAAAATTTTTCCCACAACTTTGGATTCTGGTATTTTTTCACCTAAATTGAAGCTGGAATTTACAATGTCACTCAACTTCGCATAAAATTCATCAAAGGTCTCACAATCTTTCATTGAAAGGTTTTCGAAACTAGACGTGAGCCTTTGAAGTTTTGAGCGTTTAACTGAAGGAGTGCCCTCATGACTAGTTTGTAAGATATCCCAAGCCTCTTTTGCGACTTCACAATTTCAAATTCGACTAAACTCTTCAGGTGTGACAGCGTAAAAGAGAGAATTGATAGCTTTATTATTTCCGCTACTATTTTGGTAATCAATTGTGTCCCACTTTTCAATTGGTTTGGGGAAAGTTACTCCATCAACGGTAATTGTTGGTTCACTCCACCCATTCATGACAGATTGCCAAACTTTTTCATCTATAGATTTCAAAAACGATCTCATCTGAGCTTTCCAAAAAGAATAATTGGATCCGTCAAGTAGGGGTGGTCGAACCATAGAATTTCCCTCATGAATTGAGTCCATTATCACAAATCAAACAAGATCTCGCTCTAATAGATTTATAAAACAAAAAAAAATAGAGCGACCTGCTTTGATACCAATTGAAAAATCTAGAAATCCCCTAGATGTTGATTTGTGATTATGTATCCATTTTAAGCAGTGTATAACAATTCCAATCAAACAATCAAAACAAAACGACACAACGATTTTACATGAAAAAATCACAATTGGACACCTCCAATTGTGATAAAAAATCACGGGCAACAGCCACAAAACAATCCACTAAGAAGATATAAAGGAATTACACAGGTATACTCTCAATTACCTAGCGAATCCACGCCCGAATTAAACCAACCTCTATGTGCCTCTTCCAACCTCGTCTTTACCTCGGAATTGTCTTGACGATGAGCCACTTCGGAATCCACCAAAGCTTCAGGCTCGAATTCTTCAGAATCCACCGAAGAACAACTCTCTCTTTTGTGTAGAACAAACAAATAATCCTTTGATGTATACTCTTTAAACCATGAGTTGAATACTCAATCAAAACATCAAAGAAAACTAGTAAAATATCCCCATATATAAACCTTAGAATCCAAAAACAAGATCTGGAGGACTTATCCAAATTTTTGGGAGAAACCTATCTACTTATAGAAAACCAAAGTAATCCTAATTTTGGAAGAAAACTAATTCCTTATAGAAATCCAAGAATCTGTGTTCGCGAGGTCCGCTCGAGCGTGGGAATTCCCGCTCAAGCGGAGGCTTCAAAATTATGTGATTCATATAGGCTTCACGCTCGAGCCGAAGTTTCCACGCTCAAGCGTCGAATCACACCATCCAGTACTTTTCAGGCGAAACAGAGATGCTGTGAGCTTGCAATCCCCGCTCGAGCGTCACTTTCCCCGCTCGAGCGGGATGACCAAAATTGGAAAATCTGGAAAACTTGATCCTCTTACAACCTCGGTTTTGATCCATGGAAATTGGCAAAGGCACGATTCGAGTTGGATTCGCATCTAATAAACTCATATCCTCACTGAAATAAAAGGTGCTAAACAAATACAACTGAAAGGAGTTTTGTCAAACGGGGTTGCCAAGAATAAAACCTAACACGTTGATGGATAGACAGATAAACGAATATAGAGAGATTTTACAGAGAGAAAATAAGGCAAATCTAGGTGAATTGGTGCTCTGGTTGCCTGCAGCCACGAGGGGGAGCGGTGGAGGCGCGACTGGTGGAGCGGCAGTGAGAGAAGGAAAGGAAGAGGAGCAGCGAAGAGGAAGAGGCAGACTGGTTTGTGGTTTGAAAACCAAATATATATATATATATATATATTACACCATTAGTGACTAAATATTTTTAGTTGCCTATTAATTTTGTAAATCCCTCCAAAATTTGAAATGTTTCCCTCCAAATATTTTAGTTTTTTGGCGACTAAAAATTTTTTTGTCACTGAAAATAAATTTTTGGCGACCAAACTTTTGGTCACCAAAGATAATTTTTTTTTTTATTTTATTTTCCATTCGGCAACTAAATGGTTTTAGTAGCCAAAACTTAATATACGATGAGTAAAATATTTTTTTGTCGCTGAAAATATGTTTTTGGTCGCCAAAGATAAAAAATAATTTTTTATTTTCCATTTGGCGACTAAATGGTTTTAATAGCCAAAACTCAATATACGGCGACTAAAATATTTTTTTGTCGCCAATTTTGGTATTTTTAGCGACTAAATTTTTTTTTAGTTGTCAATAATTAACATACCCTGACCAAAAAAAATTAGTAGCTAAATATTGTACTTTTGCCGACAAAAAAAAATTTTGGTCGCCAATTTCACAACTTTTGGTCATTAAATTTTGTTTGATTGCCAAATGTGTATTTTGTTGTAGTGAATGAACTGGTATGATTTGTTTGGATTTTAAATTTGTTCTAAAATTTGTACCCAATAAAAATAGTAAATAAAACATAAATTTTTGTTTCAAGTCTCTAATCGTGAAGGTTAAAAATGTATTTCTAATATAAAGCTCCACAAAAAAATATCTTCATACAAAGCTTCGACAAAAATAAATTTTCATTGACTAAACCCTTAGGCCCATTTGTTTTCAGAGGTAGAATGAAGGGAATTCATAATGAGGGGATTGATAGTAAGGGAATTAAGTAAAATTCTGTTTATTTTTATGATAGTTGTAGTGTGGGGATTGTTAAATTATTTTTATATAAAATAAATATAAAATAATAAAACAAATACAAAAATACAAAAACATTAAACATTAATGTTTTTAAAAAAAAATGCCCAACATGTAAAAAATTTCTAGAAAAAAATAAAACAAATAAAATAATGATTTTTACTTAACAAAAAATACAAAAAATTAAATATTAATGTTCAAAAAAAATGCCCAACATGTAAAAAATAAAATTAAAAAAAATAAAAAATAAAAAATTTCTAGTCTGGCGGACTATTTTTCTAATATCAAGTCTTGGAAACCCATCCGAATCCCCCCTCCAAGGGGATTTATAATCTGGAGCTCACTATCAATCACCTCCCTATCTCTCAAAACAAACACAATGTTAGTGGGTCCTACTTCACTATCAATTCCAATCCTCCCTCTAAGAGCATCTCCAATGGATTGCTAAAATAGCTGCCAATGCTATAATATAGCAGTTTGGGCAAAAATAGCTTCTCCAATGGCATGCTATACAAATTTAGCAGCTACTTTGGCAACTGCCAAATCTGCCAAGTCACCCAAAAACTAACTGATTTCTTCATTCCCTCATTCCCTTTCAGTTGGGACCTTCCAAAATGTTAGAAGTTTTTTATTTTAAAAACAAAATATACCATTTTGTTTAAAACAGAATTCACCAATTACTTCAAGATGTGTCAAAAAAAAAAAAAAAACACCAAATTCACCAATTTGTGCCTTTCCTAGACAAATTTCACCAATACGAAAATCACCAAATTTCAGCAATACCAAATTCACCAATTACTCAAAAATTTCAACAAAAAATCACAAATTGGAGTAATGTGTGTAAGCCCAGATTTGTTTGAGAGTGATAAATATGAATTAGATATATTAATACATTCTGATGAACGAAGTTACCGGCATCCAGAAGAAAAGTGATGTATATGCTTGTAAATCTGAGGCAATCTGAAAACCCTAGACCAATGCATGTTTGGAGATATAAAGGCACTGTTTGGTAGTTGAGAGTCAATTCATTGCACAAACACTCTTTGCACAACACAGCATCTGAAAGCAGAGAGTCCAACAAAAATGATCATAAACTACATTAAGTCCAATGTCAATGGAGCTTTTGGCCCGAAAGGCAAATATATATGAATCCAGTACCTAAAAGAGAGGGGGGAATCCTCAATGCTAATTCTAGAAGTAATTCGTTTGCAACTTACAAATAAGACAAAGCAGAGAGCATACTTCATATCGTGTCATGGTCTCAAGTGGATATATTCTTACGCTGTGTTTGGTTGGGGGATTTGGGAAGGGAAATGGAAAGGGAAATGGAAATGAAAGGAAAAGGAGAAAGAATTAATAGAATTCCAAATCCCAACTATGTTTGGTTGTGTTGGTTATAAAATAGAATTGATGTCCTAAAAGGTATCCTATTTCTTTATTTATTTCTCACCCCCTTTCTTTTCCCATATATTTTTTATTATAACCAAACATAAATAGGATTACATTTCTCATTCCTTTTCTAAATCTCACCTCAAAAACTCCAACCAAACACAGCATTAGTGTCCGACTAGTTGCTGTATCAAGTATTCGAATCCCATCTAAGCCAATCTGGAATAAAAATTAGAGACCCGAAATCGGAGAAGATTAAGATCAGAGAATAAGATTAGAGTAGAGTAGAGAGCTTCGACATCAAAATCGGAGAAGTTCGGAACAAATAAATAAATAATCACTATCCCTTTGCTCTATTTCCCAACAACCAAACAAATGTTGTGGTGAATCGGTCATAAAGAAGGTGAGAACCAAAGAGAGAGAGAGAGAGATGAAGATGGTGAGAGTGATGGAGACAGTGATCAAAATGTTGTGGTGAATCGGTCATAAAGAAGGTGAGAACCAGTAGAGGGGTTTGTTGAGAGAGACAGTGATCTAGAGGATTGAGCAGATTATTCTAGAGTATTGATCTCAGCCATTGGATTGTTATTTAATCAACGACTTAGATCTTGTTCAGTGATTATTTATTTTTTATATGTAGTTAAAAAAAATTATTAAATATGTAGTGATATATTTTTTGGTAGGGTGAATTATATATATATATTTTTTAATTTTTTTATATTTGTCTAGTTGGAAATAATATAAATATATAATTTTTTTTACAAACAGTTAAATAAAGTCACAAAAGACAAAAAAATAAACAAAAATAAAATCACAAAAAACCTATATCCAAACAAAATCTATAAATTTGGAGGGAAAGTTGGTTGAGAATTGCCAAAATAGCAAGTGACCATTGGAGTACCGTTGCTATAATTTGGCAAAATAACACCATTCATTGCCAAATTATAGCAATAGCAATAGTAGCAATAACCATTGGAGATACTCTAACTCTCCAAATAAACGGGGCCCTAATGTTAAAACTTGAAGACATAAGTTCTCAATTTTCATTTACAAAAATTGAAATATAATTTTATATAAAAACTTAAATATAATATATATATATGGGCAAATTACACAAATAGTCCCTATAGTTTGGGACTTGTGCCACTTTGGTCTCTGACTTTTCAATTGTGACATATTTGACCATGAATTTCGAACCTTGTTCCAAATAAGGATAATTGAATATATAATTAGATTTTTCAAGGGTAAAATTGTCAATTTGATAAAATATAAACTAATTTGACAAAAATAAATGTCAAACAAATATTTTTGAATTTTTAAAAATTATTTCTACCTACTAAAAATAAAATTATGTAAAATTAATAAATCTTTTAGACATTTTTTTTTTACCAAATTAATTTTTATTATGTGTTTGGATGATGATCATGTAAAATTAATTTTAAAAAATTAATCATGTAATTTTTATTAATTTTACATAATTTTATCATTGGTGGATAAAAATAATTTTAAAAAAATTAAAAAAAAAAATTTGACATTTATTTTTGTCAAATTAGTTTATATTTTATCAAATTGACAATTTTACCCTTGAAAAATCTAATGATATTTTTAATTGTCCTTATTTGGAACAAGATTCAAAATTCAGGGTCAAATGTGTCACAATTAAAAAATCATGGATCAAAGTGACACAAGTTCCAAACTATAGAGGCTATTAGTGTAATTAACCCTATATATATATATATATATATAGTTAAGACTTCACTTTTCATCTCTCGTTGAGGGGTTGGATCAAATCCTGCTTTGATTGTTTGACATTGGGTTGATTATTAGAATTTGGTGGGCTTACCGACCAACACTAGCCGAGCTTCAACAAGACGTTAACGCGTATGAGTTTACTCAAGCTCGGTCCAAATTGATAAATTAAATTCAAATTAGTCTGAATTATTCATAAATTTGAATTAAACTTGGTCCAAATTGATAAATTTAATTCAAGCTAAATCTGAATTATCTATAAATTTGAATGGGGAAATTACAAAAACATGGAGTAGTGGGAAAAAAATTATACTACAACTAATTTTTTTTTTTTTTTTTTTTTTTTTTACACAAAGGAAGAGTTGCATCAAGTACATAAATTAATTTGCACAATCATAAAAATATAACTTTTTTTTATCACTGCTTCACTAAAATACAATTTTCCTAATTTGAATTTAGCACTGATAAAGGTTGTGTCATATTTACAATTTTTTTATTATTTTTATTATTTTTATTTTTTTGGGAAGGTAAAATCAACGTCAAAACAAATAATATCCAGTAATAACATAACAAATAATTTGTTACCAAATGACCTAACAATGACAAATATTACTATAGCAATACACAAAATGACAGAATATAAACTTAGAGCAGAGAGTAACGATAGAGTCGAAAGCACTGCACGATGAATGAGAAAGAAGAGATTAAGAGCTTGTTTGAGAACATGTCAAATTAGTTAAAAAAATCAATTCATTTTTTTTTCACCTCTATTAGTAAAAAAGTCAAAAAATTACTGAAAAAGTCAATTCTAAAATCAACTCAGATGTAAGTGAGATACGAGAAATATATTTAAGTTATTCTAGTATACAATTGACATTTGTGGTATTGATTATTACAAATATTATAATTAAATCTTTTTCAAGCATAACTATAGAAAAAATTAATCAATCATAATCAAATACCGCATAGTATATAACCAATGACCTTTTCGAATATAATTAAAATAATAATTACAATAAATCATAACTAACATTACAATTAGTCATAACTAAGACATAATTAACATCACAATAAATAAAAACAAATCCAAACGTGATAACTGAGACCTATGATACACACCCTCATTTAAGACATATGGTTCACATCCTTATAACTAAACGTAAATGAGGGGTGTATTATAAAATTTCCGTTTTTAAGTTAATCTAACGATTTAAATAATCTTTAGTGTAAATCCAACAACTGTATTATATTAAATAGCATATTGTATATTTACATATAAGGGTTTTGGTTTACTATTTATATTTATCCACGCCAAGGTCAAATTCAATTCGGATTTCTAAATTATTATCCAAACTGGCACTTGAGTTCAAAAATATGTAAGCAAACCCTAAATTTGGACTATACTCTAATTTCTCATATTTCCTCCCAACCCCACCCCAAGTTACACCCATAGTCACATTAGAGTTACAAACGAGCCGAATTGTAGAGTGTTAAAGCTTGGCTTGTTTAAAATTAGTCGACTCAGGTTAAAGCATGAGCAGTGCTCTTGTCGAGCTTAACAAATTGAGCTCAAGCTAGAAAGAAAAAAATTAAATTTCATCACTTAATAAGTAAATTTATACAAATACCAAATATAAATAGAAAAATAACATAAATTAATATAAATTACTAAAAATAAATATTAATTTATGTTATTTGTATTTATACGTTTTAAGGGCACTTATTAATCAGTCATATTGACTAAACTTATTTATGTACAGGTTCTAATTGATAAATTTATTACTATAAATTTATTCATAAAAATAAAAGAGACTGATAAATTTATTACTTAATAAATTTCCAAAATAGAACCTATTGATAATTTACCTTACATTTTATTAGCTGAGCTGAGCTTAGGTCTATTCGACTCGGGCTCAATAATTTAACACAAATGAATTTTAGACCAGCCATGCATGCTTTGTTTGTAGCCCTAAATCCATCCCGTGACACGCGGGAATGGCGACTCTGACTCGGAGCCATCAAAGTGTGCAAAGAAAGCACGCAAGTGATATCAACATTTCATGCCAACCAGCTTCAATCTTGCCCAATTGAGTGATGAATGACATGCAATACTAAAGGAGCAATTTGCTAGGAGCGTTCTCCGTGTTGTAAATAAATATTATTTTCATTTTTGCTTGAAAATATGTTAATTCTGAGAAATTTTGTTTAATAGCAATACATATTTTTAAGATGAGATTCTCTCCAATTTATTTTGACATTTGTCGTCTAGTGTAGTTCAAGCCTACGTGCCCATCAAGTGTTTTATTTTGTTAATCAACTTGGCTCGTCTTGGATACTCGTGTCTAAATGTTAGTGACAGGGAAAAGAGATTGTGACCGCAAACAAATAAGAGAGACACAGAGAAAGGGAAACGATAGTGAGGATTTTATGTATTTTTTGGGTCTTTTATGCATATTATTATTATTTTGAAATCATCAATTGTTAAAACAGTAGAGGTAAGTGCCCACAAATTATATCCAATTGCCCTGTCATTAGGAGATTGTAGGGGAAATAAATTGTATAGGTGAATCATTTTTCACTTCAAATTTTATCTAGAAACTTGTGTTTGGTTTCACAATTTACCAATAATGCTAGGTAGTTCAAAATTTTGTGGCTCAAATGGCTCAAATCACTCAAAACGACGTCGTTTTGAGTGTAAATGAGTGTAAAACGACCTCGTTTTGACAGATTTGAGCCATTTGAGCCACAAAATTTTGAGCTACCAAACATTTTTCTTTTCAAAAATTGTTTTCAAGTTTTCAAATTTTTTTTTTTTTGGTTTTATATTAATCAATTTTTTTTACTTTATTCACTTAATCTAAATATATTTAAAAATTAAAAATGTTATCAATTTTTTTTTAAAATTCACTAAATACAAAAAAAAAAATCAATAAATTTTATTTTTTTAATTTATTCACAAATATTTTATTTTTAAATATATTTAAATTAGGTGTATCTAAAAAAATTACTAAAATATGAAAAAAGTTTATTAAAGACAACAAAACACAATCCAAGGAGTTGGCCTAGTTAGTGCAGTTTGGGGCATGGGAGTGTGCTCTCTCCATGTCTCATGTTCATCTTCTATTAGGTGTTATCAACTATTTGGAGCCACTCCTGCAGACTCTGCCTAAAATTTGCTTGATCCACGTGAAGGGAGTGATTTGCGTGGATCTTGAAATTAGTTGAGATATGCGTAAGTTGGTCCAGATGCTCATTAAAAAAAAAAAAAAAAAAGACAACAAAACATGAGAAATGAAAATTTTAAAAATTATTTTTAAAAACTCAAAATAAAACAAAAATATTATTTTTATTCAAAAGTCTAGTGATTTTTAGATACAAAAATGCTTTTTTTAAAAAAATATATATTCTTGCTCAATAATACTACATCTCCCTAATTTATTATTCTAAAATGATTTTTAATGATTTGACATTGAAATTAGACCTCACGTAATAAAATATTTAATAAATTAAAATTTTATACTTTGTTAAATATATTATTAAGAGTGATTGTTAAAGATAATAAATTAAATATTTCAAGTACTTTTCAGTTTTTGCCTTACTATTATTACTTTTTGGTGTATTAAACCAACCCCCCCAAAAAAAAAAAAAAAAAAAATCGTGAGCACCCAAAATTGACCAAAACGTGAAACCAGCTAAGCAAATGCATAAACAACAATCCAATCAAAAGAACATAAAACAACGACAAACAACAGCACAACTCTTTTTTTTTTTTTTTTCTCTCTCTCTCTCATTATAAACATGTATAGAAACAGAGCATCTTCTCAACAAAACCGCCCACCACACTCACCCACCAATTGGACCACACCACCCCCAATTGCCCCCCAACTAAACCACACATCACCCCCCACGCGTCCTCCTCACCCCGCCCCCCCTCAAATTACTACACATTTGCCGTAGATTCTCTCTCGTGATTATTTGATCCTCTTGCAACATTATTTTACAGCATTTATTAATTGATATTTATCAATTTATTTTTTAAAAATTCAACGAATAATATGAATTCATATGTTTCGATTAATCAATATCAAATTAGAATGGTGTATGATATTAACCAAGAGTAAAAAAAAATATTTTCTCCTCTTTCTTTTCATTTGCGAAAGAAATAAGGACAAATTACAAAGATAGTCCTTACATTTTATTAGTTATGTTATTTTGGTATTTACATTTTTTATTAACTTAATTTTAACTATTAATTTTATATTTTACCTCAATTTGATTCAATTGACAATATTGTTAAAATTTTTGACAAAAAATTATCAATAAATTGAATGAGATTAAGGCCAAGTTTGGGAAGACTAAATAAGTGCACTTTTTGACTTTTTTTGTATTATGTGTAGAAAAAATAGAGAAGAGATGTTGATTGATGTGACCTAAAAAAAATAAAAAGATGAAATAAGTACACTTTTTTAATACAAAAATTAAAATGTAGCGGTATATTTGTCAAAAAAAGAGAGAGAGAGGCCTCTTTTTTTGACTCTCTCTCTTGAACCTCATTTTTGGCTCCACTCCACCCTCCAGCCTGTCTCCCCGATATTTCGTCCTCATTATTCCCCCATTATTATTTTATATTCGTCATTTCTCTAGTTTATGATTCTTCTTCTTGGTCCTTTCCTTTCCTCCCCCCTCTCTCTTCTCATAAATGCATATTATAGATTCCTCCTCCTCCCTCTTCTCCTCATCATCGTCTCCAGTTGTTCCACAAAAAATAATAATAATATCTCCATATCCATCACCCTAAAACACTTCAAATCTATATTTCTCTTTCTAAACCTTCCTTTTTTGTTTGAATTTGCTCCAATATTTCCCAAATTTTGTTTTGTAGCTATGGCGGAGGAACACGGGTTTCAGTCGCCGGAGGGCCACCGCCTCTGCGCCAACAACTGCGGCTTCTTCGGCGTCCCCACCACCCTCAATCTCTGTTCCAAATGTTACCGAGACCATTGCATCAAAGAAGATCAAGCCAAGTCAGCCAAATCAGCGGTCGAGAATTCTCTCTTCCTTCCTTCCTCCTCCGCCGCTGCGCTGGCTCCGGCGGTGGTTCTGTCTGTGGTTTCATCTCCGGCCGTTTCTGCGGAGGAAGAGGGAGGAGAAGGGAGGGTTCCAACGGCGGCGGGGCCGAACAGGTGTTCGGTGTGCAGGAAACGGGTCGGGTTGACCGGGTTTAACTGTCGGTGCGGAACCACGTTTTGTGGGGCCCACCGGTACCCGGAGAGGCACGGGTGCACGTTCGATTACAAGGCGGTGGGGAGAGAGGCGATTGCGAGGGATAATCCTGTGGTCAAGGCTGAGAAGTTGGAGAAGATTTAATCAGGGTCGTTGGTTTTGATGACCTTTGTGGTCGGATGAAAATTTGTCGATTTGGTGACCGTTGGATCTGATGAATGCTTTGGTTTGATAGGGATGAATGAAGATGATCAACGGATCCGAGCTTCTCTGGAATTTGTTATATATTCTTCTTTTTTTTCTTTTTTCTTTTTTCTTTTATGTGAGCTTGATTGTAAAAAGGGTTTTTACTTTTTTTATTTTTATTTTTATTAGTGGTGATGATAATAGTATATTATTGTGGATCCTATTGCATAAGTATATTCCTTGGAACCATTCCTATTACTGGTGGTCATTCATGAGCTAGGGTACATTCATAATATGTTAATTTTAATTTTTATATTATTTAATTATACATTATAAGTAAAAATAAAAATAATAAATATATCTATTTTCATGGCATAAATTCAAATATTTATAAAAATGTCTAAATCAATTTTATTATTAGATTTTTTTATTAATTATCTAAATTCAAATACTCATTAAAATGGCCCAATTTATTTAATAGACATTTAAATTTACAGAAACAAAAAAATCAACAATGTTATATAGCTCAAAATTTTGTATTTCAAATCACTCAAAACGACATCATTTTGATAAATTTTGAGTGTAAAACGATGTTGTTTTGATAGATTTGAGTCATTCGAGCCATAAAATTTTGAACTGACAAACATTTTCCCAAAAAAATACTCTATATGTTGAGTTTAAGTTGACAAACTTTAATTTTTAATCACCTTCTTTGGTTTTCAATTTATAAAAACAATTTGCTGAGTTTTTAGATCGTATTTTTATATTTTAAAATATTTTAATCAATTATTTAATTTTTAAAATCACTTAATCTTAATATATTTAAAGAGTAAAAAAATTTATACAAAAATCTTTAAAAATTTTATTGAATACGATAAAATACGAAAATATTTTGTATTTGTGAATATACTTTACTTTTGTTGAACTTTTTTAATTTTTTTTTACATATGTTATACTTTTTATGAGTATTTATATTGGGTATATCTAAAAAATTAAAAAAAAATTATGTAAAATATTTTAAAAATTAACTAAAAACAAAAAAAAAATGTAAACTAAAAATTTTAATTTTTAAAAAAACGGATTCATTTTTTTAAAATTAAACATGGTGAATAGTTTTTTAAGATAAAAAATTCAATAATTTTTTAAAGTCAAATTTAGGACAGCTCGGATACCCGCTATATCATATAAGACATATTCAAAATGAGGTATATATTCTTATTATAATGCAAGGTTCATAAACTCTATTCATGTCATCTGCGAACATTGGGGTTGTTTGCGACCTTTTTGTGAGTGGATTATAATTTATTTGAATTGAATAATTTGTATTAAATTATTTGATATAATTTTTTTTTATAATTAATTAGATAAAAATAGTTTAAATTTTAACAAAAAATACATAAAAATTAGAAAAATAATATTTTTAACTTCGGTTTTTTATTATTAATTTTTAATTTAATTTTTCTTTTTACCAAACAGTACTATTGTGCATTGTGTTGTGTGACTATCACTACATGTCATGTGATGTCAAATAAGGTGGACTATTGAAAAAAGATTAGAATATTGGACTGGATCGTCGAGTACTATATGCCTATAAAAAATCACGTTAATCGGATATCGATAGCTATATGATCAAATCAGTTTCGTATTAAAAAAAATTGAACGGTGAACAAATTAACGGTTGACAAAAAAACTGTTTTGATCACATAGCTATCGATATCCGATCAACATGATTTTTTATAAATATATAGTAATCGACGATTTCTACACATTAAACGGTTCAGATTATTAAAACGAGACCCGTGATAGGCCTCCATAAACCCAACAATACGGTCCAATCCGAACCCGAACAAGACAGAAGCCATACCCATCTCAAATTGGCCAAGTCAAATCCAATTCGTAGTGAGTTAATTAGATTCTCTCCCATCTATTATGTAGGTTAGATATTGTTGTTCGGGCATTATATTCATCCTAATCTTTTTTTCAGATAGTGTCGCTCGGGTTCATCCTAATCTTCCCATTTTAATGATGTCATTCATTAATCTTTTAATGTCAAATGCAGATTATTTATTAAAAAATGAATAAATTACATTTGTTTATAATTATAGCTTGATTTAAATTTTATTTTGATTCCTATTATTTTAGTTTGAACAATTTAACTTTTACATTTTATGTCCAATTTCAATTTAGTCATTTTATTTAAATTTTCATTAAATTTCTTTTTTTGTACATTTTGGGAAATTAACAAATATCTCAAAATAATTAATTTTAACCTCCAACTTGATCGAATGAGTCAACTAGACTTAGGCTTGGTTTGACATGATCTAAAAAAGTTAAAAATTCAAAAAATACTATCTTATTTAAGTTACATTACCTCTTTACTACATCACTTCAAACTCAACCCATATTTCATAAAAAGTTAAAAAGTGAACTTATTGTTTATCGCAAACAACCCCTTAAAATGTAATGATCATATTATTTAATTTAAAATAATAAAAATTAAAATAAAATTTGATTTAAACTATTAAAAATGTAACTTATTCTTTAAAAAATAAGATATAACTACTTGAATACCATCATAAAATAAATAAATAAAATAAAATAAACACAAATGATGATATAAGGAACTGCATAATCAAATTTATGATGTGAGAGAGAGTTGATCAATGCAAATTGAAAAATGCTAACAACCCCATTTATATTTGTGTGGTTGAGATTGAATTTGTATAATATAAAATCTATAAATAAAATTATTGGAAAAAATGATTTTTTGATGATTTTAATTAAATATTAAAGTGGGTCTCAACCGTCTATTGTGTTGGGTCCAAGTGGGTTTAAATACTTTGCAATGAGATTTTTACACCACAAATATAATGGTCAAAAACTATTGAGAATTGAATGAGAAATTGTCCCATCAACTTAGCTTCATGAAAGAGTTAATGGGGTTTGTAACTTTCGCTTTTATTGCAGAGTTTAATAGTGCATTAATGGGGTTTGTAATTTCTGCCTTTATTGCAAAGGTTAATGGTGCATTAGTGACCAGTCATAAAGGCTAGAGGTTTCTTCTCTCTCTCCTATACATGTATAAATTGAGACCCTCCTATCTGTCAAGTCTCAAATATATAAATTTTTGCTTCCATTTTACAAGTCAGTTTGTGAGAAAGTTCCTACTGTGAGAGAGTGTTGCCAGTGTTTTTGTTCGCTAAGCTAGACAGAAAGTGCTTTTACCGTAGCTGGTTTTTGACCGTTGTATCCTGGGAGACAGACGCCGGGATTCCTCAAGCACTCGACCCGTGAGGCGGCGAAATCTGTTTTAAGGAAACTGCTACCGTGCAGGCTTCGGTTTGGTTTCTTTACTATTTTATTGTTTTGTGTATTTCTGTTAAAATTTAGTTATAATTATCAGCATATGTTCTTGGTATATAATTTTGATTTCTTTATAAATCTATTTATTTAATTTTACAATTTGTACAACAAAAATAAATATGAATCACAAAATGATTATTTTAAAATAATTATGTTTGAATTTGTAGTATTCCTTATACTAATTTCCAATCTGTGTGTGTACATTTCCACCTAGGAAGAAAAAGAAAAGATGTATAACGGGTAGTGGGTTGATGGTCTATTTCTTCAATGGATATATAACAATTTTACCAGTAATTAAACATAAAGTTGACTAAAACAAACACAAAAAAACATAAAATTAATACTTAAATAATTTTTTTAAAAAAAGTAAAAAACTGTGCCTTCACTTCATTCGATTTGTGGGTTTTCTTCTTGTTGTTGCTTTGAATCTCTCAATCTGGGTTAGTTGGTGCTGTGTCTTAATTTTCTTTTCTGCTATGTTCAACTGTTGGAGAAGAAACAATGAAGCTTTCTCGCAAACCCTCTTCGTCCTGCTACTGGGTCAGGTTGTTTCTTTCACTGTTGCAGTCATGAGCTTCACTTCCTCTCTCTTGTCCAATCTTGGTGACAACCCTTCTCATATTTCATGATTCTACTCTTGTTTCTTTCTTCAGTTCTTGTAAATTTTGATATATCATGGTTGGGTTTGGTTTTAATTTTATGTGTGTGCTTGTAGGGGTTTATATGCCTCTGACTCTATCATTCTTCACTTACTTGAGTGTATCATTGGTTTATGGAAGCATCTTCTTAGTTAGGCGTCAAAAATTAATGGTAATTTTCTTTCTCATCATTCATAATCTTTGTTTTTTGTGTTTTTAATTGGGTTTAATTTAATGGTTTTGGTTGTAATTTGTCTATTGCATTTGTTTTAATTACTTGATGGTATTAGACCATAATTGATTGGAAGCTGATAAAACAATTTGTTTGGGGGCTTTCATGATCTGAGAAATGTTTCGCGCGTTTTTGCAGGTATCTTGGCATTGGTATTTACTCTTAGGATTTATTGATGTTCAAGGCAATTATCTGGGTATGTAAATTTAATCAGCCTCTGTTTGGGATGAGGCTCTTTCGGTTTTTTTTTTTTTTTTTTTTTGGTTAAAATAGTCATAAAAGATAAAATAAATTATTTTAATCATAACAAATAAAATATCGCATCCAACCGATAATCATTACACTATTCTTTTATAAAAAAAAATCAAAAAAGTTAGAAAGTCAAAAAATCTTTCTTAAATTAAACTTTTTGATTCAGACTAAAAAAAATTAAAAAACCAATTCACTTTCCAAAGGAAACCTCAAAATTTTTTTTTTGCGCAGAGAGAGTAGACCCAACAAATTAATAATAATAATAACAATAATAGCAAATTCGGTGTGGGTTGGTGGTTGGTGTGGGATTTTGGTTTTAGGTATGATCCATGACAGCTGTAGAATCTAACTAGCTTTATTGATGATACGGTTGCCGTTCCCTTTCCTGCTGTGCCTATTTTATCTTTATTTATTTATTATTTTTCAAATCCATCTCTCATGCTCATGGTGTTATTTGTTGGAGCACGATATTTGTAATAATATAATATTTTTATTTATTAATCTATTAAAATAAATACAAAAGAATATTTATATATATGGGTACACATAAATAAATTAATTTAAAATAAAACTTATTAATTTAAGTTTTATTTTTATAGTATGATATAAGTAAAATTATTACTGTACATTATAAATGCCACAATATATTTTAAAATAATTTTAGGGACCATTTGTTGTATGATTAAAAACTGCAAAGTGTGGGATGGATTTTATTTTTTTTCTTCAGTTTAGTTGTGTAACAAAGTTGTGTTTGCCTTTTTCTTCTTCTTCTTTTTTTTCTCTTTCTCTTTAAAAAAAAAATCTCATTGATTTTGCATTTAGCAAAACAAATTTGTATAATAATAATTTTAGTATGTGTACCCATATATAATTTTAGTATAATAATAATTTAAATTAATAAGTTTTAATATGTGTACCCACATATATAAACAATAATGATAGAGAACTCTAATTTTAGAACTCTAAAGAGAACTCTAGTGATATGGCAAGATAAAAAGAAAAAAACAAAAACAAAAACATACACACATTACATCACATGTGAGCCTCACTCTTTATCACATCATCTCTTTAGAGTTCTCAATCTTTATTCATATATAAACATTCTTTTGTATTTATTTTAATAGATTAATAAATAAAAATATTATATTATTGCAAATATCTTGCTCCAGCAAACAACACAATCAGAGAAGAGAAGGATTTGAAAAAAAATAAAATAATAAAGATAAGACGGCACCATATGGGTCACAGCAGGAACAGCGGCGGGAGTCACACAGCAGTGACCCCGCAGATGTTTGGGAATAATCATGTGTTGTAGATAGCATCATTTAATCACAACAATGATTTGAGGTATTGATATTTGCTGAAAATTGTGTGAAAATAGAGTCAGAATGCCAAGAGTCATTAACAAAAGCCTTAATGTTGTGTTTAGTTGGGAGATTTGGAGAGGGATTTAGAAAGGAAAAGGGAAAAAGTGTGTGAAATTATGTAAAATGTAGGTATATTTTATTCATATTTCACCTAATTTTTTTCTTTCCCTTTCCAAACCCCTCCTCAAATCCTCCAACCAAACACAGCGTAAAGTTGAAAAAGCAACAATTCATCTTAGCAAACAAGAATTATTAGTAGTTGTAGAAATATAGTTATTAATTTTTCGTGTTGTTGGCTACATATTTTGTAAAAGCCAGTTACAGTTCGACACGTGGCATAGTAAGGGTAATAAAGGAAGGTTATTCAAGCCTTTAATCCTGATCGTACACGTGACAATAAACATTGGTCCTCACATGATCCGAGTAACACTAGATCAAATAAACGGGATGCAAGATGACGTGTCTTCAAACGGTTACTCATATTCAAATCTAAGTACAAGAGGGAAGCTCAACTGCCAGTAATGGCGTAATGGAGCTACTTGTAAGGAAGCATGACCAGCGATCATGGAGGAGCAGTTCGACAGTTCGAAGTGCAGTTCGAAGGTCATCACTGACGAGTATAAATAGCAGGGTAGCCCCCAGAAAGAGGGACGGACTCAGACCATACAAACCAGTCATTTACTTCATATATTTTCTTTCCAGTCATTTACATTTCCAGTCCTTAAATACCTGTTCTTTAAATACCTGCACTTTAAATACTCGCACTGCACTTCGATTCATAGGAGTAGCTTCAAGTAGATTCAAGTAGATTGCTGTTGTAAACCTCTCCGAGGCTGAGTTCGGACCGTTGTAAGTGTTCATTTTTATGAAATACTTCAATTGTTCTTCATATTACTGTTATTTCTCTTAATTTCTCCTAAGTCAAGCCACCAGTAAAAGTCCTCTTCATTGAGGCTGAAAAGAACTAAAACACAATCGTCTGATAATTGGTTGGCAATTATAATTTCTGTAAGGACTGATTGATCCTTGCTGGCACGCTCACATTCACAAAAATACCCTTCGAAAAGCCAAAAAGCCAACATATATTTTTGGCACGCCCAGTGGGACCTAATTAAAAATGGCTAGAAGAAGACGACAAGGAGAAAATGAACGCTTCGAAGAAGGCGTGGAAGGAGAGGTAGAAATACCAAATCCAGAGGATAATGTGGTAACACATCCTGTGGAAACTCCTATATTGTCAGAACCCATGGTCGAGCAGACCAGTACTTCTGGACAAGAACCATATGTTCATATTATTGGACAAAACCAAGGAATTGGACCGTCCACTATGCCAACAAATCCATGGGATGGTTTAGTGAATGCCATGGGACAACAACTAATGAACACAATGGAAAGGTGGGCAACATCCTTTTTGGATCGAATGAATAACCACCAACCAACAAACACAAGACAAACGGAGGAAGTTGTAAATGTCCCCCAACAAAGATTGGCTAGAGAAAAACAGCCTATGCAAGTTAATGGTCAAACTAGTACCCAAAACTTTGAAAGACCATCACCTCAGTCTTGGTATGAACCCATTTCAAGGCCTATAGCAGGCCAAAATACCTCAGCACTTAATAATGAAGCCACACAAGTTGGTGGATCTGGCCAAGTACAAGAAATTGGTGTAAGAATGGTTACAAATCCTATGTTCGAAGCCATACCTGGCACAAGAGGGTACACCAATCCCTTATTCGAATTTACACCCGGGGGGTTGGAGGGTTTTCCTACAAATGGTAGAGACACGACACCTGTCCCAGCACCTGTTGCAGGTCCTTTCGCAGGTCATGCTCAAAGAGGTTACCCATACCCTCAGCAGCAACCTGCACCGCAAGGACAACCAGCCCCAAATTTACCACCTTATGGACCAAGAGGACCACAAGCACAAGTTTATCCACCAAATCCTGTGTTTGTTCCTCCAGTAGTGGTTCAGCAGGCACAAAATATGGTCCCTAGAGACCAGATTGTTGATATTGTTAGGGAGATATGTGGACCAATAGCTCGGGGGGTCCAGACTCCTATATACAGAAAACCATACCCAGAATGGGTAGATAGGGTACATGAATACCCAAGGGGATTCAGGATACCAGATTTTACCCTTTTTTATGGGACTGGAAATCAATCAACGATAGAACATATTGCTAGATTTGCTGCTCAATGCGGTGAATTCACTAACCATGATTATATGAAACTGAGATTATTTCCAAATTCCCTAACGGGAGGAGCATTTGTATGGTACATCAACCTTACACCTGGCTCCATTCAAAATTGGCAACAAATGGAAGAGGCATTTCATGCCCAATTCTTCCAATCAGAACCAGAAGTATCTATGGCAGATTTGGCTAGGTTGAGTCAAAGGCCTGAAGAAAAGGCTACTCAGTTTATTGCCAGATTTAAAAGGGCTCGAAATAAATGTAGAGTCATCCTGCCAGAGCCAGAATTCGTCAGATTGGCTCAAAATGGTTTAGAATTCAGGCTTCGAAAGAAGTTTGATTCAACTGAATTCAGAGATTTGGTCGAACTGACCTATAAGGTGTCTCGATATGAAACATTATTAGAAGAGGAACAAGATCGAAATAATGCATCATATAAGACATATTATAGAGATCCTAATTATGAAATAGATGCAGCAGAGATTGTAGGCAAAGAACCTGTAATCTGTGAAGCATTAATTCGTAAGGATACAACTATAGACCAGCAGTTTAAAAAGAAAGACTTTCACAGAAAATACTCTTTCGATTTAACAAAAGCAGATGACATCTTTGATCATTTGCTCGCGGCTAATTTCCTTAAGTTGCCTAAAGGAGTAAAACTACCATCTCCGGATGAACTGAAAGGAAAAGTATACTGTAAATGGCATAATTCTTGGTCTCACTCGACTAAAAACTGCATTGTTTTTCGAGACAGGATCCAAGAACAGATTCGGAAAGGAAGTTTGAAGTTCTCAGCTAAAACAGAAAAAGCCATGGGAATTGACAGTGATCCCTTTCCAGAAGTTGGAGAGGCAGCAGCCAATGTCATTACATCAGATTTCCAGAACTTGTCCTTGACAGAATTGGAGGAAGTCAATGTGCAGATGCATGTTGCTAATCAAACCAACGTCAAGAAGAATACTAGAAGACTACCAGTTATTGAACAAGGTTCCTCACACCAGATGGAATGTTCTGATGAAGAGTCACTGGATGATGATTCTTTAGAAGCAGCAGTGATACAGAGAATGTGCCCCAGGTGCAGACTCAGTTACAAGTGGTTGAAGGGGCTTCCAACTGATGGGAAGCAATACTACAGGGATGTTCAGAGACGTCCTAAATCAACCAATGCTTACAACAAAAGGCCGTATCCGGCTAGTGATAGGCAGAGACCACCAGTGGTTGAGCCTGTGGTAAACAGAATGCATGACAAAGGCAAGGAACTCTTGCATGAATCCAGACCACATAACTATTATAGAATGCAGAGTAGCCATTCTGAAAGAAAGCTGGAGAGGAGTTCAGTCCATGGAATCAAAGCCAGAGATTGGCTCCCTAGATCAGTTTCACGCAGGACAGAAAATGGTCACCCTTATCGAAGGTCTGAACCAGATTCAAAACATGAGGACAAAACCAAGCACTTACCTTCACGGCCAGTTTCGAAGATGGCTTCGAAGGTGGAAAAAGGCAGGTCAGCTTCTGAATCAGTAAGCTCATGGGTACCTGGGGTCCCGGATTGGTTTGTAATGCAAAACAAACCTAGGGAGGTACGTGCTTATGGAGATACTGTAAACCAAGGCAGGATGATCAAGCCTCCTATGGTGGCTCCGAACAACTGGATACTGCTTAAACACCCAAAGACGAGGGAACCCGACATGATCCCAGTCATCTCAAGATCACAGAGGAGAAAAATTCAGCGCAGGTACACCCAGTACCAAAAGGATCTGAAGGAAGGTGGAGAAAATTCTTCATCAGTCAAAACGGAAGGGAGGAAGAACCTAAAATCAGACCATGCTCCAAAGCCAGTTCCACAGAGCACAGTGGTCTGTAGCCGAGAACAGTTGGCCAAGGTTCATTCTGAACTGAAAACCAGAGAAAAGGCCAGTTTGGTAGGGTTGGAGAAAGCTCTGATGGAAACAGATAGTGAGACTGAAGAAGAGATTAGCGTGAGTCAGAAGAAAGAGGTTGTGGAGGAAGAGATGTTTGAAGCCTTCATGGCTGAGCAAACGTTTCTGACTAAAGAGCCAGTTGAGAAAAATCCTTCGAAGGGATCAGTTAGTGATGAAATACCAGAATGCATCATGCAGGATGTTTCTGAGGGAGTCAACCAAAGTAACCAAGAGGGGAAACAAGTACAGCCAGCCATCCAGTTTGGCTCGTTTCCCCCAGTATCAGTAAACATGGTGCACATATTGCCACAAGAATTTCAAGCTGGAGATGAGAATCAAGAGGGGCAGGAAGCTGACCCAGTTCAGATCTCCAGTGAAGATTCACAAGCAAGTATGGTGCAAGATAACTTCGAAATGGTCATCCCGATGGAAGATGGATATGAGAGTGAAGAGGTGGTAAGCATCAATCTATCATATCCATTTGAGTACCCCTCGGATTCGATGACACAGCACGTCAGGCCCTTGTACATCAAAGCTTTCTTTGATGGGGTACAGCTGAACCGAGTCCTAGTAGACAATGGGGCAGCAGTGAACCTACTCCCGAAATCTTCTTTGAAGAAACTAGGGAAAAAGAATCCCAGGTTGATACCAACCAGCACAACCATTGCTGGATTTGCTGGAGATAAACAAATGGCTCAGGGGATTCTACCCATTAATTTAAGTGTGGGAACCAGGGATTGTATGACAGCATTTTTCGTAATCGACAGTAATGCTAAATACAATGCTTTGCTTGGAAGGGACTGGATCCACACTAACAAGTGTGTGCCTTCTTCTTTACATCAGAAAATCATGATGGCCTTGGGCAATGGAGAGACAGAGGAGATCGACGCAGATCCTCAACCCTTCATAGCCTGTGCAGACTTTGCGGAGGCTAAATTGTATATTGAGGGAGTGACACCTCTCAGTATACTGATGAAAGATGACAATTCAGCCGAAGTGACGGCTGATGAAGAGGTGACACACCTGAAGCACTTAGTCCAAAAAAGTGCTGATGAAGAGGTTGTCCTTAGAGATGACAATGATGCCTGGTTATAGGCAAAGAGAGGAATCACCAGAAGCCAAGTCCTTGGCTTTGATCAAGTTTTCAGCATTGGACATAAAAGCAATAGTCCAGAAAGTTCAGGAGCAAGAGAGAGAGGCCATGATAATTGGCTGCAAACAGCAGCAGCAACAGGCTAGAGTCTTGACTCTTGGTAAGTACTGTGCCTTGGACATTGAAACAAAAGTCCAAGAAATACAGGAAGAGGAAGCCTTGTGGACAGATTTTGTCTATGAGGAGGAGGGCAGAGATATTGAACTGAAGAACTTAGGGGCAGAACCAAGCTCGAAGATCACTTCAAAGGCAGCAGAAACTAGAGGGAGTTCTCATGCACAAGATCCTTTAGAAGAAGTAAATCTAGGGGAAGGTTCTGTACAACAGCCCACTTATGTAAGTGCTTGTTTGAATGATCTGGACAGAAACCAGCTTTTGGTTGTTCTGAAGAAATACAAAGATTGCTTTGCATGGTCTTATAATGAACTACCAGGATTGGACAGGTCATTAGTGGAACATAGGCTCCCTATGAAGCCTAATTTCAGGCCCTATAAGCAGAAACCAAGAAGGATGAGTCCAGAAGTAATTCAGAAGGTCAAGGAAGAGATCCTTAGACTCCTCAAGGCAGGTTTTATTAGAACAGCCAGGTATGTTGAGTGGCTATCTAATATTGTGCCTGTAGTCAAGAAGAATGGCAAAATGAGGGTATGTATCGATTTCAGAAATTTAAATCTAGCAACTCCCAAAGATGAGTACCCTATGCCTATAGTGGACTTGCTGGTAGATAGTTCAGCAGGTCACCAAGTCTTGTCAATGATGGATGGGCATTCCGGCTACAACCAAATATGCATTGCAGAGGAAGATATCCACAAGACAGCGTTCAGATGTCCTGGGAATATTGGCACCTTTGAGTGGGTTAAAATGCCATTTGGTCTAAAGAATGCTGGAGCTACATACCAAAGAGCCATGAACACTATCTTTCATGATCTTATTGGAGGATATCTGGAATGTTATATTGATGATATTGTAGTTAAATCCCAATCCATGAAAGAGCACCTGTTTCACTTAGAAGCAGCTTTTGAAAGGATGAGGAAGTTCAAGTTAAAGCTCAATCCTCTTAAATGTGCTTTTGGGGTATCATCTGGAAATTTCTTGGGCTATGTTGTTCACAAGAAAGGAATACAGATTGATCAAAATAAAGCCAAAGCAATCATCGAAGCCAAACCCCCATCAAGTAAGAAAGAATTACAAAGGTTCCTTGGGCAGGTTAACTTTCTTCGAAGGTTCATTTCTAACACTGCAGGGAAAACTAAAATATTTTCTTCCTTGTTAAGGCTGAAAGATGAAGAGGAATTTGTGTGGACAGCAGAGCATCAGATTGCTTTCGAAGGTATCAAGGCCTATTTGGCTAAACCTCCAGTGCTGATGCCACCAAAGGGGAACAAGCCCTTGAAGTTATACATAGCTGCAGCAGAGGATTCATTGGGAGCTTTCTTAGCCCAAGATAATGAAGAAGGCAAGGAGCAAGCTATTTATTACCTTAGTAGGTTTTTAAGTTCGTGTGAATGTAAATACTCAGCTGTTGAAAAGCTGTGTCTTGCTTTGTATTTTGCTGCAATAAAATTAAGATATTATCTTTTGCCTACAACTGTCTTGGTAATTGCAACCACAGATTTGGTTAAATATATGTTATCTAGACCAATGTTGAGGGGAAGAATTGGCAAATGGATACTTGCCTTATCAGAATTTCATCTAGAATATGTCCCTCAAAGGGCAGTAAAAGGGCAGGTTTTAGCCAATTTCTTGGCAGACCATCCATCTCAAACTGAGAACCAGGAGATCATGGAACTTGGTATGACCAGTGTTGAGCCATGGCAAATGTGGTTCGATGGGTCGAAAGCAAATGGGTTAATTGGAATTGGTATTGTAATCAAGTCTCCACAGGGGACAGAAACTACCCATGGTTTTAGAGTGGATGAAGCTACCTGTTCCAATAACCAGGCTGAATATGAAGCCTTAATTGTGGGACTAGAGATTCTTATTGGATTACAAGTACATGCAGTTGACATATTTGGGGATTCTCAATTGGTGATTAACCAAGTGAAAGGAATTTTCAAGTGTCAAAGCATAAGTATCTTGCCATATTATGTTGTTGCATTACATTTGCTTTCTCAGTTTCAAATAGCAAATGTAACCCATGTTCCAAGATTCTTGAACAATAGAGCCAATGATGTGGCTCAAAAGGCTTCGAACTTCAAGAGAAGGGATAATACCCAAAGGGACATAAGCCAAACAACATATCAGAGATTAATTCAACCTTTGAATAAAAGGAATGTGATCTTGGAAGTCAATCATAATGACTTACAAGAACAAGATTGGAGGCATCCAATAATGCAGTACTTGGCTGGTCCATCTTCGAAGGCCAGTAGAAAAGTTAAATTGCAGTCTATGCAATATATGATATATGGTAATGCTCTCTACAAAAGGGGGGGAGATGGCTTATTGTTGGAATGTCTAGGCCCAAAAGAAGCATTAACAGCCATGGCTGAGGTTCATGAAGGCATCTGTGGTGCTCATCAACCTGGTGTAAAAATGAGATGGTTGCTTCGAAGGCATTCCTATTATTGGCCAACCATTCTTAAAGACTGCATAGAATATGCAAAGGGGTGTCAGGCATGTCAAAAGCATGGCACAATAAGGCACGTGCCCATAACTGACCTACATGCAGTAGTAAAGCCTTGGCCATTCAGAGGGTGGGCCATGGATATGATGGGAAAAATACACCCACCTTCTTCGAAACATCATTGTTTCATTCTAGTGGCCACTGACTACTTCACTAAATGGGTCGAAGCTAAGCCATACAAGGCTGTAGACCAAACAGAGGTTATTGGTTTTATTAAAGATTTGATCCATAGATTTGGAATCCCGCAAACCATAACAGTTGATAATGGAACTGTGTTTGATGGGAAGATGGTGAAGGCTTTTGCGGCAGAATTTGGAATTAGCCTTGTTAATTCCACACCCTATTATGCACAAGCTAATGGTCAAGCTGAGTCATCCAATAAGTCCTTGAAAAAAGGAATACAAAAGGTTGTGGATGACAATCCCAGGGATTGGCATAACCTATTGTTGGATGTTCTGTGGGCATATAGAACCTCACCGAGGTCAAGCACAGGGGTCACTCCTTATGCCTTGGTGTATGGACATGACGCAGTCTTACCAGTGGAGATTAATGTCAAATCTTTGAGAGTAAGATGTCAAGATCAATTGAATCCTGAACAATACCATCAAAGTATGTGCTTAGAATTAGAAGGCATAGATGAAGCCAGAATTTTGGCATTAAATAGCATTCTTTTCCAAAAGAAGAAAGCAGCCGAGAATTATAATAAGAAAGTCAAACACATTGGCTTTGATGAAGGTGATTTGGTATGGAAGACAATACTCCCAATTGGGATTAAAAGCCATAAGTTTGGCAAATGGTCACCTAATTGGGAAGGTCCATATCAAATTCATAGGGTTCTGCCTTTCGGAGCATACCATTTAAGAAATTTGAATGGTTATGTACATCCCAAAAAGATTAATGGCAGATATCTAAAACCTTATTTTCCAACCGTTTGGGAGACACAAGGGATAGAGTAAACACCATATGCAAAAACACAAAGCTTGTTCAAATTATATTCAAAATAGTGTGCTTTCATAAAGAATCAAGTACATTATGCCACAAGTTGGCCCAAAAATCATTACAATGCTTTAATTGTTTTTGTACAATAGCTTTCCTATTACTAAGGGAAGGAAATAATTGAATAGCTGCAGCCATGTTTTCTTTTCGATCAGCCAGTCCTTGATTGGTGATGTGCAATTTCTTATCAGTTCGAACCAAGGCTTGGTTTACTGCAGCTAACTCCTCTTCGAGCTGAGCTTTCTTCTCCAGAAGTTGGACTCGAAAGTGGGAGGCAGAAGAGTGTTGTTCTTTCAGAGTTGATACTTCAGTATGCACCTGAGAAACAAAACTCTGGTCCTTAACCAGCTTATCATCCGCAGCTTTAGCAGCATGGCAAATGTTGAGATAGAAATCAATAGTAGCTGCAGCCTGAGATAGATGACTTGAAACACTCATGGCAGACTGCTCAGCAATGTTACAGCATTGAAGGAACCCGTTCCTGATGATAGGCCTTTGTAGAGCCTCGAAGGGGATCCTCGAAAAGGAAGTCAACAGTTGCAAGCATGTGTCCAAATCTACTAAAGGTACAAAAGGCTTGTTGCTGGAGGAAGGAGAACTCTCGAAGATTTCCAAAAGGGAGTTAGCCAAGGCTAATGGCTCAGCTTCAGTAGTAGAAGTAGGAGAGGTAGAAGGAATGTCAAAAAGACTAGCTAGTCTTTCTTCAAAAATGTCTACCTCATCCCTTGACATGAAGGGCATAGAGAGTGTTGTGGTGGAAGACACAAAGGGCTGCATAGGGATGGGAGAAACAGATGGAGCATCTTTGGCAGCCTCTATGGTCTTGGCCACCAGCAAATCAAGTGAGGAAGGGCTGGAAGTAGGCATTGGTGATGAGTCATGAATTGGAAAATTATCGGCATCCCCTGAAGGAGAATCAACTGCCATGCGAGATGAAGTAGCAGTAGGAGGAAGAGTGAGGATCGAAGAAACAAACTGAGGCAGATCAAGAGTCAAGAAAGGGAGGTATGGCTCTAAGCCAAGGAAAAGAGATGCAGGGATACTCGGCCTCGGTAAAGACGTATCGAATATAGGCTTAGGAAGTGGGAGCGTGATTTGAATGGTTTTCACGCGTTGCATCTGATCAACTTCGACTGAAATTGGGGAAGTTTCCGTTGGGAAGATTAATGCAGTGGTCGTTGCTGTAAAAAGAAGAAAATGTGAGGTAATGTCAAGTCTTAGTCTTGAAAAGTCGACAAGAAAAGAATAAAGGCATGCAGAAACTTACTTGTCCCAAGGAATTGTTGCTGCTGCCTCTCCTCAGCTCTTTCAAGAACAACTATGGCTTTGGGATATTCTTGTTCTACAACCTCATGGATGGGATCTTCAAACGAGCTGGTAGCTAGAACAGTGATCTTCCTCCTCTTTTCTATTACTTGAGCAATTGTCTCGGAATCAGAATCTTCGGTAAAATCGGAAGGAGAAACGGCAATTTTTCTTCTCCTTTTCCTTTGAGTTGGAATCATTCGCTCCTCCATTGTCTTCTCGACCTTTTTAGGTTGGGGTCCAGACTCTTCAAAAGTGAGCTTCTCCTCTTCTTCCCTAGCGGCTATCCCCTCTTGAGCCAATTGAGGGTCTCTTTTGTTTCTTTTCAAGGGAGACTCCTGTTCTTGATCATTTTCTTCTTCCTCCATCTCTGGAAGTTCAGTTTTTTCCCTTTCTAGCTCAAAGAGTCTCTTCTTCTTTTGTTGTTGACCACCTTCATAAAAGAAGGATTAGAGATAAGATAGCAAGCATTATATGAAGAGGTTAGAGAAAAGGAGAAAGGGGTACATACTTCGAGTGACTCTGGGAGGAATTGAAGCAGCAGAAGTAAACTGAGTTGTAGCAGTTACTGTAATTGGAATAGTGGAAGAAATGACAGTCTCAGCTTCTTTGGGCTTGGGCACATCCAGCACCTCCAATAGGTTTTGAGAGGAAATGGCCAAATAAACTTCCATGTTGCTCACCCACCAATTTTGATATCTCTTCAATGCAGTACCATGAGGGGAGAAAGGGATGAACTCAAAACTGGCCAAATCATCCATAAACTTGAAGGTTGCCTCTTCTAATCTCGATTTTCGAACCTTCAAATCCCTCTTAGTAAGACTCAGATTGGTGTTGCTGCAAAGAGGTATTGGAACTCCTTGTGTGAGGCCAAATTGTCTAGCAAATTGAGCAGGACAATAAGGCTCAGCTATGCATTTATAGGCTCTGGGGTTGGTGGTCCCAATAAACAGTTCCCTAGGGATCAGTAGGGAAGCCCACATATCTTTATGAATAGGCAAAGCACAGAGCCTATCACTAAGGAAGTGATTTAACCAGGTTGGACCTATGCTAGCTTCGAAGGGACGGAAACGATGATCAGGAAGAGCAGCTGGTAGTTGATGAAAGAAGGAGAAATAAAAGGCAAAAGTAGCTGGATAAAGTGAAGCATTGGCCAGTTTTATGCCATGAGTGAGGGAGTGTAGCCCAGAAAATTTAAGACATTTGGATTGTAGTTCAGAAAAATAGGCAAAGAGCCAAAGCTGAAGAATCCAAAATGGTCCCCCTTGATTGGCATCTAGGGGTTTCTCACAAAAGAGGGAACAAACTCTATATACATGACCCAGAATGTATGGGGCTAAGGCTATTCTTTTCTGCAAAACCAAGGCTTTGGCAAGAGGAGCAAATTCGAGCATGATTCTTTGGGAGGAGGTGCAGAAAAGAAATTTGCAAAGCCAATATAATAAAAAGGAAAAGAATTCCCTATCAGTTACTGGACCCATTCTTTTGTTCTCGACTCTAACAAAATCACTGTAAGATACATTAAGAGAGGGGAGGGAGAAAGGGACTACTAAGTCAGGAAAATCTGGTGTGATGGGGGTACCAATGGGGGATACTCCTAATAGGTGGCAAATATCAAGAACAGTGGGAGCCATCATCCCACACCTAAACTGAAAGAAATTGAAAATAGGGTTCCAGAAACATAAAGCAGCGGGGATTAGAAAAGGGTCTTCTGGGATAGTTACCCTAGATAGTCGAAGAGCATCAAGAAGGCAGAGTTCTTGAAGGTCCAATGTCCTAGCAGGGACAACTCGGTCGTACCATTCTTGCCACTCTGGTCTCATCGTGGGCCAGCATCGGTGAGGACGATTGACTTTCCAGCCTTGCCAGTCGAGACCACCTTCATACAGAAGGCATTGATTCTCCAAGCGAGGATATAGGGCGGGAAGCTCGGAAGGGATCTCCTTGAAAATAGGTCCTAGCACGTACTCTCGCTGCACATGGCGACGAGGGATAAAGAAACGCCCATCGATAGCACTTTTCTCATCACCCTTGTATTTCTCACATTCAGCATCAATAAGCCGCTTCAAAGCCACAGATGAGCTTACGCGCTCTATGGTCGGAACTTTTGATGGGGAAGAAGCCATTGATCGTGGGTTTTCGGAAAATATAGAAGGGAGTAGAGAGAAATGGAAATCCAAAGGGGATTTGAATGTGTAAGCAATTCCGGGGCACAGAGTGAAAAGGTTTTAAATAACTTTTGTGTGCGGGGATACATCTCGTAAGTCATTAAGTACTAAAACGTGCGAAAACAAGGAATCTCTTTCAACATCGATAATTTCTGGAGGGAAAAGCACATTGATGCCAGCTTCGAAGCCACATTTTTGCGCTAAAATTTCAAACAAAAACGGCTTCGAAATGCAGGAGCCGACTTCGAAGCATACTGCATGCTTAAAAATGTCTGAATATTCAAAGTATTGGTCTACTTCAAAAAATCTAAAGACCTGTTCGAAGTGATAACATTCGAAGCAAGCCCTAGAACTCTTTAAGGAAAAAAGGGCATTGTTCGGAACATCCAAACCAGTTATTGGTTTGAGCAAGAAGGAATTACCATAGTTTGCCCTTCGAAGCCAAAAGAGATCAGTTTCAAATTGATTGGCTATATCAACTATGACCATATATTGGTTACAGTTAATATAAAGTCATTAAAATCAAAGTACTAAAATGATATCTGCCAGAATTGTCAATTTTACTCCATGAATTGGAAGAAGACATGATTGGTTCTTTTAGTACTTCATTAAACAGTTGATTCGAAGTATGAAATTGTTCAATTCAAAGTTATGAGTTAGCTTTTAGAGATAAAAGGAAACAGAGTCAAACAGTGTTAAGTACATAAAGACTTTGTTTATTACATTAAGTAACTCTATCTCGGTACAAATTCAAGCTCATAAAAATAAGGAATAGAATAAATAACAAGGTCATGAAATTTTGTCCAGCAATGGTCAATAAATTTCTGTTCTTTCTTTATTATTTCTTCTATTTCTTCTAAAGTCGATTGCATAAGCTGATGAGCCCTCACTTCATAATAGAGTTCTTCAGCCTTTGCTTCGAAGGCCTCTTCCCTCGATTTTTGTTCCAAGTCATCTATAACCAAACCATCCCAGTACGTAGAATCTTTATTCCTGAAGTCATCGAGCTCTTCGATGAGATTCTCTGCTTCATATTGGGCATGAATTCGGAGAGATAAAAGTTCATCCAGATTTTGGATGGTGATCTTAGAATTCTGATGCCAGTAGAGGAGCACTGGGAGTTGGTCCAAAAACAAATGGAGCTCTGCTTGAGCAAGAGGGTTGAGGACATGACCCCTAGTGAGGATATCACAAGCCCATTGGAAATTCTTAAGAGGAATATCATCCTCAAGAACATTGAAGGGCAGGTGGGAGAAAGCCGCAAGCAAAAGTTGAGCTTGCTTTCGCTCGGCTGGAGAAGGGGGTGACGGAGGTTGGTAAGGTGGAAAGACTTTGTCCATTGGAAGGGCAAGTCTTAGTTTTTCTGTCCAGGAAAGGATGGGAGGAGGAGAAGGAGAAGATGATTCTGCTTCAGAAGACGAAGGGGAAGGAGCAGGTGTTTCTATCTCAGAGGATGCAGATGCAGAAGAAGGTGTGGATGCTTCTATTATGGGAGATGGCACGGGAACAGAAGGAGCAAAAGCATTAATATAGTCAAGCCAATCAGAAGAACAAATCTTCGCCTTTTTGGCTAAAAATGAAGGGGTATACCCTTGTGCTTCTTCTGAACGTTGGGCAGGATGCATTATCTTCGTAGGCATGGAAGAAGTATACCAAGCCACAAGCAGATTCTCCTCCAAGCTACGTCGAAGGTCAATGGGCGCGTAAGGGTAGACCACTGAGCTTCGAGCGTAGGAGGGAAACTCCAAAGGGTCAGTAAACTCAACAAAATGGTGATTGATTCGCTCCCTTAGATCATAAGTCTCAGGAGAGGACCAGATTGTCCAGCCAGAAGCTCCAGAGGATGAAGAGGTCACAATTTCATCCCATGCAGAGGTCTGTGAAGAAGAGTTTCCTAGATCCATATTTTCAACTTGTCGAAGCAAAGGCTCGAGGGTAGTTCGGTCAGAATACAAAGGGAGCTTAGGGGAAGAATTCTTTGTATCTGTAAGTTTGTAAACCAAGGGATTAAAAGCAATGTGTTCATAGTCCAGAGGTTTATAATCTACAAAAGCCTCCATTACCTGAATATAGAAGGGCGGGTAAAGGTGGCTAATGAATGCGTGGAGGTTCTTTCGAGGGGGAACAACATCACTCAAAGGCTCTTCATATGCTTGATCAATAGAAAGGGAAGTTGATGCAGCCATAACCTGTTCGAATACTAAGGTATTGGGATGTTCGACGAGTTAATGTAGATGATCTCCAAATGGATGACGGTTGTATTTCCAGAATATGGACTTCATACACGTTCTGGAAGCGCGGGAAAATTGCAATCCACTAATATCACCAAGTATTGGGTATATTAGTGCGGGGGGTAATGTTGGCTACATATTTTGTAAAAGCCAGTTACAGTTCGACACGTGGCATAGTAAGGGTAATAAAGGAAGGTTATTCAAGCCTTTAATCCTGATCGTACACGTGACAATAAACATTGGTCCTCACATGATCCGAGTAACACTAGATCAAATAAACGGGATGCAAGATGACGTGTCTTCAAACGGTTACTCATATTCAAATCTAAGTACAAGAGGGAAGCTCAACTGCCAGTAATGGCGTAATGGAGCTACTTGTAAGGAAGCATGACCAGCGATCATGGAGGAGCAGTTCGACAGTTCGAAGTGCAGTTCGAAGGTCATCACTGACGAGTATAAATAGCAGGGTAGCCCCCAGAAAGAGGGACGGACTCAGACCATACAAACCAGTCATTTACTTCATATATTTTCTTTCCAGTCATTTACATTTCCAGTCCTTAAATACCTGTTCTTTAAATACCTGCACTTTAAATACTCGCACTGCACTTCGATTCATAGGAGTAGCTTCAAGTAGATTCAAGTAGATTGCTGTTGTAAACCTCTCCGAGGCTGAGTTCGGACCGTTGTAAGTGTTCATTTTTATGAAATACTTCAATTGTTCTTCATATTACTGTTATTTCTCTTAATTTCTCCTAAGTCAAGCCACCAGTAAAAGTCCTCTTCATTGAGGCTGAAAAGAACTAAAACACAATCGTCTGATAATTGGTTGGCAATTATAATTTCTGTAAGGACTGATTGATCCTTGCTGGCACGCTCACATTCACAAAAATACCCTTCGAAAAGCCAAAAAGCCAACACGTGTATAATTTTTGGATCAACAGATTAATGGATTATAATGAGTACTGCTAGATTGTGTAGTTTGAAATTTTACAAAAATGTGATAAATTCTGTCGCATTGCATACAAGCAACGTGAAACTAATTGGATGAATAATTATTTGCCTATTCCAAACCTGAAAAAACAGATAAAAGAACTCTTTTGGCAATTTATGATTGTTGTTGACTCCTATTGGTAGGTTGTAGATGAAAAAAAAGCTTAATTTGACAATAGTATCAATCGAAGAGTTTTTAATTTTTTTTATTGCAATGATTGTGCTTGTCAAAAGATTGGTAATTGTATTACTGGGTAACAAAATGGCATTATTTCATCAATTTAAACATTCTAAATCATCCTATTGCCCTATGCCTCTTTACTTGAGGATGGAAATTGAGGGCTGTAAAGCTACCTTATGTTCAAAAGCTTGTCGATTCAATGCTAAGGCCATCCAGCCATTACTCAAATTTGAGTAAAATATTTATTTGATATAAACCACTCCGATGGATAAACCCAGATTTAAGCATAAATCTGAATAAAAGCTTTCCTAATGACAGAGTGGTAAATTTGAGAGCCACAAACTAACCATGAAAATTTTGAGTAGACATCTAAGTCTCCCTTGATTTGGCTAAAAAATTGAGTAATTTTGAGTCAAGGAGGGGAGTGTGTTTTGAGTGATTTTTACCTGAGAGGGTAATTTAAATATAAATTGGGCCGAGCTGGGTAAAGGGCCATTCTATGGGCCACGGTAAGAAGGGTTGAGTAAAAGGGGCCTTGTAATTAGTCCGGTCCAGAAGGGCCTTGCAGATAGTCTGGCCCGAAGGAGCTTGGTGTTTAGCTCGGTCACCACGGTCGGCGCGGTGACAGTTAGTTCGGTCATACTATATTGGGCCGAAGTATGTTGGCTTCTGCTTAGGACCTTGCTGTTAGATAGCTCGGTCCAAGCTCATTGTGGATAGCACGGTTTCAGACAACCCAGTTGAAATATGTCAACCGAGGTACACGCGCAGTGAAAGGAAAAACCAAGCTAGCTGGAGCTCGGTCTAGTCTGCGGCATTAGCGTGGCCATGTTATCTCGGTCGTATTGACATCTAACCATGGTAAAACCATCTCACTTGGTTTAAGTAGTGAGGAGGGTGTTGAAGGATAAGCATTATCTTTCAGGAATGTGATTCCTATGAGGACTCTACATGGAGGAGTAAGAGTCCTACTAGGATTGTGCCACACGGAACCTATAAAAGCTCATAACATCACCTATGGAGAGGTAACACAACTTTGATTCTCGAATACACAGAGCTTTTGTCTACTTGTCTATTTTGCTGACTTAGGCATCGAAGAGGTATCCGGCACATACCCGCCGGCTAACTCACGTTTGTGTTTTCAGGGAGTAAAACAATGACGTTTGGAGGAGCGCGGACTTGATCAACAGGATTATACGAGAAGATTATTTCTTGCTTGTATAATTGGCGCCGTCTATGGGAATCACAGAAAGAACAAAACTTCTTGATCAAAGTGTTCCTCGCTAAATTAGACGCAATGGCACACAATGAAGATTTGCCGCAGTCCGCCATTGACAGGCAAACCCCAGATGGAGGTGGGAAGCGCAAAGGTTTGCCTTCCATCCCTCCCATGGCAGATCTAAAGCCCCAGCGACAGAATCCCCGGAGGGATGCAAGGGGAAGGCGGGGTAACAGCCCCCGTCGCTCATCAAGTCCTGACAGACAGAGGCAGAGGATCGACCCTCAAGTTTTGGAGGATGGGTGAAGGAGCAGGACGAGTTAATCAGGAAGATAGCGATGGACATGGAAGTGATGAAGCGCCAAATAAAAGGGAAATGGGTGGCGACAGGAGAGGGGCGCAAAAGCAATACGCCTCATCGCCACTCTGAAGATCGTGGTAGGCATACCACGCCATCACAAGCAGAGAGTAAAAGCCTCAGAACAGACGACACTCAATTAAGAACTTCCAGAACTCGTTACTCCAGGTCTGAGAGAACGTGATCATTAAGATCTTACACTGAGGGAAGCATCTATCGGCCCTCACATACGCACCAGACATCATCTAGGCAAACGGAGTTGCCTAGATCGTCCGACTTACGGACTGTGCTTGAAGAAAGGGCACGACGGAAGGAGGATGCCAAGGCACGCGACCCGCACAGAGTTTCAGCCCTTCAGCGGTTGGCTCCTCGGACGCATGGAAGCATCGAGGTTGGAATGCCAATACCGCACCTTGCCTACGAACCAACAGATAAAGCTTTGGCAAGGCTACATAGCTCGCTGTTCGTTCCGGTGATTGAGAACGCACCCTTACCTTCAGGTTTCATCTGGTCTAAATTTACGACGTACGAAGGGAAAACAGACCCTTAAATGCACCTAAGCCACTTTTGCCAGGTCATGGCAGTATACCGGCGGAACGAGGCTTTGTTGTGCATCCTATTCCCATCCAGCCTTGGCGACCTAGGTTTAACCTAGTTCGAAAGGCTACCAGAAGGCAGCATAGCCTCCTGGGCGCAGTTAGCGGAGGCGTTCGTAACGAGGTTCAGAACGAACACCAAGACGCCAGTAGAGATCGATCAGCTACTCTCCATTGACATAGACGACTAGGAGACGTTGAGATCCTACAACAGTCATTATTGGGAGACCTTCAACCAGATAGGAGATTGTCCCACAAATCTCGCCATCGCGCAATACAAAAGAGGACTTCTAGTCGGAAACAGGCTGAGGGACTCAATTACCATGACACCTCCCCTCACAATGGAAGCCTTAATGGAGAGGGTACATTAGCACATCTGGGTGGAGGAGGATGGCGCCCGTGCTAAAACAAAGTCTGGTACAGCCGCAATACCAGATAAAAGACTTCGGTAAAAGTCAACGCGGTTGAACATCCAAGCAAGAACGGGCGAGGTAGGCGAGACAACGGAGAAGACCAAGATAAAAGATGGTTGAGAGTCCGCACTACCATTACCACGGTACTCAAGAAACCAATCTACCGAATTCTCAGCGAGATACGTGATGAACCTTTCATCAGATGGCCAGCTAAACTGGGAGAAGCGCAAAAGGACTACGACGAAAGATCTCGGTGCACCTTCCATAAGGAAAAGGGGCACCGCACTGAAAATTGCACGCCATTGAGACAGCATCTGGAGAAGTTAGTGGCAGCTGGTCACCTAGACCGGTACATAGAAGGAGGGACGCAGCCAGCCCCCCAAAACCACGATCACCCAGATGGAACACCGATTGACGCCCCACCTCAAGGCGTGATAAACGTAATACATGGGGTATTCGAACCTGAGCGAGTATGTGAGCTAAGGGGAATGATAAAGAAGGCTGAGCACTTAAGGGAGGTATTAAGTGCACAGCCCACCATTAAAAAGGGGAGAACAGAGGCCACGAATGTCATGTCTTTTTCAGACAGAGACTTGGCAAGGATGTATTGCCCTCACAATGATGCACTGGTCGTCACTCTCCGCGTCAAGGATTACGACGTCAAGCGAATTTTGATCGACCAAGGGAGTTCATGTGAGATAATGTACTACAAAACTTTCAAACAGTTGAGACTGGAGGACAAAGACTTGGCACTTGCCATATCTCCCCTAATCGGATTTAACTCAATGCCAGAGTGGCCAGTTGGCAAGGTTATCCTCCCAGTCAGAGCAGGAAGCATGACGAAACAAGTGGAATTCTGGGTATTGAAAGTCCCTTCCACTTACAACATAATCTTGGGGAGGACATGGTACACGCCATGCGATCAGTAGCGTTAACCTACCATCAAGTAATGCGGTTCCCCAATGAAGCCGGAGTAATTGAAGAGGTCTTTGGCGACCAAATCATGTCCAAGCAATGCTTCGTTACAGTAAATGGCAGCCGAGCTGCCAAAGGGTTTGTTCAGATGGTGGAAGAACCAGAGAGCAATGAATTGTTTGCGGATGTTGGCAAAGCCGCTGAACAGAAGGCAGTGGAAGACTTGGTACGGGTAAGGATAGATGAAAAAGACCTGGAGAAGTTCTTTTTGCTTGGCTCATCTATGTCCAGCACCAAGAGAATAGAGGTCATGGAATTCTTGACCTCTAATATCGAAGTGTTTGCCTGGACGCCGTATGACATGCCTGGCATTGACCCAAACTTCATCTGTCACCAATTGAATGTCCACTCAATTGCGAGACCAATCATACAGGGCACTCGCAGATCAGCACTCCACTACGCCAAGATAGTGGCGGAAGAAGTGGGAAACCTTCTAGAGGCAGGAGCTATCAGAGAGGTGCACTATCCCAAGTGGATATCCAACATAGTAGTACTGCCAAAGAAGAATGGAAAATGACGTGTCTGTGTGCACTACAAAACAGTCAACAAGGCATGCCCAAATGACAGCTTTCTTTTACCACGGATAGACCAACTGGTAGATCTGACGGCTGGACACAACCGTCTTAGCTTTCTTGATGCGTACAGAGGTTACCATCAGATCGCTATGTATGAGCCAGACCAGGAGGTCACATCTTTTACAATGCCAAGAGGTTTGTATTGCTACAAGGTCATGCACTTTGGCCTAAAGAACGCAGGGGCAACATTCCAGCGGATGATCACCAAGATGTTTGAGCCATTGTTAGGCAGAACAATGGAGGTTTACATCAACGACATGGTGGTCAAGAGCAAGGATGAGAATAACCATCTCAGGGACCTAGGTGAGATGTTTCAGATCCTCAAGAAACACAAGTTGCGCCTTAATGCATCTAAGTGTGCGTTCGGCGTAGGATCAGACAAATTCCTAGGCTTCCTGGTAACCAACCGAGGTATAAAGGCAGACCCTTCTCAGATCAAAGCAATCCAGGATCTAGAGAGGCCCAACTCAGTAAAAGAAGTACAGCATCTCACCGGTATGGCAGCCGCGCTAAACCGGTTCATAAGTCGGTCGTCAGGCAGATGTCGATCATTTCTTCAAGCATTAAAGGCCTATTTGAGTGGGACGAAAAAAAGGCGGGACTATTCAAAAGTCGCGAGGTACGAAGGCGGCGTGACACCTGCATTGGGCTAATAAGGGTTTGCCACGTGTATAAAGAATGGAAATTGATTCAGTTAAAGTGACTGAAGAGACATTTTGACCAGACAGATTGGCAACACGGTGTGAATTTACCTCGGTTGAAAGGCTAAAGTTTGTTAGCTCGATCGGAAGGCTAAAGTTCTTTAGCTCGGTTGGAAGGCTAAAGTTTTTTAGCTCGGTTAGAAGGCTAAAGTTTTTTTTAGCTTGGCTGGTAACAGGTAATCCCTATCATGCTGCGCAAATGGAATTAAGGGGCAATTGAGAGGGTAATTTAAATATAAATTGGGCCGAGCTGGGTAAAGGGTCATTCTGTGGGCCACGGTAAGAAGGGTTGAGTAAAAGGGGCCTTGTAATTAGTCCGGTCCAGAAGAGCCTTGCAGATAGTCCGGTCCGAAGGAGCTTGGTGGTTAGCTCGGTCACCATGGTCGGCGTGGTGACAGTTAGCTCGGTCATACTATATTGGGCCGAAGTATGTTGGCTTCTGCTTAGGACCTTGCTGTTAGATAGCTCGGTCCAAGCTCATTGTGGATAGCACGGTTTCAGACAACCCAGTTGGAATATGTCAACCGAGGTACACGCGCAGTGAAAGGAAGAACCGAGCTAGCTGGAGCTCGGTCTAGTCTGCGGCTTTAGCGTGGCCATGTTATCTCGGTCGTATTGACATCCAACCATGGTAAAACTATCTCACTTGGTTTAAGCAGTGAGGGGGGTGTTGAAGGATAAGCATTATCTTTCAGGAATGTGATTCCTAAGAGGACTCTACATGGAGGAGTAAAAGTCCTACTAGGATTGTGCCACACGGAACCTATAAAAGCTCATAATATCACCTATGGAGAGGTAACACAATTTTGATTCTTGAATACACAGAGCTTTTGTCTACTTGTCTATTTTGCTGACTTAGGCATCAGAGAGGTATCCGGCACACACCCGCCGGCTAGCTCACATTTGTGTTTTCAGGGAGTAAAGCGACGACGTTTGGAGAAGCGCGGACTTGATCAACAGGATTATACGAGAAGATTATTTCTTGCTCGTACATTACCCACATTTAAATTTGATATAGGTTTGAGTCAAGTATTGGAGATGCCGTAAGCAAATTTCAACTTGGTGTGATTCTGTGGTGTCGACTAAGAAACACAGGATATTCAATTTATTCCTAAGACTCTGTTTGGTGTCTTCTGCAAGGATGCTCCAAATAGTGAATCGGTACTTTGTAATTAGCAGTTGTACCATCTGTATAGCTTTAACTGAACACGGATGTTATGTGGAGAATCATTTTCCTTTAGATCTCGCACTTTTGTTAAAGATAGTCTTGTAGGTCTCTCAGATTATGATATTATTTTGGCTGTGTAGAAGAGGAACTCAAAACAATTTTCATAAAATGAGGTAGTTGCTGTATTGATTTGTCGAAGTACTAATTTGGGTGTTGTAATGCAGTTAATAAAGCATACCAGTTCTCATCAATTACCAGTGTGACAATATTGGATTGTTGGACAATAGCCTGGGCCATGATTCTCACATGGATCTTCATTGGCACACAATATTCTTTATCGCAGTTCTTAGGTGCAGCCTTCTGCGTGATGGGCCTTGGTTTAGTGCTCCTCTCTGATGCTCGAGTGGGTGGTGGAGGTGATATTTTCTTTTCCATTTGGAGCTGAGTTTGTTCTTATTCTTCTGGGTTATTACTTGAATTGAAAAGCAAATATTCCAGCCCTGCAAAATAGTTTTATCAACACCCTTAAGGAGTTTGTTACTATTTTTTGTTTTTGTTTTTTTGGAGTGTGTGTGTGGAACATTTAAGATTAATCTTGGCTATATGAAGTATTATCTCGTGATAACATTTACTTTTCAGGTGGTACAAAACCTCTTCTCGGGGACACACTAGTCATTGCGGGGACTCTATTCTTTGCAATGAGCAACGTCAGTGAGGTTAGTAAATTCTTTGAATCTCTCTCTCTCTCTCTTTCTCTCTGACACAGACGAAATCACACGGACACATATGCTAATACACAGACACAAAAAAGAAGCTTAGACTTCATGACTAGTTGGCTATTCAGGTGAGTTACTAGTAATCTAGTACCAAAATTTCTTGGACTTGCCTACAGAATTGTTTGGTTGTTTAGTTTTTGAACTCATGTTATCAAGCACCAAATAATCTGTATTGCACATTTTTTATTTCTTGATTAATTCTTGCCTTACATGAGTTGCTGATGTTCTCATTTCTTCCTCAAAACAGGAATTTTGTGTGAAGAACAAGGATCGCATTGAAGTAGTTTCAATGGTTGCACTTTTCGGATTGATAGTTAGTGTTTGCCAGATGTATCCTTTACATATGCAACACTACTCGAGACATGTATATGCACTTTCTTGAAACTATGTTGTGTGCATTGCTTATTTCTTGTGTTTTGGCTTCAGAAACCATATCTGAATCATACAATTTCTCTGAGTTCAGTAAAATCACAAGTGACACTGGTTTTTTCCATAACCTTCTCTTAGATTTTTGTTGGAGAGAAAGAGTCTTGAATCGGTCAAGTGGTCTGCAGAAATTGTAAGTAATCTATGTATTATTAGCGGCTCACCACAGGCCTTCTTCAGGTTTTATCTTAATAATCTTTTTGCTTTTTACGTTCCATGTCATCCATTGTTCCAAGTAACACGGCAAGAATAGAAAGTTATTGGATGGATTCTAAAACTTTCCCTTTCATTTTACACTGATCGAGTTACTAAAGGAAACTTGGATTGTTTGTTCATGGTGCCAAGAACCCATGAGAAGTATGCCACAACAGAAATCCGATAGGGCTCTCTAAGACATAAATAGTGGAACTATTAAATAAATTCATGAATTGATTATCCAGGCTATTACTGATAGTGGAACTGATCAATATGAAGGGTACAATAACTTCAATGAAATTCATGATTTGAAAATAGCTCTATCTATTTTTACCCCGAAATGCCTAATTAATTGGTTTCCTTTGAGATGTTAAAGAATTGATGGAATTCCAGAATGAAAATGTATCTACTTAATTTCTAGATATTTAACTCAATAATCGAAGCATCTGCCACCACTGAAAGTAGCATGCTATGTTGTAGTAATAATCCACTTTATTGATTGTCTTCACATATTGAATTCAATCTACTGTGAAAAAATGAAGTTGATTTGTTGGAATGAATAGGTGCATGGTGGAGCCTGTCTCCTAATTTAATTTGAAGACACCTTGGTGAATGCTACCCCCTCTTCACGTATATTGAATATTAGTTTAGTAGCCTCATTTGTTAATGTTTTCAGTTTTCAGTTTTTTGTTTACAAAAAAACAAGACACAGGTTTTTGTTTATTTTTGCAAAAATTAAAAATAGAAAACTTGTTTGGTATATAAAAATATTTTGAAAACAAATAAAAATAAAAATAGAGAAATATATTTGATGAGTTTCTAGAGTTAGTGACCGAAGATGGAGAGGACGGATATTGTGACCGGTAGTTGCAATTGAAAAGCCCAATCACACTTCTCCTTAAAATCTAAGTATTAAGGAGAGTAAAACTTGAGCCTTATAATCGGCACAAATGGGGCAACTCCAGATGATGTGAGACATATTCTAACACACCCTCCTGGATCACAACATACAGTAGCCAAACAAACGGCATACCAATCACAGGTCCAACCAAGTTCTGATACCAAATTAAAAGCCCCAGTCCACACATCTTCTTAAAATCTAGGTATTAAAGAGAGGGAAACTGAAACCTTATAATCAACACAGATTGGACAACTCTAAGCGATGTAGGTCACGTTCCAACAATTATGTGTGGCTGGAGGTGTCTGACGGAATAAGTGTTTGGATGTTGCCGAATGTCACAAGGTGGACGGAAGGATGCCAAAAGGTGGCTGAAAATCACAATAGTGACTGCCCACCCGCTGGAGAGTTGCCGTGGTGTTAATTGGTGGCCAATGGTGGGTGGTGACTGAGGTGGTGGGTGAGACGAGAAATTGAATACACATTTTTTGTGCTTTCAAAAATTTTGAAAATTTTAAAATCAATTTTATTTTTTTGAAAACAAAAATAATATACCAAATAAGTTTTCATTTTCAATTTTTAAAAAAAAAAATGAAAACAAAAACAGAAAATAGGAAACAAAAACCTTAACAAACGACCCCTAAATTACTTCCCCTGATTTCAGATATTTTGCTTGGTTGGATATGCTCTTGCAAGCTTCACACTCTACTCCCTTATTCCTTTTGTTTTAAAGGTCAGTAACCTTCTTGTTCACAGTTTTAGAATTTCTGGTCTTTTATAAGTTTATAATTTTTTACATTTTACATTTTTTATTTCTTTATTGGAGTGATATAACTGGTTATGAAAATGTAACATTGATCCGTCAAATTAAGAACTGTCTCAATATAGAATCTATAGATCTTGGGGTGAACGAAAACTGTGACAAACGCTGACTAGTTGGAACTTGGAAGTATCACATACTATAACAATCTCTAACAAGATTACATTTGATACAGATGAGTGGATCCACAATGTACAGTCTCTCTATTCTTACATCCGACATGTGGGCAGTTGTCATTCGCGTCTTTTTCTATCATCAGCAGGTATTGCTTTCTCAATTTTTTTCTTCTTTTTTACTAGCCAATTTTTCTTGAATATATCCATTTTGAGTCCAATGCCATTGTATATAATTTGCAAATATCACAAGCTGACATATTGAACAATCATCAATGCAGGTGGACTGGTTGTACTATCTATCCTTTGCGATTGTGGTTCTGGGACTTATCATTTATTCAAAGTCGTAAGTGTAACCCGTGTCTTTGAATTGACTTGTCTTTCTAAAAATTGTTAGACTATATATCTGAAAACTCATGCATTCCTACTCATCAAATGGATGAAGAAGTTATAATCTCAAACCTCGGCCACCAAAACAGGCAACCTCCTACAAGTCATGACTGATATTGAATGCAGAAATAAATGTCGAGCATTTGTTTAAAATTTGTTCTTAGAGACTGAGACTGCATTAACAAATACTAGGTGACTAGCTTTTGTAGAACGGTAAGATTGTTCTAATTATTGCTGGTCTTACTTGGGCTTTCTGAAACAGTGAGAAGAAACCTGCTACTGAAGCAGCTCATGAGGATGGAGACATTGGTGTACAGGACCAATTGCTTAATGAAGAAAAGTGCAGCATCTAGGTCTAGTGATGAGGCTTTAGCTTGGCTTTGTAATGGGAAGGGAAGGCCAGTTCTTCATTATATGTTGGAATGTTTATATGCTGATATTGCCATGATTTGTAGTCATTTCTCTAGTGATGATAATGACCTAACAGTAGAGTAAAAGGCTCCTTGTAACATAAATTTG